>NC_089895.1:8399015-8702886 GCF_040182565.1 Anser cygnoides | reverse complement strand
CCAGAGCATGCATTTAGAAGCATGCATTTAGCATACTACATAGCCTCTGCCCTGTAATCCTGCGAAAATCATAAGAACGACAAAGCAAACACACAAACAAACATTGACATCCTAGTCATAAACGTGCTGTAACAATTACCCACCTGAGGAGGAGCTGCATTCAATACAGGCACCTACTACTATATAGATTGCTTTACTCTAACAGATCCTACTAGCTGTTACCTCAAAAAGGATGTGCTTACCGGTCTCAACTTGCATCAGTCCAAACAGTCAACTTGTGTTAGTAACAGAAGAAGAAATAATACAATATTGTTTAGTATGTTACATTTGCAATGTACTGTTCCGAGGCTGCGCTTGGAAGATACAAAATATATGTGCAAGGGTAACATGAGAATGCACCAATTCATGATGAGGAGTAAGGAGGATTAAAAGAATGCTCAATTTGCAAGACATCTAGATAACTGGGGCTTCTTGGACTCTGGGAACTGGGTCAAACCAACCTTGCGGTTTGGACTGAGACCAAGGGCTCAGAGAGCATGCGTGAAAAGGAAAGGTTAAAAAGTTCAACTCTGATGAAGACATCTTACTTCATCCCGACAACCACCCGGACGACCACCAGAGAGTAATACGCAAGTGCAGAAGGACTGATAAGATAATTAGCATACGAAGCGAGGCTAGGCGGAGCTAGGAAATGAATATGCATAGATGAGTTGTGAAACCTAATGCATATGTAGTATCTTAGGAGATTAAAGAGAACTAAGAGAACAAATCAGACGAAGTTAGATTTGGGCAGGCATGCCCCTAACTTCCGGCGCCTAATAAAGCACCTTCATATAATCACTTTGTGGATTATGTGTCTTCATGAACGCTAACATTTTGGCGACCCAGGTGGGACCTCGTGGGCACTGCTGAGGCGGCTCGCGAACTGATCACGCTCCAGCCGGCACCGAGGAGTTTCTCGGGGAGCCATCGGCCGCGACCGACCCCCGCTGCTCACAACGTACCTCTGAAAGGGTAAGAAAAAGGTGCTTTCTGGTAATCGGTACCGATCTGGTCTGGGAGCCTGCCGGTCAGACGCGGCGAAAGCCACGCGCGGTTGGGCTAGGGAATTCCCGTGGTAAGCCTAGGCGCCGTCCGTCAGACAGTCGCGAAAGCGCTGCAGGTTCGGCATCAGTGGTCTGGTTTTGCTGCAGGCTCAGCATCTGGTTCGGTTCGGTAAAAGCTATAGCTGATAATGGAAAAACTTAAAAGTATTCTGGGCGGTAATGCTTCGGTACCGCGATCCTCCCCTTTGGGCTGTTTATTAGCACACTGGAAGGAGGGGTGTTTCGGGCAGGAGTTACGAAAGGGTAAACTGGTTGATTACTGTAATGTTTGGTGGCCACAGTATGAACTAGAAGATCAAGAAAGTTGGCCAGAAAACGGAACCTTACAGTACAATACTATCTTACAATTAATGTTATTTTGTGATCGAGAGTGCAAGGGGCCTCTCTGTGTGATTGCGTGATTGTGTTGTGAGTGAGACGCAGCATCGCTGCGAAGCGAGTGCGGAGTTCCGATCCGCGGTTCCGTATCCTCCGCGAGGGGAGCGGCGGGAGACGAATGAAGCGCATGACAGACCGAAAAGAAGTGCTGCTTTATCCAAATGTTGATTGGTGGTGCCCAATACACGGGCCCGGCGGTGCATGTTGCAATCCTATTTCATTCTTAAATGTTTTGAGTGTGACAAGGAGGAAGGTGGGAGCATTATCTAAGTAACAGTTTAAAAGTTTCGGTATATTTGCGGTGGTGTTTGGTCGGTTTCCCAAGTATCGGGGGAGGGGGGCTGACTGATTATCAAAGCGGTAGAATGGAGAGCCACTTCTTTGGTGGTTCGGGCCTGAGCCCTGGGAATTTGGTAAGAAGGGGGAGAGCGAATTTATTTAGGCCTCAGTACCTTTTAAACCCCCGTCTTGATGGATACACAGGAGTGATTCCTTGTTTTGTGTAGGCTTACTAACAAAGTGCATGAGAAAAATTAGCATTCGGCTTGAAATTCGGCCTTGTTGAAATGTAAATTTTGTGGAAAAGGTGGTATTGTTTGTCTAGAAGACGGAAGGCTGAGTGCTTCAGGTGTTTTTCCGAAGTCCTGTGGATTTACGATTGGAACGGGGCTCATTAATAATCTGAAATAGTGAAGTTTGTATGTGGAGTTTAATCCCAGAGAATTGGGACATTTGAGAAGACTAGGAAAACATAGTAAAAACCTGCAATAAAAAGGTTTGCGTGGAAATTGAAACAAGGGACAGTAATTAATATAAATAAATAAAAGGGAATGGGAAATCAAGGAAATGGGTAATATCCAAAACAAAGACGTTTTAAAGAAAGCCTCCTTGGGTGTATATTGGCACATTGCAAGGATATTGTCTGAAGGGGGCGCGGAAAGCGAGAGGATTTCCACTAAGTATTGCAATCAATTGTGGCCACTATATAAACTAAATGGCCACTCTATGGGTCAATCGACTATAACAGTGTCTTGCAATTAATGTTGTTTTTGAGGAGAGAAGGAAAATAGGATGAAATGTTGTATACTGATATGTTGTTTCAGCATCTTGGAGGGAAAAGGTATGGAATTAAGTTGGTCCCTGACTGAGCCTTTGGTGTTGGCATTAGAAAAGTACAGGCTGGAAGAAGATAAAGGAAGTGTTAAAAGGGTTGTTGAAGGTGTTAAAAAGCTGTGTGGCATGTAGTATTTAACAGAGCTGTTTGAAGTTGAATGAGCAGGGAAAGAGGATGTAGGAATGTTAATAGTTCCACCTCAACCCGAGGCTGAGATCTCCTCTGGGGCGGAGGGACCATGATGGGTCCGGGAGAGAGTTGTCATGGAAACAGAAAAGCAGCTAACTCTTGAAACAACCTGAGTTCCTGTGTGAGCTCAGATTGCCAATGGGACCGCTCAGGGAACTTTCAACCATTGCATTCCCCTGACCGACCCCCCCCCCCCCCCCCCCCCCCCGAGACCCTTACCACCCCGGAAATTATGTAAATACCAAAATCTGGTTAAATTGGGAATTGAGAATCTGTTCCAACAAGGTCCAAAAGAAAACCCTATGGAATTTTTGAATTTTTGGACCAACTTTGAAATGCAATGGAAAAAAAAAAAAAAAAGAAGACAAAATTTGGACCTGGCTTCAGAAAACAAACAGAGGCAATTGGCTAGCCTCTTTCTAGGGCAATCAGCCCCTGATATCAGAAAGAATTTGTCTTAGGCTGCAGGATAAACTTACAACAGTCAGAAATGACGGGGACCTGGGGCATCTACCCTAGCAGGTCCACTAGTTGAAATAAAGCTAGGAAACGAAGAGAGAGGCTTGAATTTTTGTTGTTGTTGGTTACAGGAGCTTCTTTCTCTGTGTTAATTAGTCTGTAAATGTAATAGGAGCAACATATTCAGTGTTAAATAGTTTAAAAGGACGATTGGGAACTAAGACAACTACAATAATTGGAGCCACAGGGAAGGAGGAGGAACGGCCATTCTTACAACCCCTTGATTTGCGTTTTGGGGGTAAGGAACTAACCCATGAATTTTTGTATGTACCAGAATGCCCGATTCCACTCTTGGGACGGGATCTATTAGCTAAATTAGATGCAACAATAACCTTTGAGGATGGAGAATTAATAATGAAGGTACCTGAGTCCAAAGTAGGACAAATCCTAATGATCAAAGATAAACCCTTTGTTAATATTCCAAGAGAAGTAGAAAATGCAGTTATACCAACAGTATGGGAAACAGATGTACCAGGGAAGTCGAAACTGGCACAACCGGTAAAGGTGGAATTAAAGGAAGGAGCCAAACCTGTTCGAATCAAACAATATCCACTTAAGATAGAAGCTAGGCAGGGGACAGTGAAAATTATTGACAAATTTCTCAAACATCAGATTCTGGAAGAATGTAAATTGGAATACAATACTCCAATTTTTCCAGTAAGGAAGCCAAATGGTGAGTATAGATTGGTACAAGATCTTAGAGCAATAAATGAAATAACAAAGGACATTCACCCGGTAGTGGCTAATCCTTACACATTGTTAACATCTGTGAGAGAGAAATATAAATGGTTTACTGTGATAGATTTAAAGGATGCCTTCTTTTGCATACCTCTTGATAAAGATAGTAGAAAATTATTTGCCTTCGAATGGGAAAATCCTCAGAGTGGACGAAAGACACAATTAACTTGGACAAGACTCCCACAAGGCTTCAAGAATAGCCCGACCCTCTTTGGAAGCCAGCTGGCCAAGGAACTGGAAATCTGGACAATGCAAGGACAAATACAGGTACCCAGAAGTCAGTATTTGCTGTTACAATATGTAGATGATATTTTGATTGCTACAGAGAATGAGTCGCTCTGCACCCAAATAACCATCGAAATTTTAAATCAGTTGGGAATGGGTGGTTATAAAGTTTCAAAGGAAAAAACACAAATAGTTTGCTCAACTGTAACATATTTGGGGTGTGAGATTTCCCAGGGACAAAGAAGTCTGGGTGTCAATAGGATAAAAGCTATATGCACCATCCCGGAACCTCAAAATCTCCATGAGCTAAGGGCCTTCTTAGGAATGGCTGGCTGGTGCAGATTATGGATAATGGATTATGGACTCATAGCTAAGCCCCTTTATGAAGCTCAGAAGGCACAGGATTTTATTTGGGGAAAAGTACAGAAAGAAGCTTTCAAGAAACTTACAGATGCCTTAATGAAGTCACCAGCTTTGGGCCTACCAGATTTATCAAAAGATTTCCAGTTATTTGTATATGAAAGACAATGACTAGCACTAGGGGTACTAACCCAGCGACTGGGAAGCTGGAAAAGACCTGTGGGATACTTTTCTAAGCAGTTGGATGCTGTAAGTGCAGGATGGCCCTCATGTTTGCGGGCAGTAGCGGCAACAGTTCTCTTAATCCAGGAAGCAAGGAAACTTACCGTGGGAAAACGTATTGAAGTTTTTGTACCACATATGGTAACAACTGTTTTAGAACAAAAGGGGGGCCACTGGCTATCACCCAGCCGAATGATGAAATATCAGGCAATACTAACTGAACAAGATGACGTAACCTTGAAAACAACTAACCTGTTAAATCCAGCAGTATTTCTAGGAACTGTTCCAGAAGAAGGACCGTTGGAACACAATTGTGTGGAAATAATCGAACATACCCATGCCAGCCGCGAGGATTTGAAGGATGTACCCCTTGAAAGGTATGATTGGGAACTTTTTACTGATGGTAGTAGTTTTGCGGAGAATGGAACACGATATGCAGGGTATGCAGTAACAACCCTGAAGACAGTAATCGAAGCAAAACCTTTACCACCTGAAACATCAGCACAGCGAGCGGAACTGATAGCCCTACCTCGAGCACTGGAACTGAGTAAAGGAAAGATGGTAAATATTTGGACAGATTCAAAGTATGCTTTTGGAGTAGTCCATGTTCATGGAGCATTATGGAAAGAAAGAGGGCTGTTGTCCTCACAAGGAGCCAATATAAGCTATCAAGAGGAGGTGTTAAATTTGATAAATGCGGTACAAAAACCAAAACAAGTGGCTATTATGCACTGTAAAGCTGATCAAGGAGGAACCTTGAAAATATCAGAAGGGAATCGGCTGGCAGATCGAGCAGCTCGACAAATTGCTCGGGAGGTGTGGAATGTAATGGCTTTGGTACCACTCAAGGTAGGCCCCACTTGTCTTAATCTTCCCAAGGAACCAAGATATTCACCAGAGGATGAGATATTAGTACATCTCCTAAAGGCCCGAAAGAACTCTGATGGACGGTATGTAACCGCTACGGGCCAGGTAGTAATACCCCCCTTGGTGATGCGAGAAATACTTCAGACAAGACATAATGAGTGTCACTGGGGTGCAGAGGCAATGGTAACATTTTAAAACGTAGCATCATCTCTACACATATGTTAACAATGGCAAAATCAGTAATGTCAAAGTGTGAGATTTGTCTGAAAAATAATCCAGTAGCAAGAAAATATGCTGAAATGGGAAGAGTTAGAGTAGGAATAGAACCAGGAGATTACTGGCAAGTTGATTTTGTAGAGTTACCTAGGACTAGGGGATGTAGGTATTTGTTAGTAGGGGTTGACACCTTTTTCAGATGGCCAGAAGCCCTTCCCTGTCGCACCAATCAAGCTAAAGAGACAGTAAAATGGTTACTGCGGGAAATCATTCCGAGGTTTGGGGTACCATTAGGAATATCCTCGGATAGGGGGCCGCACTTTGTTTCATCTGTGGTTAAAGACCTAAGTCGGCTATTAGGAATTTCTTGGAATTTACATACTGCATGGAGACCCCAATCTAGTGGACAGGTAGAAAGGATGAACCAAACTCTAAAGGGACAGATCAGTAAAATCTGCCAGGAAGCCAAAATACAATGGCCACAAGCTTTCCCTATAGCTTTACTGAGAATAAGGATAAAGCCAAGGAGTGGAATGTCAGTAAGCCCGTATGAGATTACGTATGGAAAGCCTTATGAATCCCCAGAACCAAATCCTAATATGCATATAACAGGGAGCCAGGATGTTTATAATTATGTATTGTCTCTTGGTAAAACTTTAGCTCAACTTCGAAGTGTTCTGGTGTGGAACCGACCGTTGGCACTGGAAAATCCTGTCCACGACATTCAGCCAGGTGACCGAGTGTACATTAAAAACTGGAATGAAGAACCCCTGAGAGAACGGTGGGCCAGACCTTATCAAGTATTATTGACTACTTTTACAGCTGTAAAGGTAGAAGGGGTGGATGCTTGGATTCATTATACTCGGGTGAAAAAGGTTCCCGAATTTTGGTCAGTGCGAGCAATCGGAGATACAAAACTACAGATGAGGCGCGTATAACCATACGATGTTGGGGTTCTTAACAACAGTAACGATAACAGTAATTGTTTTGTGTAAGTACCTTGTAATTGGGTTCCTAGAAATACCAGAAAAATATAAGAAAGAGGAAATATTCAGAGGAGAAAATGTTACTTTGGAATGTGGAATGCACAACGATAAACCAATAACAATTAGCTCTCTACAGGTGGTCTGGGGAAAAATAAATGACTCCGGACAGAGCCAGGAAATATACGTAGACACAACCGGGGACAATACAGGATTGAAGGCTGGATGGAAGGGGAAGGCGTACGTAAGTATAACCATAGAATTGGGCCAACAACTGAGAGGAGCTACCACCTGAACCCTGTTTAGTGTTACTAAAGTCAACAAAGGAAACCACCGGTGCATGGTAACACATGAAAATAGCACAGATTACGGGATAAGAGAAATATTGGTATATCCGAAATTGGATAAAGGAATATTGGTAGCCCACCAAAAAGGATCTAGAAGAAGAAGAGAGGGCCAGGCACCATGGACACAAGTGGTACAGATCCCACCTAGGCAACCATCAGAGAATTTACTGGTAGGATTGATTAAAGATTTTGCCATAATGAAAGGAACTGATAGAATTACTGCTTGTTTGCCCATCCCAAAAGCAACGGGGGACCCGCTTGAGTGGGGTATAATAACCTCCCCACTGCCCCAAGTAAAAGGAAATGAAACAATTCAATGTAAAGAAGTGAAAGTTCTAGAGAGGATAAATGTTACACAATACTATAGGAAACTGAGCCCCCCAACATCAAGGTCTGAATGTGAAAAGAAGAACTACCATTTCATAACAATAGGCAGATTTAAGAATGTGGGACAGTGTTATTACGACGAACTACGTGTAGTAGAAGGAGTTAGAGAAAAGATTGTTTGGGAATGTCAAGAGAAAAATAAGCCAAAATTAGTAGGGCAAAAAGAAGTTTAGAAGAAGGGGAAGATGAAGATACATGGCATGAACCCTCGGATGGAGTAAAATTCAGTTGGGCGTTAGAATCTCTATTTGCACAGGTAGCTACTTATCGAAATAGGGAAATGATTTATAAACTTACAGGACAAGTGAGTAGGCACGAGAGCCACGAAAGAAGGCTTTAGAGACCTTAATATCCAACTACAATCTACAACTAAAATGGTGCTACAAAATCGATTGGCATTAGATACACTGTTATTAAAGGAACATGGAGTATGTGGATTTCTAAAAGATCGTATTGATCATTGCTGCATCCACATTCCAAATGTGACTATTGATGTAGAACATGTCATAGAACAACTGGCTTGAGTGGAACAAGATGCAGAACAGGAAGAGAAAGATATGACAACAAGCTGGTTGGATAAAATTTTTAGTGGATGGAATATTAGTAATTGGGTTAAGTCCTTACTGGAGACAATAATTATATTGGTGATTGTAGGGGTACTAATTTGGTTAACATTTATAATGCTGAAAAGTCTGATTCTAAGGAAGACAACCTGGAACCGGACAGTGATGCAAACTATTGCTCAGCAAATGGAACCACATCCTCAATATCCTCCACCGGCATCTAACAACTTTGGATTTCAGAGAAAGAATCTGAGGAACCCAGGAGGTGAAATGGAATGAAAACCGAATAGACAAGATCAGTTTCAGATCAAGTGAACCCAACCAGAAGGGTGAACGTAACATAAAGCAGAAGTGGTGGACTTATGAAATGTTGTGACAATCCTAATCTTTGTAATTTCCTTGATTCTTAATGATGTAATTTTCCGTGGTTATATTATTGGTGAGCACTGAGTGTAAAATATTTTAGTTAGTTAGTGAAAGCATTTGCCCTCCTCGAAAGGAGTGAAATGCTTTCAAAGGGGGGAAATGTTAGTAATAGAAGAAGAAATAATACAATATTGTTTAGTATGTTACATTTGCAATGTACTGTTCCGAGGCTGCGCTTGGAAGATACAAAATATATGTGCAAGGGTAACATGAGAATGCACCAATTCATGATGAGGAGTAAGGAGGATTAAAAGAATGCTCAATTTGCAAGACATCTAGATAACTGGGGCTTCTTGGACTCTGGGAACTGGGTCAAACCAACCTTGCGGTTTGGACTGAGACCAAGGGCTCAGAGAGCATGCGTGAAAAGGAAAGGTTAAAAAGTTCAACTCTGATGAAGACATCTTACTTCATCCCGACAACCACCCGGACGACCACCAGAGAGTAATACGCAAGTGCAGAAGGACTGATAAGATAATTAGCATACGAAGCGAGGCTAGGCGGAGCTAGGAAATGAATATGCATAGATGAGTTGTGAAACCTAATGCATATGTAGTATCTTAGGAGATAAAAGAGAACTAAGAGAACAAATCAGACGAAGTTAGATTTGGGCAGGCATGCCCCTAACTTCCGGCGCCTAATAAAGCACCTTCATATAATCACTTTGTGGATTATGTGTTTTCATGAACGCTAACACTTGCATCAGTCAGAGAAATGCATCAGTCCATAGACTCCAACCCACCTGCCTAAAGAACCCTGCAACCAACCAAAGGCAAAACAAAGCACTTACCCCAAAGGGCAGCCCAGGCAGAATGAGCTCCCTGAAGCCATTCTTGGGGTTCATATACCATTAGGCCCCGCCCAGCACCCAAACCCAATCACCTGGTAAAGGGGAGAGGCAAAGCACAAGAAAGTAGAAAGAGCAGGAGGAGCAGCAGCTCCCTTCCCTTCCCTTTCCTAGCTTAGCTGAACAAGATGCAGAGAGCAGACAAGAGAACTGGGGGGTGTTGCTAGAAGCAACATTCCCCATGCTTTTGCTTCAGCTTTGAATATTGAGAGGACAATATGACCAAGCAACTGAAACCTTTTCAGCTGGAATTAGCTCAACCCTTTCTTTTACACAGCAAGAAAAATCTAGGAGCAGAACAAATTACACACCAAAAAAAAAATCAATATAGTAACATCACTCACAGGAAAAAAAAAGTGCATGCGGGGTGCTGCTCAGCCTGCAGTACCCGCTCAAAAACAGCAGAAAAAATGCACACCACACTGTCTGGGGGGGAATAACTGCCCAGAGAAACTTGCCGCTCCTGGCTTGGAAGCCGAGCAGTAATGCAAAACTACATTTCCCGGCATGCCCCATGAACCAGCATGGCCAACCGGAAACTCGACACCCAAAGAGGACAACTCCCGGCATGCTGTGGGGTACGACAGCTGGCCACCGCTACTGCGCACGCGCGAAGCCTCTCCTCCTGCGGTACCGATTCTTCGCCAGCAGGTGGCAGCAGAGAGCGACGGACATCTTCTGCGCATGCGCCTATCATTTCTGCCTGCACTACCTACTTTTGTCCAGCAGGGGGGAGCAGAGAGCGACAGGCCGCTGTGGCTCCTCCGTGCCTGCAGTACCAGCCTTCGGCCAGCAGGTGGCACCAGAGAGCGCCCCGACGCCCGTGCCGAGCCCGCCTGCTCTGCTCATGCGCGGAATCAGAACTGCAGCAACGGCTTCCGAGACCGTTTGCTCGTTAAGGGAAGCAGCGGGAACCACGCGGAACGCCACACGGAAAGGGCAATAAAAGGCACCCCGCCCCACTGACGCGGAAGGAACTGCCCTTCCGAACTGCGCATGTGCCACTCCGGACTCGGAAGCTGAGTGGAAAAGTGACACTACATTTCCCGGCACACCCCAGAAACCAACGTGGCTGACCGGAAGCTCGTAGCCCAAAGACCACAACTCCCGGCATGCTTCGGGGCACGGTGCTCACAGCCACCTGACCCTGCGGCAGCCCCGGAGCCAGCCCCGGGCTTTGTGACCCGCCCCCCCGCCCGCGGCCGGCCCTGCTCCCCCGCCCCGCGGCTCCGCCCCCCTGCCAGAGGCTTTCCCTGTCCCAGCCTCCCCGACCCCCTCACCCCTCCCCTGCTCCTCTGCAAAGAAGCAGCCCCGTCCCCGCTTGCCAACCACTCCATCCATGCAGACCAGCCCCAGCACACCCGCCCCAGGGAGCAAAGACAGCACAGGGCCACCCCACTGCTGCCCTCGCTCCCTGCTCCCCTCTTCCTCCCTTGGCCCAACAGCCTGCAGCCCCTCAGCAAGATGGCCCCAACACACTGAGGGGCAGTCCACATTCATCGTCACCCCCACAGACTCACCTGGGGCTCTGCCCTCCAGGAACAGGGGCCCAGCCTCTGCACCCTTCTCACTCCCCTCCTGCTACGGAACCTGCACCCACAAACACAGCAATGTCCACTTACCAGGGGCCACAAACACAGACAGCAGTGCAAGCCAGAAAGCAAACTCTTTATTAACTCGTGTGCAGGACTCCCCAGAGGGAGACTGTGGCAGGGTTCCCTGCCCGTACATTCTCCCCTTCCCCTGTGGGGGGGGGAGGGCTGCAGGGCTCCAGCATCAAGCAGCATCACTCCCTCTGTCAGTCTGGTCATCTGTCATGCAGGGAACAGTTGCCTCCTGCAGCCATGGGCTTTGAGGCACAGAAGAAGGAAGAAAACAAAGGAAAAGGGCACAAGCAGGACATAAGCAGCAAGAGAGAAAATGGACAGCATGGCAGGGGGACAGAACCACCTAGGAAGCAGGACAGGGATGATCAAGAGGGTTGAACAGAGGCACAAATGTTGGACAGGGGGTTCTGGCGAGAAAGGAGGAAATGTGGAACAGCAAGGGGAGAGACAGACAGAAAAGACATGAGGCAGAACAGAGGGACCAGAAGTGAGAGTATACACAGGGACAGGGACGTAGCAGGAAACACCAGGGGCAGGGGAAGCAGAACAGAGTGAAAGACAGAAGTAAGCAAAGGAATAACCAGGCTATGCTTCGAGGCAGAAAAAGACAAGGAAAGGGACAAGAACTGGGACGGAGGAATGGAGAGGGGGGAGGCAGGAGAAAGAGGGGGAGAGAAACAATCACAGGAGGTGTGAGGTGCAGAGAAAGGCCAGCATAGGGACATGGGGTTTGACTGGGAAAGGGGACAGGGAGCATGACAGATGGACTGAAATAGAGGGGTGAAGAGCAAGGAAGCACAACTGAAACTGTGGAGCAGAGCGGGATGCAAGAACACAGAAAAGCAGAGGTAGACAAAGTGGGAAAAACTGACAGAAATAAATTGAGAGAGAGGGAGCAGGAAAGAAAGAATGAGAAAAATCAAATACTGCCAGGGCAGCAGGACTGAGAGATGGAGAACTGAGAAGTTCTTAAAGGGAGTGGGCAGGGGGAGGAGAACACCGGAGCACTGAGACTGAGGGGGTCTCAGAATGGGACAGAGATAAGAAAGGAGAGAGCAGTGTGGAGCAGGGCTGAGACAGCAAAGAGCGTCAAGGGAAGGGGAGCAGGACAGAGGCGCAGAGAGAAAGAAAAAGGTGAGCAAGCTGGACAGAGGGCTTGATAGCACGATGGCAGAGGCCACAGGACAGAGACGTGCAGACGGGTAGGACAAGGAACGGAAGGACCACGAGAGCAAAGAGTAGGTCAGATGCGGGTAGTGAAACATTAGCAGGGGGGAGTTGGTGTGTTATTGAGAAAGATGGGAAGAAGGACAGAGTGGTGAAAAGAACAACATGGACAGAGAAGGAAAAGCCTAGGATGAGCAGAGAGAGGAAGGGGGCGGGGAGGGGAGCAGTACAGAAAAGAAAGAACCTGGGAAAGGCAGCAACACACAGGAAAAGGAACAGGGAGCAGGATGCAGAAAAACATGTGGATGGGAAGTGGGCCATACAGAGAGCAAACAAGCAGGACAGGGGAGAGGAATGCAAAGCAGGCCAAAGAGATGGACAGACTATGAGGAGACAGGGGACAGGGAGGGGTGGCAGATGCAAACGGGAGCAAAGGCAGCCTGGGATGCAGAACAGGTGGGACACAGCCCCAGGGGCCTGGCACTTACCGCATCTCCTGCTCTGGGCGCCGCCAAGAAGGTTTTGCGGTTCAGATGCTTCTCGCTCGCTCTCTCCCCCAGCTTCCTCCTCTGTAAAGATCCGGAGGCTCAGCTGTCACCCAACCAAGATAATACACAGGGGTGCATCTGCAACTATGATAGATGGTTGTCCACAGCCCGTGTATTTCATAGCAGTCTTTCATAACAATTGAATAGTGGAAGAACAGAAAAGATACACAACATGTCCACAAAAGCCCTTGTGGAGAATAGAGGGGAAAAAAATAGAAATAGCAAGCAGCTAGTACATCAGTTTTTCTATCAGAGTAACATTAACATACTAGAGATTTCCATGTTTTTTACCCGTTACATTGAAAGTCGCCCAATTCCGTCAGTGTTGACCATTAGCATTTTGTAAATTTTAATTTGGACATCTGAGAAAAACATTTCAAGTCCCCGTTATAAATGGAGAAAAGAATAAAAGAGGGGTAGAGGGGGAAGAAGCACAGCCATTCCTTTCGCCAATAATACGAGTAAAAAGCTCAGGCACGTGGCAAGAACATTCTTTGAAAGATAAAACAGATAAGTAACTGCGTGTTATTTAATCTTATCTACGCTGATGTGATCTTTAGTAGGAATAGCCATCTAAAAGGGCAAACAAAATACCGTTCATCAACAACCATTTGAACTTTTTTTTCAGATCAAAACTCCTACAAACATCCCCCGGGATGCTCAACTTCAGAATCTTTCCATTCAGTTTGAGGCAGAACAAGCACTTACTGTGGATATCTTCATCTGGCTCTCCACTGCTAGCAGAGTAGTAGTCTAATACTGTCCAGTACATGCTGCAACCTACTTGCTTATACGTATTTATTGTAACCTGATTTGATACCCCAGGGCCCCCATTGTAGGCTAGCACCCCTTGGAAAGCCATCAGTGCCCACTGCTGTTCTCTTACCTCCCCCTGGAGACCTTGCGGGGCTCTCCAGTGTGCTCTAGCATCACCTAGAAGCCTCCAAGGGCATTCTAAAGGCCTCCCAGGGACCCCAGTGCACTCTAGTATCCCCTGCAGTAATCCCAAGGCACCGCAGTGCACTCTCAGGTGCTCTAGGGCCCTCCCAGTGCACCCTAGAGGCCTCCCAGGGACACTTACTATAATCTAGCACGCCCTTGGTGCCTCACAGGACTCTCCAGTGCTCTCTAGAGTATCCAACAGGCATCATAGCACTCCCTGGTATTCTCTTGTGCCCCGAACAGCCCTCCCAACCATCCCAATGCACTCTTGTGTCCCCTGGATGCATTCCAATGTCCTCTGTCATTTCCCCAAGGCCTCCCAGGCCCCATGGGTATGTCCAGCAAGCCCTAGAGGTGTCCCAAGGCCCCGCATTGCACTGTACAGAACACTAGTGGCCTCCCAGTGCACCCTAGAGACCTCTCTGGACCTCCCAATGTAGTCTCGTGAACCCTGGTAGGCTCTAAGTGCCCCTTGGTATGCTCTAACACCCGGTGGAATCCTCACAGAGCTTTAGAGTGTGTTCTAGTGTTTCCTACAAGCTTCCCAGGGAACTCTAGCGGCCTCAGGACCACTCTAGAAACTCAGGGCCCTTAGTAAAGTCTTGTATCCCTTGCAGGTATCCCAGAGACCCCCAGTGCACTCTAGGGAACCCTAAGAACAGCCTAGTTCACCCTAGAAACCATTGCACTGCTACCCAGTGTGCTCTATGGCATACTAGAGGCCTCCCACGGCGCTCTAGCTCCACCTAGAGATCTCACAGCATACGCCAGTGTGCTTTAGTACCACCTAGAGACTTTGCAAGGATCTTCAGTATGGCCTAGAGACCTTCCAGTGGGTACTGCAGGCTACGTCCTATGGTCCTCCAGTCTGCTCTAGAGCCTCACAGGTCTATCAGGGCCCACAGTGTGCTCTAGAGGCTTTCCAGTGCACCGCAGAGAACGCAGGGTCTCCCAGAGCCTACTGGTGTGTTCTAATATCCCCTGGAGAACTCGCAGGGCTCTCCAACGTCCTCCAGCATGATCTAGAAGCCTCCCCAGGCACTCTTAGAGGAGCTGTTATCCTGGCTAAGACCAGCTGACAGGATGGAGGTGAATGAGTAACCCAATATGTAGTGGACTTGTGAAAGCAATTTGAGAGCAACAGTAAATATGCACAATGGTATCAGCCAGTAACATCCAAATTACAGGTACGTCATATATGACCGGGGGATGCGATACTAATTAAAGTGTTTTTGCAGAAAACCGAACTAGACCCAAAATGGGAAGGACCGTACGTATCATGGCTTTGTCTGGGATAGAGTTAATCTTCTTTGTAGAGGCTCAACCAGCGCTGTTTTGGGTTGTTAACGAAAACAGCGGTGAAAACACACCGATGTTTTCAGTTGTTGCAGAGCGCGCCCCGCCCACGCTCCGCAGCGCTCGCCTCCCCCTCCCGCCAGCCCCGTACCCGCAGCCCGGACCGGCCGCCCCCGCCCGCCGGCAGGCCCGGGGACGGACGCGGAGCGCGGCCCGCTCCCCCGCGGGCACCCCCTCCCCCGAGACCTCCCGACAGCCCGCGACCTCTTCGCTACCTCCGGCTCTCGCCCGCCGCCGGCGAGAGGAAGCCAAGCCCGGCCGAGAAGGAAGCGGAAACCCCCGCCAGCGAGTCGCCCGCAGCCGCCCGCCGGCCTGGGGCGGGGCCGCCCCGTGCGCCATCGCGTCGCGACCGCGGAGAGGGCCCGGCCGCCGCCATGGTGCAGCTCGGTGAGTGCCCGCGGGCGCGGCCCGCTGGACGCGGCCCGGCCCGTAACCGCCCCGCGCTCTCTCCGCAGGTAGCCGCCTCTTGAAGGGCTATCGGGGCGGGCACGTCGTGATCCGTTTCGCCCTCGGCGGCTGCACCAACCGGCCCTTCTTCCGCATCGTGGCGGCGCACAGCAGGCGCGCCCGGGACGGGAAGTACCTGGAGCAGCTCGGCTGCCTCGACCCGCTGCCCAACGCCCGCGGCGAGAAGGTGGCGGGGCTCAACCTGGAGCGGCTGCGCCACTGGCTGGGCTGCGGCGCGCAGCTCTCCCGGCCCGCCGAGAAGCTCCTGGGTAGGCGCGAGGCGGGCGGCCGGGGGCGGGGAGCTAGGCTGGGGGCCCGGAGCGGCTCGCCGGGGCTCAGCGCCTCTCCTTGCAGGTCTGGCGGGGTTCCTGCCGCTCCACCCCATGACGGTGACGGGCGCCGAGAGGTTACGGCGGCGGCGGCGAGCGCAGGAGGCCGCCGTGCCCCCCGTGGCGGGCGGCTTGCAGCAGCCCGGCGAGAAGCCCTGAGGGACGCCCCGACCCCAGATGCGCCGAGCGTCCCAGGACAGCGGGGGTCGGGCCCGGGGCACGGTGCATGCACTGCCCCCCACGCACACACCTTGGCGCGTCAGACTGCATTAAAAGTGTAGTCCGTGTATGTGCTGTTCTCTCCAGACTCGTGACTACTAGCGTCAACTTCGCTTGCGGCAACTAGAAACGGCTTTTCCTCAACTATACTGTAGGCACAGAGGTATCCCAAGAGGCATATATGGCTTTTCCTAAAGACATGTTTCTGGCTGTAGCATACCCCTTTTTGCAGCAAGAGAGCAAGGGACAGCTTCCATTTATCTGCTGCACTTGTCACATGTTTCGATTCCTGGCTCTGATAAATTCTTTCAGGGCAGTAAATGGTTTAGGAGACAGCTGCTGCAGGCAAATGCAAAGGGACTGCATCTGTGTTTAGTTTCTCCAGAGAAGTTCTGGACCTATTCATTTAGGAGCACAAGAGAAAGGTTTCTATCTCAGCTGAAGGAGTGGGTTATAACAGGAAGCAAAATATTAGTCTTACTACATCACACAGTTGGCCCCATCCCAGATAGACAGACTGATGCACGGCAAATGCTAGGCTTGAAGAAAGCTACAGATTAATCATCAATCTCTAGCATAGCATTTGATACATATACTGCTAAATTCTCTGTTTTAAGTAGTTCCTGTGAGTTTAGTTAACACTACTCACACAAACAAAAATGATTATTTTCCCTCTGAGGCTATGATTTCCTCTGTTGGCTGTTCCATTGGCTACTGCAACATTTGTTGTCCTTTGTTCAAAAGGGCTAGTAGTGGATCCTAGGAAAAGCAGGAGAAAAAGAAAAAAGCTTACATACAGCTTACATACATGGCAAGTACTGCACCATCCCCATTGCTGACTGCTTCACGGTCTGCTCTGTTTTACATGCATATGAATGTCTAACATTACTCAGTGCCTGCTTTCTTCCTGCTCCTAGAGTATGTGCAAGTTAGAGTATGTGCAAGTTCCATAAAACAGGCAGACTGATGAAGCAGTCCTGTTTATTTACTGGTAATTTTTAGCTCTATTTGGATATTGGACTATGTTGCTGCCTTTCAGATCTAATCTGAAACTCCTAGGCGGCTGCTGCTGGGGGCATTAGACAGCAAGCTGCCTGCACCAAAATTCTCGTTCCACACAGTTACCATTTCTGCACAGTATACATATATACGTATATTTTAAAGAGGGAAAAAATAGGGCTTTTAGCATGATTAGCATGAACTGCTTATATAGGGTACAATGCTGTCTTCCTAGAACTTTGAAACCTGATAGGAAAGAGCAGGAATGGCAATATCCAGAGAACTATGGATTTCAGTACAAGACCTCCCATCCGTCTCAGCACTGATACTTAGGGCACTGCTACCCTGCAGCTTGTGCTGTTGTCTTGGGGCCTGAAATGTCACCCTAAAATGCAAGCCCATTGTCACTAGCATCTTCTCTTCCAGTGACTCTCTACTGCAGAAGCAGCAGTTTGGGGCAGAGAAACAGCAATGGAAAGCTGCTGCAGTCATTTTCTTAATGACCATCAACAAAAACCTTCCTAGCAGGGAGGCTAAGTTAAATGTCTTGCAAGCAGAGATATGGAAATTTTCAGTGTAGATAATTAAACAGGTGCAGAAGCTCTCCCTTGGCTTTTCAGCTCTAGTGATCATACAATTCTCAAGACTTATTGTAACTTATGCAATCCATTGGCTGATGTTACGGTAATGGCATCTGAATAGTCTCTAGGGCTATCTTCCAATCTGAGGGAAAAGATAAATTAAGAAAGCTGCCTCATATCCAAAGGCAAAGCACTCGCCTCCACCCCACTCCCTGTAAAAAAGCACATATCCTATAGAGTACAAGATAACTCATTACTTATTAGTAGAAAATGAAATGTTTAACACTACTCTTTTCAAATAGTTCCCAACAGAGGTTTTGGGGTGTTTTTGTTTTTTTTTTTTAAATCATTATTTTATTGTTGCTTGGGGGGTGGAGCTATTGGTTGATTATTTTTACAGTCAGGCTATTTTTGTTTCTTGAAAAAATGGTTTTCTTCAAAGATTCAGCAAAAGTTCTGAAATCGTTAGGTTCTCTTTTTGAGATACAGCACAAGTTGAGTGAACTGCACACATGGTGAAACGTTTATAACTATCTTAATTACAAATATGAGACAATTCATTATGTACTTTTCTCTCTTCCTCCCTCTCCCCATGAGAGCATTAACTAGGTACTTTCTCCTTCCCTCTTTCCATTTACCCTACCTCTGTACATGTCCTGTAAATACATTTATGATCACCCATAGATAATTGCCATCAAGGAACCTTTAATGATAATGACTTAATCAAAATTAGCCTTTAGGTACTGCTGAAGAGACTAAACTATGCCACAGCATAAAATCACGTTCCTGCCTAAACTCATGCATCTTCTAAACAGCAGCTCGCAGATTTAGAATATTTGAAGTGTCTGGATTCCAAAAGGTAAACATCACATTGCAGCTCACAGTTCAACAGTGACCTCCCAGTCATTTCTGTAAAACACAAAACATATGACAAATGAAGAGAATAAGCAAGTAAGCAATGCTGCCTTCCCCCCCCCCCCCTTTTTTTTTTCTCTCCGTGGATTTGGTGCAACTTCCAAGGAACTCTGCAGAATGGTGACATACTTTTTTTTCCCTGGACACCACCAGTATCACTAAAAGCCCCAAATTAACATACATTGATGTTGAATTATCAATATAATAGAAAATGTAATATATACTCTATTATGCAATGCGTCTGGGCATAGCGATAGTTTTATAACTATTTATGTGTATTTCATACTCTTGTTTACAGAGGGAAGGAGTGACAAACATTACCATCAAAGAGTCATACAATATCCCAAGTTGGGATGGACTCACAAGGATCGAGTCCAACTCCTGGCTCCTCACAGGACCGCCCAAAAACAATCAAGCCGTGTTTATGAGTTCATTGTCTAAATGCTTCTTGAACTCCAGCAGGCATGGTGACAGTGCCCGACCACCCTCTCAGTGGAGAATCTTTTCCTAATATCCATTGGTAAAATACATTGATATATACATAGACATATACACTGAGAAATACATTGTTTTAATAAATTCTGTTTTTTTTTTTAAATTGTTGTTTGCAACACACAATGATCTGCAAATCCAGCTACCTAGAAAAGGAAAGTGCTCGTGATCCATTCAGTGCAACAATGCTGTCTACAAAACTTAAAAGGAGAAAGCACTTTGAGAACTAATTATCACATTGTGGGAATAAAACAATCATTTTTGACTTTAAAAGTTTGGTAAGATAAGGAGGAGAAAATAAGGTTACACAGCAGACCAAGAAAAGAAAAATTCCACAAAGCCAACTAGTCAGATTGTAAGAAATCAGACACTCAGAAGTGCCAGATGTACTGCTTATACACCAGTTCCAGTTTTATTCCAAACATTCTTGGTCCAGATGCCCCATTATAAAGGAAACAACATCTCACAGATATTCCTGCAGATGTGACACCGGGTCAGGAAATGTAAGCCCAAATAAGGAAAATAAAGATGAACAGTCATCAACCTGATATTCATTTGTCTCTGAATGCTTGACTTCATAACTTCCGTAGCGTTCCTCCATTTAAGTAAATACTGATTAGCATGAAACTTGCCTCTCATGTAAAAAAAAAAAAAATACCAGGGTACTGATGATAAAAGTGAGAGGTTCTTACGAGTTGTGCATTATGCTTTCAAGCACTAGAGTATAGTAAGTCACAACAGCTAAATATTACAGAAGTTATTTCTTCTTGGCATCACACATCAAGCATAAAGAAACAAACAAACAAAAAAACACTGAGGTGAACAGTCCAGAACAACTCCTTTAAAAAAGAGAGAGCCTCCAGAGAAACTGCTTCTTCTGGACCCAGTAGACAAGAACAAAAAGAGCGTCTAAAGGGATGCCATGCATGGCATTCCCGATACCAAAATGCCCATCAGCCATGGTAAATCTTGGCTCGCTATTAGAATACGAAGGCAGACTGATAGGAATCCTAGAAATGGTTCTAACTTTTTTTTTTTTTTCATCTTTGCTCTTCACTTAAAGTACTCCTGAGCTTAACTGGAACTTGTATAAGGTTTCAGGCATTTACTTCCAAAACCAGAATAATTGAGAATTCTCACAGGTAATGAAACCCCACTAGTCCAACTCTACTAAGTCTTACTAGTTTCAATGAGATATAAAGGATGTGGCTCTAGCTGACAAATCACTAATCCCTAAAATGTCACATGGTACAACTGCATGAAAAACAAGGATGATGTGCTACAGGCTTTCACACATGATTTTTTTTTTTATATTCTCAAACCTAATTTTGAGTGTAAGCTTCTACCCAAGGCAACTTGATCCAAAAAAAACCTTCTCCCCGAAGCCGTTTTGCAGACAACTACCCATCTCCCTGCTAAGTCATCACAAGCTCTTATAGTCCCAGTTAAAAGTCTAATGTAGAAAGAAATATGTACATATCGGGAACCATCAGTGTGGACCAGAGTCAGAACCTAGAGAGCAGGGCTTGAGAGCCAGGCCCCTGCAGTTTCAGCCCCCAGCAACTTCTTGGAGCTGTTCTGCTGGCAGGAGCTCTGTACACCTAGGAGCCCAGAGACAGCCCTTAGAAGAGTACTTGCGCTACCAAAGCAAGACCAGTCACTCTCAACCTTTCCAAAGTTTTGAAAAGTACCTTCCAGGGCCAGGCCTACCATGGGCAGAGGCTGGGACCCACGGGTTGGCCCCACTGCTCCTTGAGGCCCCAGCAGGAGTTTCCACAGCCCTCAGCAACCAAGGGCCAGGCCACTCTGCCTGGCAGTGAGAAGGAACCTTCTGCTCACAAGTCTGGTAAAGCACTGCGGTCACAACACTCCCATAGCAGGGGAGCCCCATAGCTTGCTGACACCCAAAAGATCAGGGTCCCCCTGCCTGGGCAATGGAATTCTGTGTTCCCTGCCTCAGGCCAGGCAGCACTGTTCCCCCCAGGAATCATGCCGCTGCAGGGTGGCTGGAGGGGAAGGCCCCAGGCTGCCACCTAGGGTTCCTGCCGCTGTAGCCATGGACCCTGGGGACATAGATGGGCCTCTGCCACCTCAGGGGAAGGTGGAGTGGTGCCCTCTCACGGGCAGGGGAAAGCTTAGCAAAGATGGTGCATATCTTTCTGTGGTTTCCCATGCCCACTGCCAGCACAGTCACCCACGTCCCACCACCGTCCACTACCATCCTGGGGGTGCAAAGGGCCACCATACCATGACGAGGAAGGACAAGGGTGATGCAATGAGGCAGAAAAGGCTGTGGCAGCTTCGCTCATTTATTGGTCCTGTGCACATGGCAGGAGTGGGCGCTGCTCCTCGGTAGGTGGCAGCTCCTCAGCGGGTGGTATCGGCTCATAGGTGACGCAAAGGGAGGAGAAGAGGCAGCCCAGGAAGGACACCAGGCTGGCGAAGTACATGGCACCGCTGGCACTGCCCACAGCTGCCGTTAGTGGCCCCATGGCCAGGGCCACCAGGATCTGTGCCAAGAAGTACTGGCAGCTCAGCAGGGAGATGTCAACACCCATCCCACGCCGCATGCCCTCTGCCTTCAAGCCTGTGAACTACAGGGGACACAGTGTGAGGGAGTACTACCAGGAGCCCTGTCCCCCACCCTGCCCAGGGCTCACCTCACAGCTCTGGTAGTAGTCGCAAAGTAGGGAGTAGGGCAGCGTGCAGAGAGTGGCGAAGAGGACACCATAGGTAGCGCACAGTGACAGCACCACATAGATGTTTCTGGACAGCGTGGACAGCCCTGTACCCAACCCAAAGGCCAAGTACGCAATGAAGTACAGTGTCCGTGTGCTGAACCGCTCCTCTAGCTTTTCCAGCGCAGCTGCAAGACAACAGCATGGCATTTTCAATGAACCATGACTGTCCCCTGCCATGCACTAGGCTTGAGGAGTATACCTCCAAGCCCCACGGCCTAGCCGTCTGGTTGCCACAGCAGCAACCGTTACAGCTTTGCTTAACTGGTGGCTTGCATGCAAGCACCAAGATCCCCTTCCAAATCCTCCCACTGCCACAATGCAGCCTTGACACCCTACCTGTGCAGAGGGCATGACAGAGCTGCAGCCTGGCAGTTCCCTCTGTCTCAAGGGGGCAAGTGGGAATTGTTCTATGGGGGTGAACACACAGTGCTGGGCTGCTGCATGTCTGATTGCTGCTGTGCCCAAAGGACGCCTATGGTGGCTGCAGGTATTTCTGGACTCAACATGCGTTCAAAATGCAGCTTTTGAAAGAAACAATGTTCCAACAGAAATGTGTTTTCACCATACTGCTTACCTCCTCTGTTGTCAGAGTAGGCTATGCTAACTAGCAGAGATAATACGGTGTTAACACTCTGTTTCAGCACTTCCTGCCATGTGGTAGGCTATGTGCAACATAAATGCCGGACTACTTGTTGCAGAAACACCACTTAAGGAGCAGGTGTATCTTTCTGACAGCAGTGGGTGGGATGGCTGTACACTTAGTACCTGAATAGAAAGCAGCACTGAATGCATAGATGCACATTCCCCAGCAGCCCATGGTGACCCCAGCGTTGTACTTCTGATACTCATCTGAGTTGTGAGGTGCTTTTGGATTCCCTTGAAACACTACTTCTCCCATGAAGTCAGTATAGAAGAGCAACATCCCCTCAAATGAAAGCCATCCTGAAAGAAGCCAGAAATAACCCATTAGGATTACAGATTATCCGTTTCCTCTGGTAAGCCATGAATACTACTAGCTACATTGCAAAACCTGTCTTCAGTTGTGATTCTTAATGTATTACATACATAATGTTCAGCCACATTTATGAGGGACTGCTGTTCCCTGCGCGTTATGCTGTTTGTAAAAGTTGTTCATGATTTTAATGATCAAGATTTATCCTTTGAATTCACACATGGAATCTGACAGGCTGACTGCAGGTCACAGAATACTGGTTTAGCAAGAGAGCAAAATTCATTACAGCAGTCTGAACTGCCTTGCTGAATTTCACAGAGTAGTTCATCATATGTTAGTTTCAGGGTGCCGTTGTCCTCCTGCACTTAGCTACACTAGTCTTACAGGCACACCTGTAGCGTTGCATTCTGTGCCCCCTCACAGCCTGTTCTGTTGCCCCTATGTATATGGTATCAAAGGGAGGAAAGCAAATGCTGGTCTCAGATGTAAGCGGAGAAATACATCTATTCTTGTTGCATTCTGCTCAGTAACTGCAGTTTCAAAGCATTAGAAAGCACATTGATGCAGTTTCAAGTTCTTGCTTCAATGGTGTTTCTCGTCCTAGTGTAAACATTAAATTTAACAGACATGCTGACGTAAACCAATATTATTCTCTGTGTAGGGATGTAGGTTTCACGATTCTGGGTTTTGTTGTTGTTGTTTCATTTTTCTCATCATTCTAAGAAACTAAATACCAGGAAGTACCTTATTGGTGAGTATATACGGAACAAATTATATCCTTTTTAGATAGCAGCTAGTGCTGCAAGAGATAAAATATTTTAAAAGATTCACGCAAGGTAGACCGCTTCGTGGTGAAAACAAGAAAGAACTTTTTCATTACCTAGGAAGTGGTTGATGCAGAGGTTACGAAGAGCCTTGGGCATGTGGCAGATGGTTGAACAAAGAAGTCTGATGGACAGCGGTTGCTCAGAGGTCTCACTCGATCCATTCAGCTCACTCTCATATTTAACACCATCCAGCAGGATATTGGCAACCTGCACCATAAGAACTCCCAGGTCAATAAACAGGTTAAAAAAAATCTAAACGACCTTTGAGCAAATCTACGCTATATTACATATCTGTCTGATCACCTGAAAGTTAAACTCTGCTGCTCAGCTGTTGATTTGGAGATTAAGAACAGTGCTAAGGATGTCCTTAAGTTCAGCCTTAGAACAAGCGATAAGTAGCGGCTCTGTGTTGCAGCTGTCGGTGTACTTGAAACTGTTCTAGAGCATTTGGCAACCACAGTCAGATGCTAGCACACGAAAAGCATAAATTCTATTGCACTTAATACAAGCTGTACCTGCAGCTGGTCCCTGAAGTTTTAGAGACAGGTCCCTGAAGTTTTAGAGACAGTGATGAAAAAAGAGCCTGGTTTTAACTGAAACACATTATTATCGCTCACTTGATGCTTCATTTCTACTTGCACAGTATATAAAATCCTGACCTTAGCAAAGTCTGCTCTCACAAACTGGGAGAAAGTACAGCGACTGGAAAAAACAAAACAAAACAAAAAAAAACACATACACAGAGGACAGTTTACCTCATCTTGGATCATAAAAAAAATGGGTCAGCACACAGAGGTCTCAGACATTCCAAGTTATCACCAACAGCGGGAGGTGAGGTCAGAGTCTTATCCCTGGGTAAAGAAAACCTCACTTCCCTGATGAAACCAGATGCAATGACTGCCATAACGAGAAGCTCATGGGAGAATCCTATCCCTGGCCCTATCTTGCAGGTTTTTCTGTGGAAAGGGAAGATACAGGCTCAATAAAAATGTGTTCTTTTCTGCTCTCATGTGGTAGCTTCCTGGGTGGTGAACTAGGGCTAAAAATACCAACCTAAATTTCATATGGGGCCTGAAGGGAGGGGAATGCTCCCATTTCTGCCCTCTTTACGAAAGCAGATGACAGACTGCCAGTCAATCATAATTCATGTCCTACCCATGACTTTTACAATAAAGTCATAGCTGGTATTCTGTTCCTACGGTGACTTTTATCAGTAAACTGTTGTGAGCAGTCTTTAGTGATCCAATTGCGCACTAAACATTTAAAATCATAAAGAGAGAATAAATTAATACTCAGGTTTACATGGTCATATAATTGATTTTCTGGCCTCACCTGTTGGCTGAAAGTTACATTTCTTCTTCTGCTATTTTCTGGACAACGTCCCGTTACAATATCTGGAATGGCCAAGGTCTGAGGTCTTTTCAGGATACCTGATGACCGTGGCTTTATTGCATCCAGGGAGCCCACTGTTAGTGCCTCGCTGTCAGGCCCCATAGTTATGCTGCTCTCCCCTTGCTCCAGATTTCCATTTTCTTCTTGGTAACGGCCATCTGGTACCTGAGGAAAGCTGACACTGACAGGATGTCTGGGCAAGCTAGCTGGAAGTGCTAAGTAACTATTGTGCCCACCTGTAAAACAGTCTATAAGCACATTGTCAATATTTGAAGTCCCAAATGACGATGAAAATTCATTAATTCCTGTCAAGGAACTGTCTCTGCTGACAAAACTGCCATATTTGGGTGTGAGTGGGCTGAGAGGGGAAACAGGACTTGTAAAACTTGCATATAAGTGAGCCGAGTTATGAGAAGCAAAGTTTTCATTTACAGCCTCCTCAAAGAAGAGAGGTGGAGAAGGAGGGAGAGGAAGACTTGGACTCTTCATCACCTTTTTCTTCCCGCTGAGGGACCCTAGGGGTCTTTCTGGAATACTAAGTAGAGTCAGCATAGTAGTGATGGTCAGTATAATTGAGGTGAAGACATAGATGACACGCAGTTGCCCTCCCACAGCTTTTCCAAAACTGGTTTTATCCCAATGTATTCCTCCAACAACATAACCAAAGCCACCTCCAAGACCTGGTGGAAAAACAGAGTCGAGATTATCTTTCCTAGACAACCTTCAAAGTCAGAAACAGCGCAGCACCATTTATCTAACAATTCATGAGTAGAATCCAATGTGTTATCTCTGTTTTACTACTTAATCCCCTTTCAACTCACATGCAGCAATAAACAATTATCTGCACCACACGGACATACAGTTAGAAGAACTCAGATCTACCTGCGTCCAAGACTGACCAAATCACTTGAGACATGGAGCAAGCTCATTACTCAGCGACATGTCAACAGTGTACAAAAGCTGCCTCTATACTACTACCGATAAACAGGGAATTTCTGGGGCACCAGATGCCACGCTCACGCCATTCATGTGGTAAAAGCCTTATGACACTATCTTTCCTTTCTTACAAAACGTTAGAGAGCACAAAAAAAAGTCCCCTGTTGGAGAGGAAAACTAGACTAGAGCACTACAGCAACTGAAAATGACAGCAATAACACAGCAAAGTGAATGATATGTGCTTTCTTCTCCGATATGGCAACTAAAAAAAACATTTCCCACACCTGTGAAAAGTTGAATCTCCTTCCTAAAGTGATAATTTTCTTTCTGTAGGGTTGTAAAAGGCACAAGGGATCTTAAGACAAACAGTGCAGGACTGTGTCTTATTTGACTTCTGTCAGCTATGAAAGCCTTTTGAAGTAAAAGTTCTCTTTCAACGTTATTTATTGCTATCTCTCCAGGCATTCGGTTACGCTTATACAGGAAGAGACCAACGATTTACACCGCCTTCTCACAGCAGAGCTTTTTTACCCAGGGTTCATATCACCCAGGAAGTACAAAGAAAGCATACCTGCTAACAAAGCATGGATGTTGAGGCCCCTGTCTTGATCCATTGGGCCACATACATCCATCATGTAGGCATGACTAGGATTGTCTGCCGAATCTGCACTGAAGTCCATGAGGACGACACCACAGACTGTAAGGATGATCCCCCATTTGTGGTTATTCACAGTGTCAGACAAGGCGTTCCCAATATCTCTGCCATTCAGCATAAGTGAGAGCCCAAGCAACGCACCTGGGAATAAGAACAAATCAGAATCAATCAATCAAACACCGGTAAACAAGAGAAACTGTATCTGTCCATGCTCTCTGAAAGCATTATACTACCTGCACAGCCTTGGGGCATGCACTGTTTTTCCTGTTCATATCATCACAGATTTGGCAATGTGTATGGCTTATAGGATATACGTAATCCTGTTACACTGTTCAAGCTTACAGATGCCTGGATTTGTGGCTGGACAAAGAAAAATATTCCTGTCCCTCAAAACATCATCTCTCTTGTTAACTATGAGAAGAAGATGCTTTTAGGTGTGAAAGTCCAGCTGCCAGAGCATCACCTCAGTGCCACTCACCACCTTCTTCAGACGTACAATACCCCCACACCTGAAAGGTTCAGCCTAATGCTATAGGGATGCCTACATTTAGGGATGCTACAGGAGATGTGCAATGCTTCTACTTTACAAATGTTATTCCCATCATTTCTAAAAGACGTACCTACTGCTAAGACCAGAATGAATGGCCTTCTCCTCCCGAATCTTGATGTGCATCTGTCACTCCAGGCCCCCAGCAAAGGCTGTAGCAAGAACCCTAAAAAAGGTGATCACCAATAAGCAGATTTTTTCTACTACCCTGTTTCACAGGGGGGTTAAAATGGGCAGTTTAGAAGACAGTCAAAGGCAGGACACCGTGACACAGCAATATCCCCAGTCAGTACTAGTCACCCAAATGTACACAGTTTAGTGCCTGACATTTCCTACGTTGGAGACTGAATAGTGTAATGCACCATTGCTCATTCAGGACTGCTATGACAATGCAACTCACTCTGCGTCAGTAGTACAAGGGAGTCTGACATCAGATGAAAAGTAAGAGTAGAACAATTAAGTTCCTTATCAGCTATTTCATTTACTCCCGTCTCATATTGGAGGTCCCCTACTAAATTAGGTTGGTAGGATAGCAGCAAGTAAATACGCAAGTTGGAAAGGTGCCTGTCTGTGAGCACAAACCTACTTCTGAGGCACATTCTAGAAACACAAGGACAGGCAGAATAATTTCCAAGCAGTCATAACCTATCACAGGGTTCCTCCTGCAGTAATGAATATAATCCCAGCCTTGTCTCCGTGCTCAGGCAAGTAATCTAATGCCAATAACAGCAGTAGTCAAGTCTTTCATCATTGGAATATTTTGTTTGTTTCAGAAAATTCAACAGGAGAAGGCGACCCCACTCTGCGTTTTTCACACACCCATGGGAACTGTTTCTGTATACATCTTTTCACAGGGGTGTAAATGGATGCAGTGATCCTCTTTTGCCATTTTTGTTTTGTTTTTAAATATAAGAACTTAGTATAGTAACCAAAGCTTACTCTTGTGCAGGATGTGAGACACTGAGAAGCCATTAAAAGAACAGACCTTTTGATCACGCCAGGCCCATTTCAGGCAACACACAGCAGTAATTATTCTCCATTCAGTTGTCTAAAATTATATCTTCTTAACCATGACATCACATGGAATATACTTGTGAACAGCTGAGGCAGAGAAAACAAAATCATTTATACCCCTGCGGAGTAAAAAAAAAAAACAAGAAGAACGAAACAGCAGAAAGAAAAATTACCTAGTATAGGGCTGATGAACCACACCATTCCATACAGTTGGTCTGGCAGACCCATCTGAAGCAGCACAGGTGTAACATAGGCTGTTTCCATGGCATAGCTGAACTCAAGCCCAAAGAGAATGCACCCATTAAATAGGAGTTCTAGGAAAGACCTCTGAGGCTGTAGATCCCCAAAGTCAATCAGATCAATAGGACACGGAGTATTTGGCGGAGGCGGCGGCGAAGGGCGAATGTATTTTCGCCTTTTTGGATGTCTCTTGAAGTTGTTGGCCCGGTGACTTATATGCTGTGTGACTGATCCAGAATAGCCTGGAACTTGCGACCTCCAGATTTCCTGAGAAGCCACACTTGGCAAGAGTGCAGCATCGCTGACAGGAGTTGTTGCAGATGGTGGAATCATCACGAGTAGGCAACTGGAAGAAAAATAGCTCAGAATAAAATGGTTGAGTAAGGAAAACCTTTTTGAATTTCATTTACTGAAGTTCAAACCATTTCTGAACATTTCACATAATGAGTGCAACCTTCATACTAGTTACAATTTTCAGGTAGACCTGGAATCCACGTGGGCTTGAATTTCTGACAAATGATGCAAAGAGATAAATGCTGCTCTCTCACCTCCAGTTTAGCACGCTCTTCTTACTGACCAGGCAGGATGTGGCACCTCATAGTCACAGCGCAGCGCTTGACTGGGACAGGTCAGAGCCCTTGTCTGTTCACAGCGAACAAAGTTTAATTTCCTCACTGCCATTAGGGAGAGCTTAGTTGTTCCTTCCGCATTATTCATTTAATTATTTATTTTGAAGTCTAGAGCAAGCAGCTTCAGCCTATTGCCTCCTTCAGAAAGCCAAGTCACACATTACCAGTGTTTCTTTCCTTTTTATTTTGAGAAAAATTATTAGATCAGACAGGAGGAAAACAAGAGCACACAGTGGGGATGGCAAACTCAAAGGAAACACAGCAGACAGAAGACAAACTGCAATGACGGCCACAAGCACCAGCAAGGTTCTTGGTTAACAAAATCAGCAGAGACAGCAGTTACGCCCCTCAGGTGGCACAAATAAGTTCAGGAAGCACACGTTGAACTCAGGGAAGAGAGCTAGGTAAGAGCAGCTGCACTCTGACAAGCCCCAGACAGTAAATAATCTCTAGGGGAGAACGAAGAACGAGTACAGGCCAGAGCAGCAGCCAAGCTGTTCTTTGAAAAAAAAAAAAAAGATTCAAGGAACATTGCTTCATCCCCTCTGTCCCCAGTGTTTCCAACCTGTGGACCCTGCATGCTTCACTAGCTACCTTTCCTTTTTCTTACTGGCTTACTTCATCAAAGCTGTTTCTGGCATTTTTCAACAATTTCAATGGCTCACTTCTCTAGCTCACAGGTAAGCCTATCACCAGAACCAACTTCTATACAGAGTTTCCAAATTCACTCGGTTCCTCTGATATCACACTTGGCAACCTCCTATTTTAAATTTTCTTTCTATTAACTGACAATAGCTTATTGCTAATGTCTTCTATCTAGCTAAGTACAAAGTATCTTATCTGTGGGATGCAGGACATTTGTTAAAAAATTCACAACAAAGAAAAGCACTCTACCCAAAGGAGGTCATTCCCATTGCAGAGAAGACGATGAGTCTGCATAGCAGCTTTGGAGTAGCCAGGTTTGTTCTTCTGAAAGCCTTATACCTCTAGTAGATCTGCAGTTCCATGGCACAGCATTTTGCCCTCAGACTGTTTGTATACTAACTGTTGCAGGTAAAATATGTCTTTTCTGTGTAGAGACACTATCAATAATGAAGGTGGGTCATTTTTACCTAAATTAATCACGCTCAAAATTGTTTGCCTTCATATTTGAGAGTCATTTCAGTCCATCTCTGCGACATGAGGCACATGCATTTTATGAGTATGTCTCCCCACAAATGAAACACCAGAGCTCCCATCATGGCTGCCCTAGGCATTACCTACCTACATCTGGGATTAAAACTGAAATATTTTAAACAGCAGTCAGACACGTCGCATTTTTCAGGCGTTCCCAAAACAGAAATGGGTTTACATTTATCTGCAACTCCCTCAAAATAAATTAGGATGAATCATGACCTCACTACAAGTCTACAACAAAGCAAAGCTGCAGATTAACTGCAGATCCAGACCCCTACTGCAACATAAAAGTACTATTCAGTTCTGATTCAACTATCACTGCTACCTACACTGAGGCCAAGGCTTAACCCAAAGCTCTTACCCAAAGACAAAGGTTTTGTTTCGTCATATTTACATTCCTGAATTCTCAGCCTCTGATCCTCTGTTTCTCGTAGGTTCTATTTCAACAAGACTACACTGTAGTGCCCAAAGAATGTGGTTTTGAAGTTCAGACTGCACAAGCTAAGCAGTTGGATAAGGTCTCCTGACAACAAATATGCTCGGAACCAAACGTTGCTGCCATTTTTCAATGCAGGAACTTAAGTTTCAAATCATTTCCAGGGAATAAGATAGATACACCACAAACCATGGTCAGAACAGCTACTCCTCTCACAGACTAATAGCATTCCAGTACTAAACAGCCTCCTCAGATCTTGTCTGGATGACTCACGTACAGCAGTAGGTTAAACAGCAAAAATAAGTTCCAAAATAGCATCATAGGGTAGATGCTGACAGATCTGCTAAATTAATGAACCGCATGTGACTTCTTGCTTCTCGTCACCAGAAATGGAAACAGCTTATACGTAAAGTCTGGCTTTCTGCTTTCTTGCCCACAGACCAAAGACTACTGCACACAGATGGCTATACACCACCACATACCTCTTAATGAAAACCCTCACGGGTGCACACTAGGTAAGCAAAACAAATCTCTTTCTTATCCGTTTACAATTCCCCCAGGGTAAAAAGTCCCAGCTCTCTTGCTACTTTGGCTGTACAGAACTCCCACAAAGCCCTCATTTTCTGCTACCTTCTCCAGATCACCGGTCTTTCTTCCCATAGCCCTTTTTTTAAGCAACATTATTCTTTGCTGAATGTCCCCCAAACAGTATCAAAAGCAACAATCATTAAACCCACATTTACCATCATGCTGATGCAACAGTTGGTAGGATGCCCTATGCAGCATGGTGGGAGGCTGCCTTACACAATAATTCCCAGCTCCGTACAGGCATCCAGAGACAGACACTGCACAACGCAACCTCAAACACCTCACAGAAGACCGCTGTTAGGTTAAATTGTCTATATATGGGGGACTGGAATGGAGAAGAAAGGGTGGGATACAGAAGAGATCTACCAAAGTACTGCTAACTTTGTACCACGTGTTTCCTCAAAACTGCTCCTCTTCATACCAAGATGAATAACATGCAAGAGATAATAACAATAATTGTAACTACACGCCATGACAACTGCTATCTCACAAGGCACCCACACCAAGCTGCATTTTGCTACGAAAGCTCATTATACGCAAAATATCCCGAATAGACTAGCAGAAGGAGAAGCATATAGAAAGACTTCATGATGATGCCCACATGGGCGTTCACCTTAATACTATTCTGACAAATTACTGAAACCTTCCTTTGACCTACATTTTTCATAAGCGGAGAGTACTTTCAAGAGTACCTTTATGAGCCTTCAGTGTGAAGTGACTCCCTCGTGATGAGAGTTTGTTAAAAATTACAAGAAAGACACTAAAGCAAAGACACAGTGAAAAACCAACCAGAACCCAACAATGGTTGCGCTAATGACCTTTTCACAGCGACAATACAATACAGCTGTGCTAGCACTCTCCTTCACCACTCATATATCTTGTCATTTGCACCGAGGACAAAGTGAGTTGATCTTTCTATATTTATTTACGGTTTTCATCTCATACTGGATCCTTCTTTATCTTCCTGCTCTGCACTGTACGTTAGATCGTTATTTGTACTGCAGAGGGATTATATCACAATTTATAAGCAGCAATATCCTAGCAATTATTGGAAGAACCCCTCTTCGTGGCTCAAAAACACGTGGTGCTCTGTGACTGTGACTCTTTGGAATGAAAGACTATTATTGACAGCGTTTTACTGGTAAAACAGAAAGCCAGTGTAAAGCTGTGAGCCGAGCCTATATTCCTCATCATCCATTTTACCTAACATTTGAGCCCTTCACCAAAGGCTGGTTTTAGGCCTGTTCTGAGGTGAATCTATCTGGTAATCACAACAGCTTCACAGCAGGAAACTTCTGCGTGGAAAACAATTACATAGCTGTTAGCTCCAGTCTGCTATTAATAGTTACTTCTGAGTTTTGACATTTGTTATATAACAACCGTGCATCTTAATCAGCAGGGTCTTGGAGATGCTTGGCTCTGCCGCCTGCTACCCATGCAGCCAAACGTTTGTATGTGCATCCCGTCTGTCACGGGCAGGGGCCCGTCACTCCTACCGAGCCCCTCTATGCTGAAAATCGTTGTTTGCTACTTTAGCAAAGCCTGGTAGGGATTTTTCTCGGGCGGGCACCGACGGCTCCAAAAGCACCACAAACGCGAGCGTGGCGGGGAAAGGCCGACATGGGCCCCGCACGTCGGCTGACGTCTCACACGCGCTTATTTTAGCCCAAAATCGCTCTGCGGGATCGCCGCGGGGCGGGGCGGCGGGCCCCTCACCGCGCAGGGCGGGAGGCGCGCTCGGAGCCGCCAGCGCGCAATGACCTCCGCGCCCCACGGCACCAGCACCGGCGGCCGCCCGCTCCCCCGCCCCGCCGCGGTCGCGCTGCCTCACCTCCGGCGGCGGCGGGCCCTGCCCCGCACTGCGGCTCCACCCCGCCCCCGGGACGCCGGCCCCCACCCGCATCCGGGCCGCAGCCCCGCCCTGTGGCGGCGGAAGCGGCCCCTCCCGCGCCGCGCCCCGCGGGGGCGGTCCCTGCCCGCGGCCCGAGCGGGCCCTGGGGAAGGGCGCGGGGCTTCCCATTTCGTATAGAGCCCTGTGAGAAAGGGTGAGAACTGAGGATAATCTTGCAGTGCTCAAGGAACGGTGCAAAGGGTTGTTGAATTTTCTTATCACCACGGATTCCCGGTTGCATAATCTGTATTGTTCAATTTTTCTAAAGGCAACCTAGGCATTATGATGGTCAAGTGTTGGTCAATATCATTGTTCTTGAACGTTTATGAAGTCCAACAAAAGTTAAAGGCCCTGTTTACAAGACTAAGGACTATTCATTCACAGCACAACTAAAGGTTTGGGGCAGAAGAGGGGGTTGTACCTGGTCTAAATGAAAGTGGAACCAGGACCCTTATCCTATCCTCACAAATGTTCTTTCTTGAAACCTCACCATCAACAGGCACACCAAAACTTTTACTGCTTTCTAAGACAATGCCCTGTGCAAGCACATTGTTCACAAAATAATCCTAAAACGCTTGCCCCTACAATTCTGCAAAACTAGGTGCAAGCCAGCAAGGAACTGGTCAAGCGCTGGCACTGTTGCTCTGAAGTACTTGCTGTATTTCACCTTTTCACCTCCACCCATGTCAAAATACTCATGCAGATAGACTACAGACAGATGAGAGATGCCAGTGCAACGTCACATACATCTTTAGATAAACGTATCCTTCTGTTCTTTTGCTGCCATGCCTGACCACTACAGGCTTCTATCGAAGATGATACAGGTTCCTCTTTTGACACAGTCTATTCCCTAGTCCTTCTGGCAGGTTTGAGGCAGATTCGGTATTGAAATGTCCCTCATCTGTCTGTGCTGAGCTTTTCCTTTCAGCTCCCCAACCACAGCACTTCTGCAGCCTGCATCAAACCAGCCTTGCCACACACCACTTCTCAGCACTGATGTTAGATGGTTGTCACCACATCAAAATACTGTCTTCTCCTGTCACAAGGTCTCATCCACAAAACAGCAGCCACTGCTCCACTTGCAGTCTATTGAGAGAGCAAACTGATTTTAAAAGCCGAATTCTTAAGTGATTGAAAGTATTGCTGTGGCCATGGAAGAAACCAGTAACATTCTTGTACAAAACAACCTGCTGATGGCATCCCTTTTATTCATATTTCCAATGCCACAGCCACTGGAAAGATCCTTCACGCTTCTGAGCAGCATAAGCAACAATTAGGATTTGCTAGGCAAAGGATGAAGGGCAAGGGCTGGAAGGGCAGGAACAGGGGAAGGTCCAGCCAGGTACCACAACTGGTAAGAGAACATGAATAGGCAGGTCTGCCAAACGGATCAGACAGGTAGGGCAAGAGACGGCTGTTGCCAGGAAGAGACAGTCAGCAGTAGTTGGAGTAGCACCAGCCACCGCTCACCCAGCTTCTAGTGCTCAGGGACAACAACAAAAAGCGTTGTGGGACTTTAAGGAAGAAATTCTTTACTTTGAAGGTGGTGAGGCACTGGAACAGGTCGCCCACAGAAGTTGTGGATGCCCCATCCCTGGGAGTGTTCAGGACCAGGTTGGATGGGGCTTTGAGCAACCTGGTGTCCCTGCCCATGGCGGGGGGGGTGGAATTAGATATTTAAGGTCCCTTCCAACCCAAACCATTCTATGATACTATGGCTGTCAGACCACCCACAATCATTTGCTGCCTTTTTTGCTGAAGGCTCAGAGGCAGCCATCCCTTCAGTGATGTAAAGGTACCACTTGCTTTGGTCTAGTTTAACCCAAAAGCATTGAAGGAAGCAAGTTTTGGTGATGAATATGTACTGCTATGAATCCAAGATGTTTCCTCGTACCTTCTCTGGGTGCAAGATGGTTTGCATTCATTAAACCTTTGTGTTTGGCCTTTCTATGAAAGAACTTCTGACAGTGTATTCATCTCTGCTCATTTACAGCTTCATGCTAGGTTCACTGTTTCACTTGCCAACAGCCATTATTTGCCTCTCTCAGTTCAGGACTACTCCTGTTTCTTGGAAGCCTCTGCTGGTATCCTTACAGCCCTTTTCTCTGAGATGAACATTAGCTCCAATCAAGTGAGACTCCATCAAAAAATGGGGTTTCAGTTCTGTGATGCCAGGTATTCCTTTTTAATTTTTTTCTTCTTAAAATTCTTTTAAAAGCATGCTTCAGTTAGGTTCAGTGGCTCCACAGTATCAGTCAGCCAGCCACCTGGTAACAGCAGTTTCTTTTTCAAGCATAACTAGACTATTTCTTTTGGACATACTAAGTCTGTACCACAGAAACACGCTGTGAAAGGTACTTGGTGGTTGGGGGCTACAGATTTAGGACATCCCAAGGCCAGAAGAATCCTGGAGCACAGATGAATCAACACTCAGTGAGTGACCCAGAGAGGCAGAGGCCTTGTGAATCACAATGTTTTTGTCTGCAAAGAGTTCCATATATGCCCTCCACAAATGATTCTCCACCTTCTTCAGAACAGCAGACATGATGTTATAGAGGCAAGGAAGTCAAAAAAACCTGTACTGTTGAGATCATACATTAATCCCTGTTCCTTCAGAAAGGCCAAGAACACAGACGCATTGCATTTCTGTGGGTGACCATGGGCATGGCTGCCAAGAGCTCCTTAGAGTAAGCTTGCAGTAGCAGTACAACTTGGTTGCCACTGACATGAGGTCTCAGAAGAGCTGTCTTACCAATACTGTAGATCGTAGAACACCCCCAGAAGCTATATCCCCTTCTGAAGAGATGGGTAAAAAAAAGGCTCTCAAAGAGAATGAGATGAAAAAATGAAATGAAATTAAAAAAATAGCAGAAATAATTTCATTTAAAAGGCAGAAAAGCTCCTTAGTTTGGACAACTTTAATTTGCCTCCTCCTGAGTTCCAGGACAAAGGAGGGGGGGGTGGCAGGGCAGCAGGTGAGGAAAATCCAGAGCAGCATAGGTTACAGTAGAATAACTGTCAAGCCTGTCGCAAGTCAGTTTGCACAATTTCTGAGTCAGTGATGCTGTCACATACTGGACAGCTTTCCTTTCCATAGCACGGAGAAGCACGTAAGTTTCCCTGTGCCCAGAATGAAACGCTGCATATTTCTTACTCCGTAGGAAGAATGAACAGTCTAGCTTAATGTCATTTTTGACTACCACAACCAAGGAGTAATACAGAGAAAAATGAATGTCCTTCTTTTCCTATTCCACATTGAAGGTATATTGCCTATGATGTTGAACACAGTGCAAATACAAAGTATGATAGGAAAAAAAAGAAGCAAGTTCAGACAAGGTAAGGTTCAGACAAGGTAAGGCGCATTTCAATAGTGCATTCTTAATGCTTACATGGTAAGAGGAGCTTACCACAAAGTGTACCACCTAAGCTTCTTTTACATGTCAACTGAGTGGGTTACAAGGAAGCTGGTGGGAGGCTAATACGAGACCATAAGGAAATCTCATACATGCCAGTTTGCACAGTACCTGCATATCTGGCTCTTAGCATGTTGTCATATGACCTTAATAGCTTGGATAAATCCATTCCTGAATGTGGATTCACCAGAATCCTACACTGGCTACGTTACTGGATGAAATTAAATGTGTAAAAGGGGACTTCATTTTTTACTTAAAAGAAAGAAGAAAATAACAAATAATAAATAAAAAACCACACACACCAGAACACCATGAGCAATGAAAAAGTATTTTACTGCAGAATAAAAGTCGTAACAGCACTGACCTATCTGTGTTAAAAATGAGCTTTCAATCCTTTGAGGAAAAAAATATCAACATAGCAAACAACTACACAAGAACATTAATTTTTAAATAAATAAGCATGCATTTTCTGACAAATGCCATTAGAGCCCTTTGAAAGTCTGTACTAGCAGGGATATAACAAAGTACAAAAGGAGTTTGCATCCCATCTCATCCTTTCCTGGAACAGAGAAAGTCCTCCCCTGTTGTTTTTTGGTGCAAGGTAAGCCCATGATCCCAAAAACAATCCCTTAATAAACAACTTCAAGATGCTCCCCAACAAGCGTGCCAGGCAACTACAATGCACAGCACTGAACACAAAGCAGAAATACTCCCATTACTAACAAAGCATGGCATAGTCTTGGACCACAGTCCAGATATTGTTGTAAAAAAAATATATATATTTTAACAAGCCAAGTCTTTAATAAAGAACAAATTTGGTTTCAGGAAAACTGGGATACTGTCATGGTATAAACATAATATCAGTAATCTGTCAGCCCAGACTAGAGTTGCTATACGAAACTAAAACAAGATTACACTGTCACCTCAAACCTTAGAGCATAGTTACTCAGAAAAATTTCACTAATGCCGTGCTTATTGAAACCATTCTAATGTAGTCCAGTGAGTGTCCACTAGTTGTTTTTTTTCTCTCCCCCCACCACTGATATACACTTGATTTGACACTCGCTTCAGTTCAGACATTCAATTTCCACAACAGTGGCTTAGTGGTTTGCTTTGTTTTCTGCAGTGACTGTCCAATAATTATTTTTATTTGCTTATGTAGGACAAACCAGTACTATCCTCAAAATAATGAGGGCATTTGCATGGCTCCTGCCCTATCCAGAGAGGAACACTCAATAGCTGGTCTGTTTCTGACAATGAATACAAAACAGTACAGAGAATGAGCCACTAGAGGGCACTTACAGAATTTAGAAAATTGAAAACGAATGTGATATCGGAAGGTTGCAGTCCCACAAAAAGTCTGAAGAGTCCAAGTGACGGGCTCTGTATTTATTTCCTAACCAGTTCCTGTGACCAATACTTTAAGATATGGATCAACGGAACCAGTTTTCTTTACCAACCTCTATTGTACCAGCAACTGAATGAAAGAAGTCTGAGAAAAACTCTTATGAATCAACGCACATGCAAGACTATATCGACTAGACACTTCTGGACAGACAAATGCTGAACAAAAAAGTGTTCACTGCAAGCAGCTTTACAGCATGCAGTATTGGTGGTCTACATTGCTGGGTGCAGCTTTGGGGAAAGAGGCACAGGAACATGCAAAGCACTGTGGCAAACTCACTGGAATATTTAATTTCACTATGACACCTCAAGTGCCCTATGCATTTCACAAGAAACAGACATCATTACGCCCCAAAAACCTTGCAAGCTTTTTCTCTTTTTCCCCTCTCTCTCTCCCTCTGAAGGGGACAAGCCACAGAAAAGTAACAAGCAGTATGGCAGGAAAGCAGGAGTTAGAATCCTGGATGCATGAGCTTGTGGTCACCCAGAGCAGGCACAGGATATATAAGAACTAAACTCAACTTTCATCTCAAGATGTAGCATAAACAGAGATCGCTGTCTTCCCTGTTAAGTTACCTGAACAGCTTGATTCCTTGCTTCTCATACGATTCCTGTGAGCTCCCAGCCATCACATCCTGTCATTAGCAAGATCAAAGCTTTCTTGGCTACCAGGTGTCTTATTTCTGCAATTCAGTACACTTCTAATCTTCTACTGAGGAAGGAAAGCAGAATTAAAGCAGAATTCACATCATTACTGAGTTCTGGAAAACCTCAAATCACCGCTTTTGTGAAAGCCAAGTGCAGGGCAGCACAAGGGCGGACTGGGCCACTGTTGTATTGAGGGCTGAAGGGAAGCAGTGATCAGGTGAAGCACCATACAGAGGGCAGACCTACAGCACCTGGTTCCAGGCAAGTATAGTCAACAGTGACCCACGCAGACCTGCCTTGCCAGCATTGGCCTCAGTAGGTCAGTAGGAAAGGCACGGTACCGCGTGGCAAGGGGTACCAAAGAGATGCTGCACCAGGCTGCATTCTCTAGCAGCTGTGCTGGCAGGGGCTCGAGGCTGGCTAAGCGGTGCATAGGCAGATGAGGGGTATTACACGCTCACGAAAGAAAATCAGTGGGACACTGCGCTGTACACGAAGGGCACTGCAGGAAGATGGCAAGTGCACCTGCCTTTTACTAAGCATTTATTAAAATTTAGGTTTATAAATTGGCTGTGTACCTTCTCTAAATTGACTTTGGGAGCCTATGGGAAGTACTGTTCCACTTCCCTGTGTTTACCACAGGGGAAATGAGAAACCACCAGGTCCCTGGGGCTAATTACTTTCTTCAAAACTCAGCATTGCTCTGAGTTTCTGACTCAGTGCAGTGTTCAATTTTCTGCTGAGATTGTATCTATATCGCATTACAAGATGAGTTGCAATAGCACTTGATGTTAATTGCAGTGCACAGACTGCTCCCTTCTGTCCTTTATTCCAGCTATCAAGAAAAACCAGAAAGTCTGCTTCTACTGTTTTTAATTTAGCCTCTTCCATCCATACAGACTGCCTGTCAGACAGGAGAGGTAGGGGGTGTCATCCCCATTCTGCCTGAAAGTGTCTACCAACAAGGCAGAGACTACAAAATGTCTACATGCCATCCGAAATGATCAGTTACACTGTAGAGACAGACAGATGCTGGGGTGTAGTATGGCCACTTGGTGTAAACAGATACATACAGGCACATAATATTCCTGGATGATCCTGGAGCTGATCTAACCATCCCCCTTGCATCTCTCTTCTCATACACCAAGGCAGAGAAAAAGGCAAAGATGAAATAACAGAAAAAAGGGCACCCCTATGCCACTCTCAGAGTCTCGCTGTCTCTTTCGAGGCCTGTCTGTCTTATGCACCAGAGAAATCCTCAAAGCAACAGAGTACAGACATGTACAGGCTCCCACAGAACACAGAAACAAGCAGGAGTTGTGCATCCTGACTTGACAAGTGTTTATAGTCAGCAAATTCTCCTGTGGGAACTAAAATTGCGTTCATTTGCTGGGTGATGAGTACAATTTACCTTTCCCTGGTAAAAGGTAATTTTAGGCATAGTCAAAGGGATAAAGCTTTTTAGTATCTCACCCTTACTTCCTTCCCATCTGAAGAACCCATCTCTGACAGCTGTGTTCCAGCACACTATCATGGGATACAACCATTCCTGAGATACAAAACATTGCCTAGTCTACTGTTTCCTACTCTCCTTCCATTATGAGCAATTGTGATCTGTCATTTCAAGTGTTAACAAGCATTGCTAACTATCAGGCATCACTTGCTCTGTATTATATTTGCACAGGGTAACAATAATGCCTTGTATAGTGCTCCACACTTTCAAGACAGCATATGAATTACAATTGAACAAAACTGAATAATCAGTACACTGGAAAGCAACGTTCACAGAACAGCACTGGAGGTCTTGGAAGATCTTTTGAACACCTTCCTACTAAAAGGAAGACAGCCTTACTAGATAGCGGGCCTGTGTCCCATTTCCAGAAGAGGCTGTTAGTGGACACGTGGGTAAAGAACAACAAAACAGATTGCTGCTATTCACTAGCTTGCTTTTTGCTACTTACTAGGTATTTACTTTGGTATTAAATTTGTTTGGTTTGTTCAGATCAGTGGAAGTATCTAATTTGTGCTCATTTCTCACTCAAAAAATGGTTAAAGGCCCATTCCCTGTTTGGCAGATTCTTCTCATCCCTAAAAACGTCTATTCTCCCCCACCAGCAGTAAAGAAACTCCTCTGACCAGAGTGCAGCCAGCAACATGACATTTGCAGCCTGGTACTGCCCTGGGGTTAGCCTGCATTTTCTTAGGAAAAAAGGGAAAGGAACAGAACATTATGTCCAATAAACATTTGCTAAAGCTCTTGAGCAAGATAAATGGAACAGGTAGCAAACAGTAATCCAGATTAACTACCAGCAAAGGCAAACAAACAGTATGCAAAGGTTTCCTGTACGTCGCTTGGATGACATTTCTATGCTGAATCTGATACACTGATATATTAATTGATCTCTCCAACAAGAGCCATGACCTTTGGATACAAAATACGAAATTGGGCCTCAAAGTAATCTAATTATTCAACTGCCTGGTAGAATAAAAACAGGCTTGCTGATAGTGTGACTTCTCTCTTTTTTGTTGTTGTCGTTTCCTCCCATGAGGAATAAGTGATTTTTGAAGGCACACAGTTACTGAGTTTCTCAGTAATATTATCTGCTCTTTCGGTGTATGACTAGCATGGCATGCCACGCATTCATGGCTTTAATTTTATATAAAAGCTTAGGTACACCTTCTTGGGCAGACTTATGTCTCAAAATTAAACATGTTGGAATCAGTAAATGAAAAATTGGTTCCACTAATCCGAGGCTCAGCCCCACAGAAACGTTTCCCCAGGAAGGGATCTGATCACAGCCCTGGGAAATCTTAACCAATACGGAGTATTTTCCCTTCTCGGCCTGGTACAGATGAAGGCGACACTGGAGACAGAGTCTAGCTCTGGGGTCCACTTCTGAAGGATAACAATGAAAAATTTGGAGGAAAGAACAACAAAAATTATATGTGAGTTGCAAAACATTTTGCAATAATCTAATCAAAGAATTCCTGAATAAGACAAAAAGCAAGGGCTTCTCAATCAGCTGGTTCAACCATGAAAATTAAAGCTAAACAAATTCAAATTACAAGTAAAATGCATGTTTTTAAGAGTGAGAAGGGAACAACAATCACAAACTACCAAAGGAAGTAGTGGATATTCATGCCTTTGTGGCGTACATGCATTAGTCAAACACAAATCACTGGAGGGAAACATGGATGGAAGATGTTTTTGCCGTATGAGATTTCAGCCCACAAGGCTAATGGTCCTTTGCAGCCAGAAAGGTTAAGAGCTTTGCACTTATTTAATCAATCTCTTATTAAAAACAGTAAAGACATAGCTAGTTCACATCCACTCTACACTAAGCTAATTTACCAATCTCTTGTCAAGTCAAAAAATCTCTTTTGGGGGGGGGGGGGGGGGGGGGGGGGGGCGCGTCTTGCGATCAGGGAGAAGGACAATATTACTGCAAACATTTCTTCAAAGAGCCATTCTCATGGCTCTCCTTTTCACACCTTCCAAGATGCTGGACAACCTTCCCCTTCCTGAGCCCAAGTGACAAATACTTCCAGTCCTCACACACACTTTCTTTTTTAAATAAATAAAAATCCAAGTATACTGGGATAATAAAATGTGAGATCTTTTTGGCCTAAAGAGTAACGGACATCCTAAGACATTGGAATACAGGCCCATTTAAATTTCAAGTACCAAATCAATGTCTTCACCATGGGATACAGAGATCAGACTTCATAGCCAAAGAACAGCCATAAAGGATAGAGGTGAAATTTGATATTTGAGATTTCACAGTATCACAGTATCACAGATTTCTAGGTTGGAAGAGACCTCAAGATCATCGAGTCCAACCTCCGACCTAACACTAAGTACTCCACTAAACCATATCGCTAAGCTCTACATCTGAACATCTTTTAAATTCCTCCAGGGATGGTGACTCCACCACTTCCCTGGGCAGCCCATTCCAATGCCTAACAGCCCTTTCGGTAAACACGTTTTTCCTAATATCCAATCTAAACCTCCCCTGGTGCAACTTTAGCCCATTCTCCCTCGTCCTACCACCGGGCACATGGGAGAGTAGACAGACCAGCGCCCACCTCGCTACAGCCTCGTTTAAGGTACCTGTAGAGGGCGATAAGGTCGCCCCTGAGCCTCCTCTTCTCCAGGCTGAACAAGCCCAGCTCCCTCAGCCGCTCCTCGTAAGACTTGTTCTCCAGACCCCTCACAAGTATATACTTGCCTTTGCAATTCTGCATAAACCCACCAGCACTTAGACACTGCCTAGCTTCGTGCACTCCTTCATGGATACTTAAGAGGCGAAATGCACCTCTCACTGGTAGAATTTTTTCATGTGTTAGCTCAGCATCAGCTAAAAGCCCTGACAGAAGATTTCTAAGAAAGGGTCAGTTTCTTAGAAGGAAGACAGTTATATTACGTGGACTGACCACATTCAAAGCTGATCATCAGAAACCTCTATTGTAACCTTCTTCTACGGTCAGTCAACTGAAGTCATGATCTCCATGTCAGCTAACGTATATGTTAGAACAGCTGTTTACCTCTGTTTTGCACAGAGCATGCACCTATGTAGCAACGTAACTATTACGTAACAGTAAGTCAAACTAAAACAAGTCAGATTGCTTAATCCATCAAATGTGTTGACAAGATTTTTACTTCTATCACCTGATAATATAATTGCTCAATTAGCTCCACCTGAATGCCTTGGCTGTGGTAGAGGAATGTTCCCTTGCAGGTCATGGTAAATCTGAAGATAGGAGGCAAGTAAACAATACAAAGGTAAACAATTTCTCTACAGCAAACCAGATGCATCCTCCAGTTGTATTTTCTTTACTGATCTGCTCCTTGCTCTACTGTTTTAGTACAGAACAGGCACACAACAAGTAAAACCAAAAGAGCGGTCAAAAACAGTAACAGAGGAGGCCCCCCCAGTGCAATCTAATCCCAAAACTTTCGTAGCAGATTCAAACCTTACATGGATATTTATTTTTGTATTTCCGGCATTCCACAACACTCTAGTTTAGGTAATCTCCCTATTGACAGGGCTTTTGAAACATCTGCTGCATCACTGCGCATTATACTATCTTTTTCCTTCAGCCAAGAGGCAAGTGGAAAAGATGCCAATAAAAGTGGTGCTTGTTGATCATCCTGGAGCATAGTGGATCTTATATTATGGATCTGCACATCTCTCATGCATCAACAGACCATAGCACAGAGAGTTTGGTTGCTATAAACATGGACTGTACAACTTGCTGGGCTTTATAACTAATCCTTTCGACTTGATGAGAAAGTAATGGCTTCTGCTGCAGAAACAACTTCACCACGTACCATAACCATGTAGATCATGAGAAACTAATTGTATCATAGCAGTCAAAGCAAGCATGGTTACCAGAGAAATCTGTGTTTGTAATAGATCGACTACTATGCAGGAAGGGCCTGGCTCCAAATGAATTCATGCGACATGATTCTTTTCTAAATAGTTCTTGTTCTGCACTCTACAACAGAGTCCCTACTTCTGCCTACCAGTAATTCAACACCACTAATCCAATCCGTGACCATAAAATCTGACTTGTTCACCATTTTCCTCTGGATCAATACTGACCCTTGTCCTCTTTCCCTCACACCATGAAGGTGGCTTAAAGCATTTGTTTGGATAGTGGCTTTCCCAGACTCCTACTTCTGCACCACACTGATCTCATGCTATACAGCAAGAAAGACTGTCAGAGTTCGGACAAAATAATCATCATTCACCATGCTGGTTTTGGGGCCTATTTTTAAACAATATTAGTAAATACACTTTCTCCTTTTGTTTTTCAGGCATTTTTCCTTTGGAGGTAAATCATTAATGTATGCTGGGCTGTGAAAAATGACCCTGATCTGCACATCCTTTATCTGTGTATTATCTGGGTCTAATTTATTCCCTTCCCTAGTGATTTCACAGCCTCTCCCACATCTGTAACACCAGGTTTACTAACAATCCTCACTGGAGACAGGAAATAATTTTTCATACAGGATCATTCATGAAACCAGCATGAGCAAAGATCAAGAAAATATGCTGCAATAAGTGGGAATTCTTCAGGGTATAGAACCTTAAAGAAAATCAAGGGGTCAAGAGGTGAGTAAAGATCATTATTGCAGCAAACAGCATATACCTTAATCATGCACTCTGTCATCTAGTAGGTTGCAGTGGAATACAAAATGAAGCAACAGCAGTTGAGTTCGTAACACTCTCCCTCCAGTGTCCATGTCAAAACCAAGTTCTCCTGTACTGATAACAATTGTGTTGTGTTATTTAGTCAATCAACAAGCAAAAAGAACATAATATTCTGCTATAAATTAAAATAAGCTTCAGAGACAAGCTTCAATTATGCTACAGCTGATCGAATGACTTGAGGACCATCTCCATGCTGTTTCAGAAGTACTCCAAATAAATTAAGTTTATATTGAGGTGAAACAATAAGAGACGTGGCTCTGTTTACGTTATAGCTATGTCCTGCTTAGTCTTGGGATGAATTACATTTGAGGTGTGCAATTACCTTCCTGAAAATCCACGTAAACCATGACATGTTCTGCCCAAATTCTGAGATAACATACCTTTATTAAAGTAGCAATGTTTCAAGAAATGGGTTAACTTTCTTTAGTACATTGAACACAAAAGCCCCACATTTAAGTTGTGAACTCAGAGGTTATAAATAAACTAGGAATTTTCTCATGGCATGAGAGAGATAAGAGATATTTTCCAGCAGAGCCAGAGCTCACATGAAGAAAAATCTAAAGGCACGAAAATAAAATCACTGAAAGTAGGCTGAAGCCTAATTTGGCCAAAAGGAACACAAATCTGATCTTGTGGAACCATCCGCCTCACAATATCTCTAGGGAATCTGCTCTCTCTCTGGTCTGGTACCTGCTCCAGGACACATCCTGCCTTGTGACCAGTGATCCCAAGATTCCCCCCCACCCCACCCCAGACTGGAAAAAGCTGAGGCTGCTGACTCAAACCAGTAGCCTTCCCCTCAGCTAGCCCTGCAGAAGGGATAAGGGTCAAAGCAGGATTCCTCCTTTTCACTCAAGGCCTGCAGAAAAATTTCTTAGACTGCACATGAACTTTAACCTTTCAAGTTTTGCTTTTAATGACTAAGTACGTGAATGGAGCAACACATCCTTTACTTCCATCCATAACCCAAAGGCTGTAGGGAAAAGCACTAAGCTATGACAAAATATATAGCACAATGGATTTTGTGTGTGATGTCAGCTATATAGAGTACAACAAAATCACTGGCTGAGTAATTAAATAGTGCAGTTGTATATAATATATGGACAACTTATGACTATTGTCCCTTTGCCAGCCAGGACAGAGGTCAGGGAATGGGAACAACTAGATAGAATTCCTGTTGAAATCAATGTTCCATTTGTACCAGAACGTCAGATGATATTTTAAGAGTTTTGGAAAAAGCTGTAAGTATAAATCAAATAAGTTTTATTCTTAGTGTTCTGGATGAGTGTAAGTTTGGGATTTGGGGTCAGAGGGGATATGGTAATTTTTATGATAAATATATTTTCCCTCCCTGCTCTATCGTGAAGCTTCTCAACTCCTGTCATGTGCTGCTGGAAATTTTAAGTGTAAAGTTTAAAAATTACATCACTTAAAACACTTTTGGATCCTGATAATAAAAACATTGACTCAAGTATGCAAAATTTCAGGATTAGGCTTTAAATTATTTTCAAGAAATAATCATATGTTAAAATAACATCCTATTTAAAGGTAATTGGCATGTTTGAATGAGTATAAATAACCCTCTTAATATATAGATCACAGTTCTTAAATACATAATCTAAAATACCTAAAAGTAAAAAAAAAAAAAAAAAAAAACACCACCAACTTTTAGCCCTCCAAAAGCAAATGCAGTATAGCATGTGGGAGTGACATTCTCTGCCTTTATTCATAACAATAAGTACAGATTTCCACATCTGTGTGGAATGTCTTGCTCCTGTGAAAGCTACTAATGGGGACTGGTTCACCATAGTCTTTGAGAACATTTAAATGTGGAGTCACAGTAAATAACTGCAGAGAACTTTTCACTTTGCCACATTTTGTAGCACAGAACTTCTAACACAAATGCACAATTTACATTTTTGCCAGATTAACGTTACTCATGTTGTTCTCTGGGTCCCTGCTATACTCAATTGCAGTGATGAAAGTGACAAAAAATTAAATTTGCAATAATCTTTTTCCAGAGCACTGGGTGCAAACATATGGTGCGTATATGTAATTGCTCTATTGATCTTCTAATCTCAATAAATGTATCTTGACAGGAAACCCCAAGTAAGGTGAACCTAGATTTTGAAAATGATAATCCAAACTGCAGGACTGATTTAACGTACCTGAATTTTGCATGAAATGATTACTGAATTATGAAAAGCAAGCAAAACTACAAGGTATCCCTTAGCCCTATGCAAATATGTAAACCTTGCCTATTTCTAAGCATAGAAGGGGTTTCCGTCTATACAAGAGAGAAACAAACTAGTGTTCCACTCTTTATAGCGGAGCTCTATTGAGGGCACTCAGCAAGACTGCACATACACTTTTCATGTATTGTATGCCAACTTAAGCAACCCTTGCTGTCTGAAAAATCAAGTATTTTCCCCTAAAATCAGACAGACATCCAGATTCACCAAATCACACACACACTGCATAGGCCGAACATAGCAATATAAGAAGCCAAAGAAAGCACACAACTAGTGATAGCTGCTAGAAAAATGTTTGCGTAACCAACCCGAGACAGGTGTCAATATATATAGGGGGAAAAAAGGGAATTATTTGTTCTCCCTGTCCATTCTAAACAATAAGCAAAACAATAAATCAAAAGTTATCACTATATTGCATTAAGGGAGATTTAAGTTAGGCAGGGGGCAAAACCCTCTATTCAAAAGAATTGTAAATACCTTTGGGAGATATAGCAGTCTCTATCCCTGTAGATTTTTAGGATCATCTGCCAGCATGCTTGAGAGCAGTTCAGGGTTAGGAGAGCCTGCCATGGGCCATGGAGGTAGAACAGAGGAACTCTGACTTCTCAAGGTCATTTCTAGCTTTTCCTGCAGCCATTCAATGAAAATGGCCTGAAAAAGCAGAAAATCCAAAACTCATGAAAGAGGCACTTCTCATGTGTCTTCAGATGTGGAAGCAAAAAAGCCAAAATGGGATTGAAAGTCTACATCTAGCAATGGTCACAAAATTGAAAAGATTACAATTTAGGTCAAAGACAGTAAGTACTCAAAAAGAAAAACATCCTTTAGTACATGATCTCTATTTAAGGTCTTCTCCTGAACACCATCATTAAATCCCTAGCCATATTATCATTTTAAATAGCTCCTTCAAAACTCCATTTGTGAACCTCTCCCTTTTAGTATTCCTTACGATTACCACAGAAGCTCACATTAAATCATTCTGCAATGCACCTTTCCTAAATTCCTCCCTGAAGCCACCTATTAAACAGGCAGAAGTGAAATAGAATTTACTCAGTGATTACTGACCCTCTTTGCTTTTATTTAGGAAGCAGTGTCTCTGGAATTCTTGGTCATTAGAAATCATCAACCTGCTGATTCTGCAAGTACTCACCCTGCTAGAAAATCCTGTTTCGGCCTCATGCCATGCAAAGTCTGACTGTATATTCCTTTGACCTGAAAAACAAGAAACAAAGGTTCATAGGCAAACCTTGTGCTGCCAACTATACCTGTGGCAGGAAAAGATGCATCTCCAGTGATCAAAAGTTATAGTTAAGATACATACTTTCTTGACTGGATCCTATAAGTCAGGCTAGTTCAAAAGAGAATAATTTAATTTGAAAATACTTGTCCTTTGTATGGCATTGACAATGTTGGGAATTCAAGCTTAATGAAGGCCAGAAAGGAGATTGAAAATAGCAGCCGCTATACGTAATCGGCTAGGAAATAGATGATGGAAGTAAGAATAAGTGATGGAAAAGTTTCCAGCAAAGATGATCAAAATTATTTAAATATATTAGAATAAAAACAAACATAGCAATCTATAAAACATCTGTAATTATTGGATTGCCATTACTATATAAACAGGGTAAAATCTGCCAACAGTAATACAGAAAAGGTAAATATTTCTCATAGTTACTTCTGCTCAGAACTGCAAGATGATGTATATTCTCAACTCAGATTGATATCAGTACCAAAGTTGAAATATCTCTGAATCAGCAGTCCAGAGTCCTGAAATGTTAGATCTAATTGTTGACACTCAACTTCTGCAAGTCATTAAACTATAAGGAAACTTCACAGGTCTGAGAGAAAGCTAGTCTCTAAGAATACAAAACAGGACAACACAGGACGAAGAGCTCTACATCAGTCCGAAACCAAAACAGGACAACACAGGACGAAGAGCTCTACATCAGTCCGAAACAGGGGAGAAGAGACTCACTTTCCGGAGAAAAAGGGAGGTCATTCCAAGAGCAAGCAGCTGCTACTTACGCACTGCCTGGCAGACCACGCCATCACATCCCTGCCAAACTGGTTTAGCTTCCCAGGATGCCTCAGGCATCAAGATTTTCACCAACGGCCCTAAGAAATGCTCAGGGACTCTGCATTTGGTCAAAGATGCACCACAGCCATTGACTGATCAGAGCACCTGTATCAAAGGTTGCATAGTTTTGTTCATAGATGAACACTGAGCCAGGGAAAGATGGGGTGGGGAGAATGTGGGGCTGTAAAACAAAGTAGCAGTGCAATTCGATACTGGTGCAGAATTATCTCTCAAGTATTTGGAGACAATAGCCATGAAACAGCTAAAATACATGCAAGTCTGCACCATGGAAAATTGTTTACTAAAATACATTAATACTTCTAAGAGTCAGGAAGAACTTGGGAGACCCTGCGAGGAAAGATGAAGAGACAAAACAAATTGTGAGTTATGGACTTCAGGTATAACTTCTCTAGTGGCAAAGGAAACACTGACATAAGCAGTTACAGAACTGAATGCAAAAGCAATTTTAATTCCAAAACATTCATGTTAAAGAAACAAGATAGCTTAATGTATTTGGGACACAATCAGAAAACAGCATTTAGGATCGTAATTTTGCCTTTTTACTCCACCTTACTTATAGAAAAGTCTCTAGAACTTCAACATAAAAGATAGAACATTCTGGACAAACTTGATAATTATTTTACATATGAAATGTGTTTCTATTCCATTCTTTGAGATTATATCATGCAAATCATGCAGAAACGGGTGACTAACCCTAACCCATCATCCACACAGTACAGAAGCACTTCCTGATGTTTAGACAGAACCTCTTGTGTTCCAGTTTACCTCTTATCCTGGCACTGGGCACCACTACAGAGAACCTGGCTTCATCCTCTTTGCACCCTCCGTCTAGGTGCAAAGGTGATAAGGTCCTCCATGAGCCTCCTCTTCTCCAAGAGGAACAGTCCCAACTCTCAGCCTCTCCTCACAGGAGTGGTGCTCCAGTCCCTTTATTATCTTGGTGGTGGGTTCATCTTGGTGGGTGGGTGGGTGATCTCTCTGAACCTGCTGGCAAGGCTTTGTTGCTTAATGCAGCTTGGTAGAAAGCCTCGTAGGTCTGGTGTTTGAAATCTAGTACCATTGTAAGTTCTTTCATGTTGCAAGCTCATCGGATTTTAAGCACATTTCCATGTTTATAAAGCAGTTGAGCTGACCTAACAGGAATACATAGGAAGCCACAGGAAACTGAGGCACTACCAATTACCTGCAATTGAATACCATTTTTCACAGAGACAATACAAGATGCTGGCAAAACGCAGATATTCGCTTTTGGATCTATTTGCTGGTTGGTGAATTATAACCTTTCACTTCAGGCTGCAACCCATCCACCAGCTGACCTGCTGCTGGTTAAGGGCGATCCAAGAAATAACTGTGCTGATGTCACTGCTTTCCTGGTTCTGCAGTTTGTGATTCGTACTTGCACCCCCACACTCTCAGGCAGGAAACACCAGGCTCTATCCTTGGAGCTCTGATACGTGCTGCTCCACAGCAGCTCTCCTTTTAGTCAACAACATGCTCCAAATGCATCAGGAAATCTCCGTTTCAGCAATAACAAAGAAGAGAGTTAACAAAGACGGAGGAAGTGTTAAAAAAGAAAAAAAAAGGCTTCTAATTTGGATCTGGAGGAGAGGAGTGTGCATGGGGAAGGGAGCTGGCATCTTTCAAGGGAGGAGATACTTTCCTGAGTGAAGCTGTGGGCACTACAGGAAAAGCTGACATCTTAAACAGCAGCATACTCCCTGTCAGGACACCCGCTGCTTCCACAGCATCAAATGCTCCTTTCCCTCCAGGCTAAAACACGTTAAATATGATGAGCCTTCAACACTAAAGGGAGTTAGACTACAACTAGATCTTTTGTTTGACTAAAAGTGTTAAAAACAGACAGAAAAACTGCCAGTATTTGTGAAATCCTAGAGAGGAAAATCCAGGTTACATAAGTGCATTTGCAATAAGGTAACATTCTATGAAAAACAGACCCAAATGGGTGATGCTCCCTTTCCCAGGATCCCCACATGCTGCTCAAATGGCAGAAAGCATTTTTTGTAAACCACCAACAGGCTTCACACACATTCACTGGCACTTAGCCTTCTACTAACAGAGAAGAACAGAAGTACAGCCCTCAGGAAAAGGCATGCAGATTGACAGGATGGCAAAATGACAGGATGGGACACAGCAGTTCCAAGACCTTTTGACTGAATTTCCTGAGGAAATTTTTACATGGTAAAGATTTGAGATCTCTTGAGGCTTTCTGGGGTCAAAGGCATGCAAATTCTCAGGAACAGAATATCCCAATGCTATAAGCAATGCAAAGAAAAAAACCAAAACAACAGAACAATAAATAAATATAAAAAGAGATCCAGGTTTTTCAATTCTCTTCTTTGTACACAACAGGCCAAGACTACTCCATCTTATCTACCTGCTTATGACCAAAATTGCTTGTCAACTGATGGGCAAGTGCTCCAGAAGTGTCCAAACACCATTTACCCTTCATCTCATGCCTTTACTACGCCATGCCTTTACTACGCTATGCATCCTTGCCACAAAGCAGCATGACTCATAGTCTGCCCATACAGAACACGACCTAGGCAGCTGCTGATCAGAATGTGGAAGTATCAGAAGAAAACAGAAGGGGCCACAAGATAGGACAGAAGGACACTGGCTGACCAGTGAGTCAGAATGCAAGGGTGAAATGGAAGATGTCAACAGCATGAAGAGCCTGGAAATAACAGGGAGTCTAATTTCTGTACATGTAGAGAATCATGAATCAACGAAAAACCTCTCTGCAGAAATTGCCAAAAAAGTTCTCTCGGCACATGTTCCTGAATGGGAAATCCCACTGACAGTGGTATTAATACACTGCAGGGTCTGTATGAACAGTTTTTTTGAAACTGCCATACAAGAAGATGGCTCAAGGGAATCTTTTCTGATTATTAGTTATGCTAGAACAGACCATACCTTTGTGTCTCTTAACTTTTTGAGTCAACTCCATGGGTCAACAGCCAGAAAACCCAACATTAAATGTGGTCTAGTGTTTTGTTAATAATACACTCTGTGTTTGTTCACGGTCTTTAATCACATGGTTTTTTGCTCTGTGGAACATCCCCGTCTCTCTTGCCTAAACCAGTTCAGAGGTAAAGATGCTTTGGATTCAATCCAGACTATATATGTATATTTTTATCTCGCTCTGGAAACTGGATGTCAATTTTAAACCAGTTGGCAGGGTTTGTATTACTGCACTGTCCCGAAGAATAAAATGAATCTGTCTATAAGATACACAAACAGATAACACTGCACCACTCCTGCTGCCCCCTCTCCCTTCCCCCCCACCCCCCAAAAAAACAACACCACTTTCATCTATCCAAAGATAGATGCTTAGAGGGTAAAGGTGAGCACGCAAATACACTTGTTAGGAAATTGCTTAGCAGTAACAACAGACAAATAACTTCTTACATGTTTCTTACATGTCAGCAAATGTGGTAACTTTTATATATTTTCCTATATTTTCAAGCTAATGTCATAACATTAGTGTTCCATACTCAACTGCTGGATTTTTCTGTTTTGTGGTGGAGATTAATTTGTGTACTTTTTTTTTTAAACAAATACAAGCCAGTGGATGGCATGTTAAGCTGTAATCTCAAAAACTCGTGTTTCTACTTGCAGGTATCCGGAAACTACCAAACGCTGCTCTAAATCACTTGCATTGTTATGGTCAGAACATAACTATATGCAAACTTACCACAAACCTGTGAACACTACGGATTCATAGATAACTTTCACAGAAATTCCAGTTCCTACCACTCCTGCCTCCCAAACTACGCATAATCTGTACAGCAGGCATGGTGCCCGCTTCTTAAAAGGGGGCTTATAAGAAAGATGAGACTTTCTACAAGGGCATGTAGTGACAGGACAAGGGGTGCTGGTTTTAAACTGAAATAGAGTAGATTTAGATTAGATATTCAGAAGAAACTCTTTACTGTGAAGATGGTGAGGCACTGGAACAGGTTGCTCAGAAAAGTTGTGGATGGCCCCTCCCTGTAAGTGTTCAAGGCCAGACTGGATGGGGCTTTGAGCAACCTGGTGTGAGTGGGAGGTATCCCTGCCCATGGTAAGGCATTGATACAAAATGATTTTTAAGGTCCATTCCAACACAAGCCATTCTGTGATTCTATGCCAATATTTCCTACACACATTTTTAAAAGTTAATGCTCAAAAGACGGAACATTTATGACAGTGGTGATTTTTTACGTATCTTGGAATTCCTTTTTATGGATTAGAAGAGAATTACATGCAGGGACTTAGATGACTATTACTTTTCTGATTACAAACTTGTGGTAGAAATCTCTCCACAAACCCCAGAATACCACCTTTTTCAGTCAACATATATGACTGCCCTAAGAGCTACTGCATATGTACTATTCAGAGAACAGTTACCAGCGGCAGGCCGATACCACATCACAGATGAAACCAGCTCTAGCAAAGCATAATCTTTGAACATGAGAAACACGTGCACAGCACATGGGAAAGACTACTAAAATGTACATTCTGACAGAGAGTTCCTACTGGAACATGTCGACTATAACTTTCAGAGCTTTTCACTCAGGCTCAGTCCCATAAAGTTTGGATAACAATAGTACAGTACAAATGCAGCTTGTTAGCATCATGCTCTGAACTTGCAGAATAAAGTCCTGAAGTTCTGCATACATGTAATTGCCAGACTTCCCCTGAAGAGGCAGGTATCCAGCATCCCAACAAACTTTTTTTTCATTTTGCTGTTTGGGGATATGTCACTTTTTTTTGTCTAGATGACTAGAAAAAGTTAACAGCTAAAATCCTTGCGTACAATACATAAAGATTTATTGTACTGTAGGAAGGTAAGACAAAAATGGTTTTAACCAAGTCACTGTGACTCTTTATTTATCATTACAGACATTTTAAGCATAGTACACCTGTGTACAGCAGCCAGCCTGCAAGAGCTGTGAACTCACTTAACAGATAAATGGCTTTGTAATTAACTGACACTAACTGAAAAAGGCATTTTACCCAGGTGACTATTTCACATGGCCTGACTGAAGTGCAACCCCCTCAGCTAGAAACACACACAGTGTATCTGGTAAGAACACAGGTTACTGAATGCTGGGGAGATGAGAAAAGATCTGCTGACTGCAATACAACTCCCTTAAGGACATTTGTGGCACTTAATATGGAAATGCACGGGTATTTTATGACTGCTCAGCTCGTTATGCTGTCATTTTAGTAGAAAACCGAGTTTACTGACCTATTAAAGAAAGCAAGAAAGCAGTTCTGTGAGCAGCAGATCTAGCAGAACCTAGGTTTAAATTCACTTTGGGCAGACTTAAGGTTTTCTGCTGTCCTCAACCCACGCAAATAAAATTCTTCTCTGCTTCCTGTCACAACAGACTACCATGAAATAACACACAGAGGCCATATAGCTGATACGAAAAACGTGGAGATATAAACTAGACAAGATTAAACTCAAAGTCTTGCAAAACAACTAATGTTCCAAAATGTATGTGAAAATATTTGTAGAGACACCATTTCTCTTCAATTTGGTAGAAACTGAGATAGATGGAACTAGTATTTGTCCTTAGCAAATGCTTAAACACCCATCTAAAAAGCAATCTCAAAGAACAAGAAACAGGATATTCCGACAACTAAAGTCTTTTCCTTTTTCAGGAACTATTTTCTAAGTAATGCTCATAATACAAAAGTTACATAGAACTAAACACTGTACCATATCTGCTAAGATTTCTATTTATTTGAAAGAAAATATTAGGACAAAAATATTAAACAGGTAGTGTGATAAGGCAGAAGATTTTATTTACAGGAATATTATTTATTAAGAAAAAAATTTGCCTCACACAACCTGAGCTCTCATTTCTAGTAGAAATTCTGCCCCCCGTTAACAAGAGAAAATAGAAACTAACTTTTTCTTCCCTTCACTGACATCCTATTGTTTTTGTCTCATTAAAATTCAGGTAGCATTGACATCTCTGGACATCTTTGGATAGTGTCTAGCATAAAAGCCTGCTCCCAAAAACACAATGTTTCCCTTAAAGCCCGAGTTACAGATTCAGCAGTCTATGTCTCACTTTTAAGTCTGGTACCTGCTGTGAAAGTTTCATGACAGTAAGGCACATTTTAAGCTTGCATAAAACCTCCAGTAGTAAGTTTTAATTGCTACTCCTTCAGAGCTTCTGGAGACAGAATAAGGAAATAGCTTTGTTAACACTTCACAAAAAGTAAAGCAGAGATCCTTGGGGCAGCACAGAGTAGCTGTTTCTGCTGAGAGATAGGATACACATAAATGACTGAAACGATGAATAATAGGAGGAGTAAAAACAGGCTTCAAATTTCATAGGCTGAAAGATGTCTGGGTTTGTGCATACGATATGCGATCTCAAGGACAAGAGGAGCAAGAGGACAGTCTCTGTCTTTCATTTCCTCTTTTCCTCTCCAGTTGTGCTGCCCTGCTGTCCAAATCTCCTTCCCCTGTCCCAAAACCTGCTCTCTCCCCAGCATCTCTGTACTATTCTGAGGTTCTTAGGCAGCCTATGATTTTTGTCTGTGTCATGTCCTGCCCTTATGTTTTCAGATTCCAAAAGGTTTCTACAACTTTGCTTTGAAAGCAAAACAAACACGTTAGTCAACCTTCTACAGAACTAACTTTTATATTTAACAAAACTTATCTGACAAGCGGATCCTGAAAAGAAAAATCTTAGAATTTAAATCTGGTGAAGATCAATGTTATATTCTGCTATGATTTGACGCCACAGAGACCTAAAGTTTTACGCAGTCATTTCTAAAGGAAAGGAGTGAGTGTGAGCTGGATAAAATGCTCAGGAAGAAGCCTAGACACAGTTTACAAATTCCATGACAAAAAAGCCTCACAGTAGGAAACACTAGCACTACATTTTTCTTTTCTTTTTTTTTTTAAATACTGTGCCTTCAAGTTTAAAAACCATAAACAACAAGTAAATGAATTATTTTTCTTCAGAGAAAACCTTTTGGTGGTGGCGGTGGTATTTTTTCCCCCCCATTGTACCTCTATATATGTATTCAATCTTTGATACTGACAATTTCCCTGCAGTTTTCCTGGAAAAGTTGGAGATAATTCAAAAGGACAACAGAAATGCTAAGGTATATCAAAAAAAATCTGGAATCAATCCTACGAAGCTCTTTTATTTATAGAAGCAGAAAAGTATTCATTAACTTTAAAACTTTAAACTTTAAACAACAACAACTTTAAAACTCCCCTTCTTAATACAGGGCTAACCAAACCAATGCCAATGTTTTGTTTCAAGTCTGAAAACTAAGGGTTGGAATAACTCCAGAAGGACTGAATGAATTTAAGCTGGCAGAAGGGATCATAAATTTTGCTTCTTGGAAAGAACTGCATTTTGCTTGCCAACAGGTCACCAATCAGCCTTGCCAAGACTGAAAGAGCTCTTCAGTATCTTTATAAATGATCTGGATGAGGGGATCGAGTGCACCCTCAGTAAGTTCGCAGACGACACCAAGTTAAGCACACGTGTTGATCTGCTCGAGGGCAGGAAGGCTCTGCAGGAGGATCTGGATAGGCTGGACCGATGGGCTGAGGCCAACTGCATGAAGTTCAACAAGGCCAAGTGCCGGGTCCTGCACCTGGGGCACAACAACCCCAAGCAGTGCTACAGGCTGGGAGATGAGTGGTTGGAAAGCTGCCTGGCAGAGAAGGACCTGGGAATACTGGTTGATAGGCAGCTGAATATGAGCCAGCAGTGTGCTCAGGTGGCCAAGAAGGCCAACACTATCCTGGCTTGTATCAGAAATAGTGTGGACAGCAGGACTAGCGAAGTGATTGTCCCCCTCTACTCGGCTCTGGTGAGGCTGCACCTCAAGTGCTGTGTTCAGTTTTGGGCCCCTCACTACAAGGAGGACATCGAGGTGCTCGAGCGTGTCCAGAGAAGGGCAACAAAGCTGGTGAGGGGTCTGGAGAACAAGTCTTATGAGGAGCGGCTGAGGGAGCTGGGGTTGTTCAGCCTGGAGAAGAGGAGGCTCAGGGGCGACCTTATCGCCCTCTACAGGTACCTTAAACGAGGCTGTAGCGAGGTGGGCGCTGGTCTGTCTACTCTCCCATGTGCCCGGTGGTAGGACGAGGGGGAATGGGCTAAAGTTGCACCAGGGGAGGTTTAGATTGGATATTAGGAAAAACGTGTTTACCGAAAGGGCTGTTAGGCATTGGAATGGGCTGCCCAGGGAAGTGGTGGAGTCACCATCCCTGGAGGAATTTAAAAGATGTTCAGATGTAGAGCTTAGTGATATGGTTTAGTGGAGGACTTGTTAGTGTTAGGTCAGAGGCTGTACTAGGTGATCTTGAAGGTCTCTTCCAACCTAAGTGATTCCGTAGAACAATAGTTTTTATGTAATCCATCTGCACAGTCTTCCATTAAACACTGAGAAGTTAAAATAATCTTATGGAGATGAAAGACTAAAGCAGACAGTGTCTCTTAGGAACAAGAAGGGAAAGAACATGTGAACAAAGACACTGAGCACAACTTCCAGTGCTTCAGATGCCCAAGAGGGACACACAGAGATGGGCAATTCCATACAGCATTCATATAATGACTAGCATGAGCAGCAAACAGCCTATTTCCCCAATGGCACAAATGGACAAAACTTTTTCAATACCTCCATGTGAAGTGATTCCTTACTAATATTCTAGCCCCTGAAGTCCATTCACTCATTTTTACCCAGACTTTGAAAAACATTTTCTGCTTACAAATAGCCCAAATACAGCAATACAGGTGGGAAAGCTGTTCTAATCTACCTGTAAGTTATATTATTAGGGAAGAAACCTTGGAAAGCACAGGAAAAAAGTTGGTACAATTGCAGAGACAAAAATAAAATGGAAGCAGAAAGTGAGGCAAATACACATGGCTAAATTTGTCATGTAATATATAAAAGTACAAGATACTGTTCTATCTGGTTTCATTGCTTCTAGTAAACAGCTTCTCCATTATTTCAAGTATGGTTTAAAAATAAAAGAGGGCACAGCAACTCACTTGCATAAACTTAAAATAGTTTTAAATGACTAGAATAGAAGAAGCACCTGGTGTTCATTGACAATACCAACTCCACTCATACTCCTTTATCCACACAAGCGAAACCAAGATAGGACTTCAATGCATGCCCAACCCTGATGAAATTCTAATTCAGGAATTATTCGGCTTGCTGCAATGAAGGAAAGCATGCAAGAGTGGCTTGTCCTGTCTGTGCTTCCAGCAAAGCCAGCCTTAGGCTGTATCATTCACTACTAGGAACTGGACAGCTCAGAAAGTCCAGATGTTTAGACTCTCTCAAAACAATATATTGGTCCATTTTAAGCAATAGAGCAGAAGTAATAAGTATGATTTGTATACGCTATACTATTTTTTGCATAGTCCCTTCTTAATATACCTATCAAAATCTATTGAGCAACAGTCTAAGAAGTCCATTTAGAAGATTTACTCACAGGCAGTAATAAAAAAATTATGAGAGCTCAGTATAGCAGCTACAGTGGTGGCAAGTGCAAGACGGCAATGAACCTTAAAGAATATGACTTTCAGTAAGAGCTAACTAATTCGACTGCTTTCTCAACTACAGAAGAAAAGAACTTCAGCTCTTGAAGTTCATCCTTGTTCAAATAGAGCCTCACAAAACAGAAGCCATAAGAACTTTCTCTCTCCTAGGCAGCTTATAGATGCCCATCTGACAAAGCACTGATGTACAATGACATTAGGAACATGAAGGTGCAATAATTAGTGAACCCTCAACTGAGAATATACCACTGCATACCAGATTACTAAAAAAAATTGTGTGACTAACGGGAACTCATTTACATAGGGTGGTGCTGGAAGAATAAACAGAGGCACAATGCATTTGAAAAAATAGAAGTGTCAGTTTTAAAGCCATTAATTTTTCTTCACAGAGAACTGGAAAGCTTGCCTTGCCAGGCTAGGAACTTGGAAGAACAAAGTATATGATAGTTAAAAGTCCTCCTACAAGACAGCTTGGGAAATACATACTTGTGAAGACAGTCTAGGACACAGTCTCAGAGGAAGTGAATCTAGGAAGGGAGTCCAAAGCCTTTCCCTTTCACAAAATGGCAGGTCTCAGCAGTCAGCTGTGCACACACCATTCCCCCCCCATGACATTTCCCCAGAAATATTCAAATTCTGCATAAATGACAGAAGCACTGAATTTCAGGGATAATCCAGTGATGACAGTCTGTAGCTGGAGCTCAATGGGATAGATGGCATAATATGTAGACATCATTGGTCCTAACTCCCTTAACTTTTTAAGGGAAGGATCTTCTGTCAGACCAATTTCAGCAAGAGATGTCATTGCAAAGATATATTGGCAAAAACATCTGTAGATAGACTACAAGTATACTAATAAGATATTTGAATAAGATGAATTGAGAACTAAAGCAAGCAGAAAACCAGCAGATAATTGAAAGGGACAGGGAGGCCCTGCACCTGTATAGACAACACTACCTTTTTTCCCCACTGTATATGAAAACAATAATAAAAACAAACTGAAGTACCTCACAAGACAACTCTGACTGAACAGACTAAATATGCAGACACTGTACAGAAGAAAAGGTTTAAAAATTAAATAGAGAACTTGGACTTCTGCTTTGTAAGACTGAAAAACTCCTGCATTACTAAGACTTCCTCAGGCTTGTCCTCAACACAAAGAGCTAGAAATGTGAGCTTTTTTTTTTTTTAGCCAAGGAGCCCCCAGCATCAACATCAAGGCAGGACACTCAGAATGGGGGAACCTCTTTGTTGCTGGGGACTGAGAGATGGATACAAGGCAAATAAGTGTTCATGCAGCTAAAACTTTATTTATTTTCAGAAAACCAATATTCTATGAAAGCAATAGCATTGCAAAGGTGGATTTGACTTGGCCTTACTATGAAATTAATTATGGGAAGTCAAAGAAGACTGACACTTGTAATTCGAGCATAAACAAGAGGAGAAAGCAAAAACTCCCTATAAACATAAGTGCAATATTAAACACTGAGTACCATCCTTACTGACATGTAAACTCTTTAAAGCAATCTACTTATGAACCTGTTTTAAAATAAAAAAGCCTGTAATAAAGTCGTGCAGGAGACTTATCAGATGGGCAGAACTAGCATTAAAATTAATTCATTTCTAGACTGTCTCTTTCTACTTGTAACATTTACTTACAGATACAGCAGACATTATTTTAAAGGCATGACAAGACGTTCTTATTAACTATAACTGGAAATATGCAAGGGTCACTGGTAGTACATGAGCACTATCCAAGTCTTCTGCAGCAGAAGATTATGCAGGCTTCAACATTATGAAAGGTCATCACAAAGCACAGTTGAAGGATAGTATGCGCTGCTAAGCATGGAAGAAGTAAATGGACTACCTACTATCTGAGTCGGATGAACAGTAAGTTCAGGTAAATTTATAGCATTTCAAAATCATAGAACGGTTTGGTTTGGAAGCGACCTTAAAGATCATCTAAATCCACCCCCCTTGCCATGGGTAGGGACACCAAACTTGCGGTTTTATTTATGCTGAGAACCTTTTAAAGAGGCCTACCTCAGCACGAAATGCACAGTCATGGCAGTGCTGTGAGCTCAAGGAAACTAGTTTGAAGAATTTCTTGTGTTTGTACAAGGAACACCTCTCAGCAATTCCACTCTGGAACCAAGACATCAGTACAAAAAATTGTGCCATATCCAACCACTCCCACCAAGCCCCATGGCGCTTTGAAGAGTTCAGTATTGCAAAATGATTTCCTATGCTACAAGCAAAATACTTTTTAAAGGAATCTGACTGTGGGCAATCCTCAACAACCCTGCTGCACACACAACACTTCCAGGGACCAAGACGCATACTACCTTTATTTTGCCTAAACTTAGGACTCACCAAATTAAAGGCTTGCCTTTCTTCCACTGTAGCTCTATTAGCGCTGCCAGTAAAGAGAATTTATGCAGAGATAAAAGGGACTGACATTTCTTCTACAATAAGGCCAACTGCCTCAGCCTGCCACATTCAATTAAATGTTTACTTTTTCATTTCACAACTCAACAGGAAGTGGAAGGTCAGAGAGGCCCCACTGCAGAACAAAGAACCTGTCATTTAACTATTTACCTCAGACCAAGATTCCAGTGGGAGGCTACTGCTTTCCTTTTTTTTTTTTCCCCTTCCTCCAGGAAACAGACACAAGGTAGCACGTTAACACTAGCAATTCTTCCACTCTGGTTTCATTCCCTAGAGGAAACCTAAGTCTGAAGATCTACCAAGATCCTAAAGGAGTAATATTGCCAACATTTGTTCACCAAAACTGGTTAATGGATAAAAAGTAATCTCTTGAAACTATCCTTAAAGACTAGCCTTTTTGGCACACTTGAAAATGACAGCTATAGCAAAGATCAAGTTGTGAGTGTGCAGAACTTCCTGCAACAAAAAACTTCTCTCTACTTGAAATAGTGAAGACCCTACTCAAATTCAGAGTGCTTCAGAAGCCTCGTTTGCCAGCCTGAAAGTAAAATAAGAACAACTGTTTAATATGAAAAGGACTGTTATTCTTGACTTGTTAGGAATAGACAAGCTGTGGTTTTGCACTGAGTTGAGAAGTTATATATTCACTTGGAAAGCCAAATTCACTCAGCCACCTAATCTGTTAAAAACAAAAATAAAACACCTCTTAATCCACACATATTTTCTCCCCCTGTTCAACTAGCAACATGGAGAGGAAAAAAAAATCACTCAATTTAGCCAGTGGAAAGATACACAGCAGTAATAAAGATATTATTTTCAAGAGGAATATGCATACGTCAAATAGAAATCATGTAAGTTTCAGCTAATTGAGTTCTGTGGTAAAATAAATGTGAAATATTTAGCCCCGGCATGAATGTTGCTCTGATGAAACTTTGACCACATTGTTTCTGATGATCTGCACAGCCAGACAGTTATTGGGACACAGCCTTGGATGAGATGCGTCATACCCCTGCAACACTCGTTTCTCTTCAGTGACTACCAAGAAAACTGAGACAACCTGCTCCAAAGCAGAACTCTTTACTTGGACAGGCAAATCCATCCTTCTCTGTCTCTTCCTAAGCACAACATGCAGTTCACAGATAAATCAGTGACCATAGGACTCTAAGAGGCTGCTGCCTCTACAGTCTGGGAAATTTCATCTTCTTCAAAGACCATAATTTCAAAACCACAAAATAGAACCTTTTCCTGCAGACACAGGGAAATCCCAAAACTGAGCAAAAACAAAGCAAAAACCCAAACAGAAAAACAAAACATTGCTGACTGAGCAGACACATTAATCAAACCTTCCACCTTCAGAGTTCAGAGCTTTTTACATATGAAGGAAGCAATACTTGTTCTGGAGCTGGTTAAAAGCATGGGAGCCCGATTCAAACTGGAAATCAACCTGTACACCCTTCTGACACTGGAAATGTGTATTCAAGTCTTGGTATCATTAAAGAAGCTAAAAAAAATAAATAAAAATCTACCATTGACCTAAGACAGCAACAGGATTAGGCATATGCCTGGAAAAACACAGACTTGAGGACTACCCAGCCTATAACCAGCTAGGCACATAACTCAGTGACGCACTAAAGAGCCTTGGACACAACTCAGAAATCTCCGTCACAAAACTGACCAGGACATGCCTGGGTCAGGTATTCTGGCCACAAGTACTCTCCTTATCACTGGATTTGACCTTTGTAAATCACAGCAACCCATACAAGTAGGACTCCTCTAGGCAATGAGGCAAAGCTCAGGTTTTTGCTGTTTTGTTTGTTTTTTTCATTCCCAAGTCAATATAACCACATGAGCAAAGAAAACATGGGATACAAACTACCTTGTAACCCTGTAATGTCCTATTCAAACAGGATTTTAAGCTGTTTGGAGACTGAAATACCGCCACCGATACTCACAAATGGATAATACAATACAGTGTGCCTTAAAAATAACATTGTATTCAGTTTTAATTCCACTGAATTAATCCATTTTACAAAATGGGAAACAGATACAAAAGGGCTATTACTGTACAATATTTGTAATTTCATATTATGTAAAAAAGGTACTGACCTTCTATCACACAAATAATGCAAATGGACTTAGAATTGACATTGTATGCATAGTGTCACCCTAAGATCACATACAGCATTAAAGATATCTAATTTTCCTTCAGATTGAGTCAGAAAAGATCTCTCACACACACCAAATCTGTCAGATAGATTTCTCTCTCGGAACATTGGACAACTGCCATGTTACTTAAGAATTAACACACTGTTCAGTCTCATGGATAACACAGAATTTGAATAGAAATAACCGCAGTGGTTTGTTTTGTTTGCTTGTTTTGTTTTAAGAACTTACCATCATATTTGTTCTTAAAAAAATCAAAAAGCCAAGCTCCCTGCTTTAGATACTTATGTCTACTTGTGTGTTTCATTTGGCTGACTGTACCTACAGCTTTTTGGAGCTGAATCATTACAGCTTGATCGCACCAAGTAAATCATAATGACTCGGTCTCATGCAAACAAGCAGGAAAAAATTATTTAGAAGAGCCTCACTGAGGTAAGTGGGCTGTCCTCTAGTAGGACACTGCTCCTCATCTCTAGAACCTCCTTGGAAGGGAAAATTGAAAACATTCAGCAACAGCAGAACAGAACAAACATCAAATGTATTTTGCATAGAGCTTGAAAAAACTCCACTTCTGCAGAGTACAGAGTGCTCATTTTGTGGTGCAGACTACATTAAAATGAAGAGTACAGTAAGGACACTTCTATCCCTCTGTAACACTCAGCGTAGTAATTCAGGCTGTAATGCAAAACCTAATTTAATACAGCATAGGTATGTTGAAAAAGAAAACAAAAATTTGGGTTGGAAGGGACCTTAAAGATCATCTAATTCCAACAACATGAACCATCACCAGCCTGTTTCAAGGAGCACACACAAACCATTCCCATCCTGCCTGATGGCAGACTGCCTGCCTGCTCCTGCCTAGGCCACAGGGACTCACCGAGTGCCTCATAAGAAATAAATCACCACTGTTGTGGTTTAACCCCAGCAGGCAACTAAGCAACATACAGCCACTCACTCACTCTCCCCAGGTGGCATGGGGAAGAAAATCTGACAGGTGAAAGTGAGAAAACTCATGGGTTGAGATACAGTTTGCTAGGTAAAGCAAAACCTGCATGTGCAAGCAAAGCAAAACAAGGAATTCATTCACTGCTTCCCACCGACAGACAGGTAGGTAGGTGTTCAGACACTTCCAGGAAAGCAGGACTCATCACACAGCTATTTCTTGGGAAGACAAATGTCATCATTCAAAATGCCTCCCCCCCCGCCCCCGCTTCCTCTTTCTTTACTCCAGCTTTTATTGTTGATCAAGACACCATATGGTATGGAGTATTTCTTTAGCCAGTCTGGGTCAGCTGTGTACCCTACCAGCTTCTTGTATACCACCAGCAGGGCAGCACACGAAGCAGAAAAGTCCTTGGGTCTGTGTAAGTACTGCTCTGCAACAACTAAAAACATCGGTGTTATCATCACAATTTTAATCAAAAATCCAAACCACAGCATTGTGTGAGCCTCTACAAAGAAAATTAACTCTGTCCGAGCCAAAACGATGACAAACACTTGGTCTAGTGGCTCATTAGTCCTAGCTACAATTGAATGCATTAGCCAACAAATAACTGCTTTGTACTCTTAAATTGTATACATGCTCCTTGCAAAATCTTTCTACATACTGTAAAAGATGTCTGAATATCTATAGACATCTAGTCTCTCATTTCAAATTTTATCAGGATTGTACTCCGTTCAGTACTTTCACAAAATAACTATCTCAGGGAATTATTTAAATCATTTTAGCCTTCATCCAAGCAGAAGCTGAAAAGTATAAGATAAAAGGCAGCAATTTCTGTGATCTGCAAGCAATGGCTATACCTCCATGAAGCAATTGAGAATTTTTGTTCTAACAAACCCTGAAGAAACTTTGAAGGTTGACATTTGGGTTATGGCATTACAAATCCTCAGCTGATCTCCTATCTCCTCATTTCACGCTGCTCTTCAGAGTTAAGTCACAAACATCACAAGTCTCTATCCTAAGTCCTCTTTAGGCTACTATGGATTTTACTGATACCAGGGCCCTGTATTCAAACTACGTGCCTGTCAAGGGCCCTTCCACAGTCTTCTTTCCATGTTTTATGCCACTTCTACTCTACCTCTTTCCTTGGGTCACAGAGATCACAGATGTTTCCCCCAAAGTCCCTTTTCCTTCAATTATGATGTATTAATGTATTGACGCAGTTGAAGAAAGGCATTGGCATGAAAATGAATGCCATAGGTCTTCCTTTACAGCCCTCAAGGCGATTCCTAAGCAGTTATTTGTAACTCGTAAGACTATCCACCACTGGTAGGGAGTCAGAGAACTGAGAAGTGATTTGTATTCCAGACCAGCTATATGGGCTTTACAGTCTAACAGTAGGCTTCCTACAAGACCAAAACTATTTCTAAGACTGACTGCTTTGTGACACAAACTATGTTATAAGCTTATTACAGTTAGAGAGATGCTGTAAGAGGGAGAGAGGTGAGGCTTAGGTCACTGATGACAAATGTATACACTGTATCAGTGGCCACCTTTACTTTTACACATTATGAACATATTCCCAACAGCCTATTACTGCACAATTGAATCCAAGGAATAGTTTGCTGATGTTATTACAGTAAACAAAAACTCTAAATCGTTATGCTTATAAACGTTAAGATCCAAAACTATTGATTACAAGGATGAAAGTTATCTACCATTTGTTAATAGCTAGCAAAGAATATGGCAAAATAATGTTAAAACTGAAGCTATACCTATAAAGGTCTTCTAGGCATGTCACGAGCTTGGGTTTTTTCCACCCTCATGATCTTACCTGAGCATGACTAAAGCAATAGCAGTGTTAACTTGCTTTCTAGATGCTAAGTACTGCCGTAAGATTGAACATCACCCAGACAACATATAATTCATAGACATACACTACAGTCATTTTCTGCAATGCACATTCTAAGCAAGCTAAAAGTAAATTTCATATTCCCTAGAACTTTACTCCTGTTCCGTCTTAATGCCTTTGCTTTAGAGTAAATGGTTCGTGACGATATGTGGGTGTAATCTGGAAACAAAAGGCTCTTCCTCAGTCACAGATATGCCATGTGCTGAGAAATTCACTTCATTACTCATGCATTCCCAGAAGAGCCTAGATGTACTTGGGCGCGACTATAAAACAGACTCTATTAGTTTTTATATGGGGATTATTTCTTATCAGCAGGAAGGGAAGCTTTATCTGTCATAATCCATCAAGAGGCTAATGTGGCCCCTGGCATGACCAAATCATACTAAAACTACTCTTGAATAAACTTTCAGATTGTAAAAATACGTTTGTGAATCTCAGCACAAGAACATAGTGCTCTAAATTCTGATATTTACACTAATTCATGCACAGCACTACATTTTTAACCATCTTTAGTAACCACAGCGTGACGGCAGTAAACTGATCCTCTTGATAATACCTGGTGTTTAACAAAATCTGTTAGCCAAATCTGATTACACTTTTTTGGCATGAACCACTAGAGAATGCCTGTTTTAAAAGGTAGCTGCTACAATTGCAGCCACATATAAGGGATTAGCAATACCTTTCAAATGTAACTTTGTACCCTCATAGGCATGTTTGCAGCTGAGGGCAAAATTAGCTGAAAAGACGCAACGTGAGTCAAAGTACAAGTTATGACAAAAAAATACCAACCATCTCGTCGATCAGCTCCTCAGATGTGAAACTGATTCTAGGAAAGCTGTCTCTTAGGATTTATGGTTCGTATGCAACTGGTAGCCCAGAGCATTAGGTACAAATGAATGACCCGGAAAGAGACAGCTTAAGGTAGCTCCAACACACTGAGTCCTGCGCACCACTGTGTGGTGCTAGAGACCAAGACTGGCTTGGATTCACTCCCAGACGGATCTGCTGCACTTGCAGTCAAGACTAGGACAGTCTACTCACCCTCACTGCTCTCACGTTTACTTTTGGAACGCACACAATGTTTCACTCTACGCTGCCCATCTGCTCCCATACAAAAGTGTGGAAAGCAGCACCAGATCACCTGCAGAAATTCAAAGGAAAAAGGTGCAAGAACATACAAGCGGTCCATGACAACACATTCTACCATATCACTGCTTTTCGTCTGTGCACGCAGGTACAACAGTTGGACCTGCTCACTAAGTCACAGCCATGGCACAATAACATGTTTGCATGATATGCAGGACAGTCCGGGGTAGGGGATGCATTGAATTTTTAATCTAGTTCAGAGAGTACAGCTCCTGTACACCTAACTACAGCCTCAGGTTACAGTTTTTAGGCTCTGTCCACTAATAACAGTTGTTTACTCCTTAAAATAAAATCCAACATTACCAAAAAAAGACAGCAGTTTCACTGAATTAGGAATAACATGGAGATTCAGAGGCTGATTCTCAACTATCTATGTAGAGTTCAAAGTCATTTCTTATTAATCTTGCCTCCTTAAAAAACTTTTTAGGCAATCATTTACCACTGCATTTTAAGTTGACCATAAGACATGCAAAGAAAAATTCCAGGCAAAAGTTTGTCTACCCCTTAGGCACTTCCTGCACTAGCAACGGAAGTATAACAAATTAGTTAGGAAAATGCTTCAACTTTAGCTTGTGCCTTTTTCTTGCTTTTAAGCAAGAAATATTTGTCTTCAAATATCACAGTGTGGAGGCAACAATGCCCACTTTTGTGTCAATGTGTCTGGCTAGACTCGGAGCTGCTCCTCTCCAATAACCCATATTCTGAAGTAAACTCAGAATGAAGGATACCAGAGCCAGTCTCTTACCTTTTCCTACTGCTCTTCAAGCAGAATGGGTGCTTTATGGTCACTTGATCTACTGGGTCATCCTTTGCTGAAAGGAAATTACTAATACTCCCCTCCGCTAGCCTTTCAATCACTTAGCTGATGGAAGAAAAAAACCAATGGTTCCCTTGAGTAAAAAGCAGATAATTCAAGCATTCTCATGCTAAAAACCAACACTGCAAACAATTGAACAGGCCACAAATTGTTCCCTGTACAACTATGCCATAACCCCGATCATAACGACAGTAAACTATGAATTCTCTTCTCCCGCATACACACGTGGGCATTTAAAGCAAGGATACAAAAGACATAACATGCATGAGTCTTTTTTTCCTCCACAACCATTAATCTCTTTAAAACTTCCTTCCTGTCCTGACTACAAGATAAACTAAAGGACCTTACTTTAAACAGGTGGAAGAAAATCTTCAGCAGTTAGGCTAAGTCTTAATGGGTGCTTGCTCCAGCCCTATGCTGAAGTATGAGCTGGGCATGTGCTAGCCATTAATTTTCTATTCCTCCTTCATTTCTACAGACAGAGGAGGAATATGCAAGTCAGCAGGTAGACAGAGCACACTATTTCAGGTACCTGACTTGGATGACTGGAGAAGCAGGATCTTGAAATGTCTCCTCCTTAATCTGGACATAGCATCTGATCTCCACTGTGCCAACATCTCTGCACCATTCCCTTTCTAATCATGATTTGTGCTTGCTTACTCTCACTGAAATCTCGACATCCCAAACAATTAGCGTACTTCTCTACTGTTCCTCGCAGTTCCTGACAGTCTTGAACAAGAAAAAAAAAATAGAGATAAAATTTATTATTCATAATCATAAAGGTTTCCACATGTGTATTCACACAATTCACAAAGGGGAAGAAACAACAAAAATCAATAAATAAATCAACATGCTGGACTTGGAGAAAGTTTCCAGTCGTCAAGGAAAGGCTTTAGTTGAAGACTTCAAGACATTTTCACAGCTCATTGAAAAAAGTTTACAGGTTGTCTTTCTAGGTAAACATGTACTCTTAATAGCTTAGCTCTGTTTCATGGTAATAGTTTTCACACAAGCAGGATTCCTATGCTTGTTTTTGCTAGCTTCCTAACATTAATACCGTTTACTGAGCCTTGAATATTTTTTTTTTTTAAATGCTGGTCATTTTGTCACAAGTCTTGCTACTGGAAAGATTGTTCTGTGATATAAAGGAAACACAAGTACATTCAAGCACTTCAGCAATGAACTATTAATTCTTTGGCTTTCTGATTTCCATTGTGGCACTAAGACTTCCTTAATTTTTTATTTTTAACAGGAGGATATTTTCTAGGCGGCCTCGATAGGGCAGGGCAGACTACAGCAGAGGAATCTGGTTTGAGCCGAGTGATTTCAGAGTGCAGGAGTCAGGTAATGCAAATGAATCAGTGGTGTCTTCAGCTCCAGTTCTAATAGCATTTCTCTCCACATCAGGAGAAAGATCCTGTGCCTGATGAGCTAAGATCAGGCAGAGAACATGGCTTTCTGCATCACCTTCCAGTCTGAAGGACTGCAAATCACTGAATTTGACTTCTTCAGCGAATGTGGACACCACAAAAGGCACAATGGATCCCTGGGGCAAGACAGGAGAAGCCTTCTAAAATGTCCTTGGTCTTTCAGTTCTTTAAGAGCATCTTAGTAGCATCAATTCAAACCACATCAGTTCCTCTAATTCACACTAAAATAGTCTGACTTCACATTCCTTCTGAATGCAGTTTATCTTGCCTGATTTTTCACTTGTACAAGTGACCTATAGACATACCCCAGATTACTAGTCCTGCCTCTACCACATCTTATCAAAGGCCTAATTCCACCAGCATTATTGGAGCAGGTGATGGATCCACAGTTACTATATTTGAAATTGTTACAAATTACAACTTTTTGCTGAAAGACACTGAAGGCATTCATAATCTTGCAACAAGAAGACTCCAAAAGTGTCATCAGAACTTGCACCCATTGCAGCGTACCACAGAATCACCGAATGGCTTGTGTTGGAAGGGACCTCAAAGATCATCCAGTTCCAAGCCACTCTGCCATGGGCAGGGACACCTCCCACTAGATCGGGTTGTTCAAATCCCCACCCAACCTGGCCTTGAACACTTCTAGGGATGAGGCATCTACAACTTCTCTGGGCAGCCTGTTCCAGTGCCTGACCACCCTCATTGCAAAGAATTTCTTCCTAATGTCTGATCTAAATCTGAAATAGGGTTATTTCAGTTTAAAACCACCACCCTTTGTCCTATCACTACATGCCCTTGTAAAAAGTCTCATCTTTCTTATAAGCCCCCTTTAAGTACTGAAAGACCACAATAAGGTCTCTTCAGAGCTGTCTCGATTCTCCAGGCTAAACCACTCCAGCTCTCTCAGCCTTTCTTTGTATCAGTGATAAATGAACTACGGTATCTTCACAAAGACTGCAGCACAAAGTCCTACTTGCAAGTCTTGCGTGAATGTTTGCAAGGTCTGAAAAATCATTGGGTAACTTCAGGGGCACTAAATTGTTACAAACAAGGAAGCCCACCACTCCTGAACAAAAAGACCAAAGCAGTTAAAGTTTTTCCAACTAATAAACCCTTTTAGAAAGAATATTATATTCACTCACTACAGAAGGTTCCAAAATATACACTTCTTCTGGAATATGTCTTTATTGTAACCTAGAGAAATAAGTAATTTCAGTAAGAATGCAGTAAAAATACCTTCCATTTGGAATAGCTTCACATGCTCAGATCCCACTTAATTGTGTCCTGGGACAACTAAAAGTAAGGTGGTTTCTTTTTGCTTCAAAGTAGAGAATATCCCTCACCATTTAACAAATTATGGCTTAGAGGAGACATTGATCTGTCCTGAATCTTGAACCCTTTTAGATCCGCCACCCTGCATCAGCAAAATCGAGTGCTGGTGGTATCATAAGGGGCAAGTTTAAACTTAAATTATTTTAGCAAAATTTTAACCATGTCCAGAATCTGCTGTCACCTACATGGGGATGCAGGACAAACTCATACAACCTGGGGCCTATATTTACATAAAGAGTTCTACTCAAGGTTAAAAGTACTCTGCTCTATGCACAATTTCTTTCAAAGTGTTACTGAAAATCTGTGAACTTTCAGTGTCATCATACTATGAATTTGTACAATAACTAACTAGAACATGCAGAAAGTGAGTATTTTTATAAATGAAAAGATCTGAAGGAGTAACACTAAAACACAGTATCATTCTCTTACTTTTTGTCAGAGATGCCTTCTCATAAGACAAACTTATCATTTAGTAAATATGGATCACTAGGAAAATCATTATCTAGATATAAATGTTCTTTACTGCTACAGGCAATGGTCTGCTCCTGATGCTTGTGACTGACAGACTCATGAAAGATTGTCCTAAAGGCTGTCCTAATGACATTTTTCCCTAGCTATTTGCTTTTGTTGGGCAATGCTATGCCTATAGTGCACTCAAAACCTGAGCTATTTAAGGAACAGATTTGCCTCAGAGTGTGTTACACCTAAAGACTGATTTTTCCAGGTTGGCCTTTTCCCTCTGCATTCACCCTACAGGATACTGCTTTACAAATAATAAATACTGTTTCCTGTACACAAAGTCATAATAAAATGAGATTAAGTAAATACTTGGTCTGTTTGGTTTTTTTTAATCCACAAAATAAAAACAGAAAAATGGCATGTGTGGGGAGATTAAGACTCAGCCTGCCTGCATGTACCGCTGTCCTCTCTCTGCCTCTGGGAAAGGAGATGAACCTTATCGAGTAATTACAGCAGGCAGCAAAGTGTAGTGTCAGCTGAGTCAATGCAGGTATGTTGTTACTGTTCCCTCACTTACTGCTGCTTACTTGCTAAATGAACTGACCCGATGAGTCAGTCATTGCAATAAAATGATGTAACACAAAAATTCTGAACTAGTAACCTCCAATATTCTTTGAACACTTGGGAATAACCCCTGCATTAGTCAGGGAGTAGCAAGTGCAAGGTGCCATAGCCTTGGTGAATCATGAACAAAAGAGACTTGTAATCTCTTACACCTCTGTGTAACACCCCTTGTTTTCTTCCACTGCAGGCCCATGTTTTCCCAAACTGGGCACACAGTGTAAACACAGCTGTGATTCTGATTCTGGCTACATCCCTACTAGTCCATGACTCATCCAAGCACACCTTATTCAATTATAGTTCCACGATCTGTGCTCCTCCATGTTTACACACATCTATTTGCTACACAAGATGCATTTCTGCATTGGATCTTTATCCAGCTATCCTCCACCTGAAGACAAATACAGCGTCCTATGTACCAAGCAGCCTGGTCTTATGCTTCCTGTAAGTGTTTTGCCTCAACAGAATTGATTTCCAATCCCTCATAAAATCTACCAAATTACAAATATCGCTTTTCCAATTAAGCAGTCTCTACTGGCTTTGTCAGTCATTCTGTCAAAAATGAAACTTCCAAACCTGCTGTCTGAAAGCCTCTCCATCAAGCAGGCAGCACTACATATTAACACCAGGCCTACTCAAAACATCTGGATATTTGTCAAGGGAACATGTCAATCAATTTGTTTCCCACAGGTTGAGTTAAAGCCTCTCTAGTCTCTACGGTAGGGTGAGTAAGCTTAAATGAACAAAGAATTAATATTAATGCCTATAATACTCAGACCTGCAGCAAGCAGTTTGCTATACTGCTGAATAAAATACCCTCACTTCGTAGCTTTTTGCAGACAGGCAGTGACATCTGGCTGGTTCCCAATACTCTGAGTCACCTAGGTGAAGCTGCAATTTCTGCAGTGCTGATGTCTGGTATTTGGTACAGAGCGATGGGAGCAGAAATAACAAGGGAAAATAGCTCACAGCTGAGCAATGAATTCCCCTCTGATCAGTACACACAGGGCTATATCCATATCACCTCCCACACAAGAGGTGGAGCCTCCGAGAACTCCAGACTCTCCAACTCCAGAGACTGATCATCTCCAATTTTTGCTTTGTATTTGTGTACACCTATTTCCCTTCCTCGTCGCCAGCTTTGTGGACTTCAGTTATTTCTATCCTTAAGGATGCAATTAGTCTGCTTCACAGTGTTTTCACTGTGAAAATCAGCTCAGACCCTTTGTGCTGCTTATCTGTGATGGCCCCAAGTGTTTTTTAGAAAGAGCTGGAGAAGGCAAATATTAAAAGTACACCCTTCCTTCCCAATTTTTGACAAAACAACAGATGATATATTAATCCTGCTGACTATTCCTTACAGAACTTCTCCCTTCCTTTAGTCTCTCTGGTCATTAAGATACAAAAATGGTTTGTCCTCAGAACCACTGGAAGTAAAGTGAGGATTACAGCTTTCCCTCTCAGCATTCCATGCAGAGTGATCGGTCACAAAGGGCTTTTTCCTTCTCCTCTGATTAACAAAAAACAGTGTACAGCATTGGCCAGCACCGCACGCTTTCTGGTATCACCTGGTACAGACATTAAAGCATCTAGGTTAGATGAGTAGAGGCTGGAGCTGTGGAAATTGCCTTACCAGTTCTGTGAAAGACTTACTTTAAAAGAGGGCACAAGGTGAGGACAGCATTTCTGCACTTAAAACATTTGTCACAGCAAGGGGAAGCCGCAAAGCAAACTTGAGGTGCCTGTTGTGACAACTCCTGAGGTTGTATGCTGAGCTCAATGCAAATATCCATGCTACTTTCCTAACAGCACCATGATGAATAATGTTAGTCATTCCGTAAGCACAGAAAGAGGTAGTCTCTCCATTGCTGGTGGCAATAAAGAAGTAGACACTCTGGACCAGAAAAAAAGAATCCATCTAATTCTGTCTTGCCTAAATGAATTGTCAGTACCAGCATCCTTAAAGCAGGATGTAAATATATATATGTATATATATATACACATACATACACACACACACACATTCTACATGCAGATAAGAGCTTTCCTTACAAAGAAAGAGCTAACCTGGCTATCAAGTTTCCCTTGTGCAATTCCCCGTCACTTTGAGGCAAGAAGGTCAACAACACCCACTGCATTCTAAGCAGTCCTCTTGGCTACAACCCCTCTCTGCTATGGAGAAATCACTGCCAACAGACTTATGCCAGAGCCTTAAAGGTCCAGCTCCCACATCTTCATAACCTTGGTAAATGTCTGAGCCGTTAGTCTTACAACTGGAGAAAATCAATCCTTTGGCAAGAACAAAGCAGGCGACCAGGAGGGGACAGCCAGGAAGCCAGGGATCAATAGGTGGAATTGATCAATACTTAAGAAACTCTCTACCGTGAGTTTTAGATAACAGCCTCTCTGAACTGCAGATAAGATGCAAGTGGGGTTGAATATGGTTCAATAAGTTGACTCATCTGCCCCATCCTATCCATAAGGGCTTACCTGTTCTGAATCAAATTTCACTAGAAAATCTCCTGACTAGCTGAAATGGTGACTGCTGTTTTAAACACGCAGTACAGCAAGAGCCTAGCCAAATCAAATAAATTACTAGTCACGTAGTCTTCCTGGGGCTCGAGTCATCCTTGGGGAAGGCCTGTGGGCAGGCAGCTCAGCACTGCTGTCAACACAAAGCACTTGTGAACCATCTCCTTTGATACAGATGGCAGCTCCAGTGCGAATCCTTGGAAGGTGCCCTGGGACACATCTATGCCAAGACTAGCAGCCTCAAAGAAAGCATGTGGCTTGATCTTCATTGCTCATTACACACAGATGAAGCACAGTTGCATTTTCCCCATTTCTACAGAAAAGCATCATTGACAGTAATACAAACACAGCCTCTCTCTCATTTTCCAGTCTAGTTTCTTCAGAGACAGCAACCAGCAGATCTAATGCACTTAAGAGGAGGCCTAGCCTCTCCTGAATCCTGTCTGACCTGAAATACTAGCTTTGTTGGCCAGAGGCCCAGGTGAGGCAGTAACCGTGACACTACATCCAGTACCTTTGCTTAACCTTTTCCCTCCCATATTGCCAGAATGCATTGCAGATATGTTGGCATCTTAGCAACAAAGAACACTTCATATACAGCGTTTTATTTCTCTTTCCAGTTGAGCACACCTAATGCAATGTTCCACAGCAACTACAAACAGTACAATCGATGCCAAACTGTGAGTCAGATGCTAGGCTGTGTCTTGCAAGCATTCAGTCTTCCTTACGGTCCTCAGGGCCAGAGGCTGCTGCACCAAGCGCCTCCAGTATTTCTCAGGGAGGGGCTCAGCAGCACCCTCACCTTTGGCCAACTGCTTGTTCTGTTCCACCCTCCTGCTTCAACTCAAAGAATGGCCAAGTGAGCAATGTCCTTTTTTTTTCCTGCTTTCCCTAGAAAAAAATCCACAGGATTCCCCCCAGCACACATAATTCATGTCAGCTGGACAAAGACATTCTTAAAGCTTTCTGTTTTCCTGTTTTTAGTATGAATTAGATCATTTGACAATTTAGAGTGAGAGGGCCCTCAGGACATCTCTTGTCCAACCTCCTTCTCCAGGGAGGATCATCAGCCATGAGGTCAGACCAGGTAACTCAGGGCTTGATTCAGTCTGGTATTGAAATCCTTCAGGGATGGAGATTGCACAGCCTCCCCGAGGAACCTGTCCCAGTGCTGGACTGTGAGGAAGTTTCCCCTTATATCCAGTTGCAGATGACAAAATGGCCTTTTCAACCACAGAAACTTTTCTGCTCCTGCTCTGGTAGTTTCCTCCTTTTGTTTCCTAACTTTCACGGTGGTATACTCACTTATCAGACCCCTGCTCTCATCCAACTCCTACTCGTTCCCTTATTCCTTTCTTGACATTCCCTAACCTTGACTTCTCATCTTCACTACACCATCCCCTACACTTAAAACACCTTGCTATTTCTTTGCTTAAAAACCTTCCTGGGATTTCTTGCTCTCATTCTCTCCTCAGTTTATTCCCTAAATTCTCTCTGATCTAAGAATGCCTGCTAGTCCCTGCAGAGGAAGATCCCATGCCACCCTTTTGCTTGAAATACTTGTAGGAGGCCCAGGTCTTTTCCACTCTGCATTCAAAAGCATCACTGGAGTGTCTGCCTTCCTCTCTTCTGCTGCATTCCTCAGAGCATCACAGAAATCTCTCACAATATATTTTGAACTGGCAACTAGCTTGGTTTCAGATCCTGCCCTGGAGACTCTTGACAGAGTACTGTAGATGCAGCCACAACTTCCATGAGACAATGCTATCGCGACTCTCAGGGCACGTGCCAATTTCCAAAGAACTTCAGACAAATGAGAGATGCAGCCCAGTTGCGCAAGTTACCCCTGAAGGAACTCCAGGTGAATTTATAGTAACATAAGGAAAATGCTGACAGACTGCTTCCCTGCCCCCGTCTAAGGGAAAAAAAAAAATCAACAAAACCAAAAAAGATTACAGACTGGGATATCACAGCTACCTTAAATCTGACTTCCAGCTGTCAAGTTGTACATTGGGTGACTCACGGTTACTCAGTTATCAGGACAAGTTATCAAGCCAATCCTTTCGCTTTGACACCAAGTAATAATGACTCTCATGACATTTCTTCCTGTTCACTTGCCTGCCAAATAACACTGATGATATCTTCTTTACAAAATAAACACCAGCTACCATAACCTGATGTACAAGCAAGCTGCTCCAGCTTCTCTCACGATAGTACAGTTTAGGTAAATCACCAGAAACTGTAAATTCAAGTTACTAAAAATACTTAACATACCTTGTATCGCCTAGGATATGCTTAGGCATCTACATCTCTAAAAAAGCAAAGTGGCTTCTTAAAATTCCATATAGCAAAAAGTCCCTAGAGAATCACAGACTCAGAGAATCAGGAGTTTTCAGGCAGGATACAAAGCCCTGCTATCTAGTCTGGCCCAGACACTGAAATGAATTGCAGACCAGTCAGCCTTACAGAAACAGACCGCAACTTCGGGTAGCCATGCACCTCAAAGAGGAAAAGGTAACGCTTATGTAAATTTCTCTTCTCTAGGCTGAGTTTTATTTATCCTACTACCCATAGCAAGTTCAAAGCATTTACTGAAGGGCATTTAAAACAATTCCACACCAAGCAAACTGGTAGAAAAGGCACTGTTGCTGGGACATCCACCAATACCCTTATCCTTGAGTGTCCTATTGTGGGGCAGCCTACACAAGAACCATTTTATCCTCACCTGGCAATGTGTTCTAATGTATTACTGTAAATTTTGTTTTATATCAAAAACAATTTGTTTTACATAATACATAGTGTTTTACTCAACTCTAGTCTTCTGTACTGTCTCTAATAGAGGCCACTATCAAATACAAAAGGAGAACACAGTAGAAACGGAGAAGCGCAAACCTTCAACTTCTGTCCATCATCCATTACGGGTTCACTAGTAAGCTCTAGTGACACGTCACAGATTATAACAGACTTACGGTCAGCTATCTGCTCCAGGCCCTCTTCCTCCTTCCTTTGATGCTGAGGCAAAAGGGTATTCTGGATGAACCCTTCAGAGTTACCATGAGCTCATCCTGCCCCAAAGGAGCACTTTCACTGCCTTATTTGTTATAAAATAACCTGTAGCTCAACTCAAGTAACCAGCTCATGCTATAGACCGATTTAAGAACCTCCAAGCCTAAAAACATAAAGCATATCCTTCAACAAATACCAGAAAAATGGCTGGAAATCTAATTCAAAACCCTGATAAGCCCTGCTAACCGCTGAAATCTGCTAGCCATGTTTCTGCTTAGCACTCAATACTGGTGGTACCCTCTCTACCCCAGCAGATGAAACAGCATCCTAAGCTACTTAGGGGAAAAAAAATACTTCAAAGTAAATTAGCTGGATGTTCCCACTAGCACAGGCATACAATACACTTTTATTCCTCAGCGATCTCTTTTTACGCTAAAACTGCTTGAAGGAGTTGAATAAAAAAGTCAATCAATTAATCTTCCATGACAGCCCTCCAAAATCACCAGCTCTAATTGGAGCAGCTGTGAAAAATAGCCAACAGAAAGTAGAAGGGGTATGGCAAACCAGACAGGGTGCAGTGAAGTAAAGCCTTCACAAGCTTGCATCTGAGTCCCACATGTGACTCTAGTCTCTGCACCACAGGTGATGTAGAGGAAAAGGTAACTACAATGATGAAACAAAGAAAGGCTTATGTGGAGAGACTGAAGAGCAGCACAGAGATGCTGTGATTCCGATCTGGAGGGAAGATGGGTGCAGGAGACTGGAAGCATTATGATCCAGGTTAAAAAAAAAAAGGCAGCAAACAAGCTGAATGTGCAACCCTCACCACATATGGTTACTTGACAGACCCTGTAATTTTAAGAGTGGGGGCTTTTGTGGAAACCAGCAGCAAACTGGGTTAAAGCAGATAAAAGAAAACACTTTGCACACTGAGTAGGGAACTTCCAGAGCTTCCAGTGGCTGTGGAGGCAGCCATGCTCAGCAAGTTCAAAATGGGACCAGATAAATTTATGGAAAACAGATCTGTAACCCAAAAATACAGGACCAGTGAGAGATGTAAGCTCACTACAACAGCTGTGGCTTCTGCGGGAATGCAGAAGGACTGGGCCACAAGAAGTGTGTGGGCTTGCTAGCTTTCCCCTGAATAGCCTTTCCTACTGCTATCACAGGCATTTGACTACTGGCCTAAATCAACTTTTAGTCTGACCCATTAGGGCATATCTCACGTTGCTTTTACTCCCGCATACAAATCTCTCAGCTTTAGTTTGATCCACAGCCAAACAGAAGATTCAAATTCAAAACTTCAGCTTGTACATTGCCTCACACATTGACACCTGCACACACACACAAATCCTGAATGGATGTTACTTTCATTATACAAAATTCTGGATTAGCTTTATTTTCCATTGAAATATGGGCTGTCACTTGTGATCTGGTCAGCTGACATCAAGAGAGAATGCAGTTGAACTGCTATCAATTACTGCACTGGAATACAATACAATTTTGATAGACAAGGAAAACAATTATTAATGTGCCTAGCATGATTGCGCCAAAGGTTATCACTGGTGTTTGGTATGTATTGAAGACAAGCAAATAAGCAGACAAACATTCTTGTAAACAGTGAGCAACTTCGGAAAGTATAAAAGTACTTGCACACATACCTCTGCACACCTACAGAGTACTGTGCACACATACCTCTGCATGTATGCATTTGTGTATGTAATGCTTATTTTCAAAGTTATAAAAAGAGGATTTAAGATAAGTCATTAACCCATCACCAGAAAAATCTGTCTGCAAAATCCCAAAGTTCTCCATCAATGTATAGATATCACCTTTTCCTGCTAGAGTGAGGAGATACTAAAGTAACTTGGAGATGAGACCTGTTTTACTAGAAGTCTCATCACAGCAAAACCTTCATGAAAGCCTTATTTTGAAACTACTGCTTCCAGGAGGACCAGAAAAATGGGCAGATCACACCAGAATTAGAAAAAACTTGCGTGCCAATTCTGAAATTGAGTCATATAACTTTGCTTCATTAAAAAAAACAGACAGATTTGGTTCAGTGTATTTTAATACATTTAAGGGTCTTTTTTTTTTTAACTTGTCAAAACATATGCCAGGCATGTGTGCAGCAGCCAGGTAACTTATCATTTAGGTACTTTCTGAAAACAACATGCAAAAACAAACATTTAGTACAGATGATTATCATTTATTCTTTGATTTTAGCTTCATACTGCTATCTTTGCATCACTGTATTTAATTGCACTCCACATTTCCTTCATGATTCATCATTGCATAATAAACTAGATAAGCGCTTTATGGGTGTGTTGCAGATTTGCACAATTATCTGAGTCTATTGGACTGGAAATGACGATTTGTACTAACTGAAAAGATCACGTGGCTTACATAGTTAGTGGGTGTTGGTTGATTAGAATGGAAAGTGCCAATTATTGAAGGAGAAAATAAAGATGAACTCATTATGTTTAAGAAGTACCTATGTCTTCCTGGAAATGTTAAGGTTTATCTGGGATAGGATTCCCAGTTGCTAAATTAGAAAGAAAATTATTCTTCCTGTGTTTGTGAGCACACAGGAACGGCAAAGGAGGAAGCAGGGGAGATGAAGGGATAAGAAAACATAATCATCCAGGAACAGGATGAGCTTCCATACTAAGGCCACCTCCACCACTGCTGCTACCATTTCTCTACCCCCAGCCCAGCAAACTGGATACATCTGTCACACAAACTGCAACAGGCTGTACTGACTGACCAGTGATGAGCTGCTCTGCCCTTAGTGGATGAAGAGACTAAGCAGAGCCTGGAAAGAAAACATTTCAACGAAGTTATAACTACTAAACTTGTAGTGACCCTATGGATGAGTGTAGTCTTGAGACTACATCAACTTCTGGACTTGCCAGTACCACTGCTGGACATACCATGAACTATGCACAACCATGCACGTGCAGCCTCACCACTCCAGACCTCACCTCACCGTCTCTCACAAAGAACTACTCCCCAGCCACACAGCAGGAATGCTTTTCCCTCCCCGCCACATACATTAAACTCAACAGCAAATTCAATTCAATCATACTTTTGAACAACTCAATCACAGTACCACAAATCTGCACCTGAAGTGTAAAACTCAAATGTCCCCAAACTGACTGTATTTGAAAAACAAAAACAATAAAGTTATTCCCTCCATTTATTTATTTATTTTTAATAATTCTAGATGTTTTTAATCTGAGGTCTGACAATGCCGGACAAAATACCAAGACCCTTCAAAAGCTCATGTTTCTCACTCCTGAGAGCAAATTATTCCTACAACAATGCCAGCATCAATAAATTCTGGTTAACCTTGTAGTCTTTTTTTTTTTTTGCCAGACTTCATAACAGAACTAATACACATAATATATCAAGTAAACATCATGTAGAAATAACCTCATAAAAATGTATAATATACCTCATTTTAATGAAATTATCTACAAAGATATCTCACTGTCAGAATTTCTACTATCTGCCAGTCTTGCTTTTTCTGCCAACTTGCATTAGTGGCAGCTGCAAATTCCAGCAGCTGCTACAGGGTTCAGAAGTACTAACCGAACACAAAAGTTCACTCTGCAGTATTTCTGAGTAACTTGAAACAAGGTCTGTAGTGGGATGCAAGCGTAAGAGGGAACTTTTCCTGTCCAAATAAATATGACCAGTGAATTAGTTTTGAAATGAAAAAAATCTCCGTAAGTTGAAGAGCTTACAAAATGTACAAAAAGTTTGCTGAGAATTACTGTGATCAGCTTTCTTCCCCTTTTCTCATCTGCTTGCAGCCAATACTGCTATGCACAAGTGTAGTTAAGATCTGTCCTATACAGACACCGTGCGTATGTACACATTAATGACAAATGTTTAGGAGAGAAAAGCTATTCTCACGCCTCCATTTTTTAGATGTCCGATTTGAAATGTTTTAATGCAACCTGATTCGGAAGGAACAACCTTAGTTTTTTCTCTACACAGAAATTATTTAAGTCACATATACACAACCTTGAGTAGAGACAGGGGACTAGAGATACCAGCATTTAAAATTATTTCCAAATAAGTATTTTAAATATCAGTTATTTAATTCCAAGTGCAGACGTAAGTAAGGAGCTGAAATTCATAGGTTTTGCTTAATCTTTATCATTAAGTCCTAGAGTGCTCAGCTTCTCAGAAAAATCAGTGTTTTATTAGTACGCACAAAAAATGTACTGATGGAAGTAAACTTTAGCCTCTGGAATTATTACTGTTGGTCTTAAATAGATATCGAAATTGTATGTCAGATTTTGACATGATTAAAAAAACAGAGCCAAATCCAGTAGCACAGTCTCACTTTGATGGGGATGTCCATAGTAAAGGATCAGTAGTGCAAATACATACACACATCTCAAAATAAAACTGGACAGTGGACTGTCGCATCCTCTTCCCCATGAGCTGTTTAGGCAGAATCTCAAATACAAATAAAATTAGCTTTACAGTGTTCGGGAGTCAAGTTACTGAACTATTAACTTCTACAATGATACACTTCACACTGTTTCCAAATACCATTTTTCTATATATAGCTTTTAAACTGAAATCACTGGTTCAGAATGAGAACCAGCTGATCTTTACCCCACACTTACCTTCCTGCTCAGTCTACTCTTATCTCCCTGGCTCACCAAAGCCAGGCCTACTCTTACACTACTCCACTCTCAGCTCATGTGAAATCTCTGAAATATCCCTTCCCCTGCTTTCAGAAGTTTCATAAATAGATAGATCAGGGAGCCCAAGATTCCACAGGTTATGTTTTTAATGGTAAGCTATCCTTCTAGGCTGTCAGTTTTACTTACAATTTATTTTGTAGAGAACACAAACCATGCCAATTAGTAATTCTCTGCACATAAACAATTTTATCAAACGAGCTGACTGTGGTGTTGCCATTAATAAAAATGATAAAGCAAACCATAGGAAAGGCACAGAGAAATCAAAAGAACTGACTACTGTCACTCCTTTCAATCTCACTCAAGTCTACCAACCAGTTATGAAAACTCTAAAAGACCAAGCACTTCTAGACTTGCCAATACAAAATACCCCAACGTCTACAGGTGCTGACATTTACTTATTTTGAAGAGTTCCTGGTCTGTCTTGACAAACATGAGTCTGGCCACAGCAGTCCATACATCTGATGCTACACAACACATTATGCCAGGTGATCAACTCAGTAGACACATGACTCCAGCAGCATACACTGCAGTGCATGGGATCATCTGGGACTGGCTCCTTCCACTGATGCGTACCTTATCTAATTCATGTTCCTTATCTTGGCGACTCTGATAGAGCCTAATAAACAAACTTTACTTTGTGTCAGGACCAGTTCAGAGCCCCTTGTTTCAAAACTCTGCAATGGGCAAAACAGTTGAGACCTCTTGCAGCAAGGAAGAGAAATCCTTTCCTGGAAGGGGTAATAAACACACAGACACACACAAAGACACACGCACAGGTGTTTTGCAGCTTTCAGATGCAAGCTCGCTTTGTCCATTTATCAAAGCCAACATACAAGGTAAGGTATAATAGCTCAAGCAAAGCACTACTAACCACTTAGCTTATAGCTTCTAGTTCTTTGGAAGAACAGCCACCAAAACCAATGTCTACGTGCAAAATACTGTGTGAATACATCCTATTGTTCTCAACCCTTTTAGATTATCTGCAAGAAAGGCATCTATGTAGTGGGAGTTCACTGTGGAAGAGAAAGTACACTGGAAAAGGAACCGTCTAGTAGATCACAGTAACAGACTATCCTATGTTCTTCAGGAAGGATCAAAACTTAAGCCATGCTGCAGAACCTTACACTGCAAGTGGATAGATTCCAGAAACTTCCCCCAAACTATTATGATGCAAAACACTACACTCCTGTGGAAACAATAGGCCTAAAGGGCATAAAAACATAGTTTGAACCAATCAGCTCACAACAAGCCCTCTGGCTCTGTAAAGAAGCAGATAGACTGGGATTTGAGTCAGCTCCTCTGTTTCTGCTGATCCTCCCACTGTTCCGCTATGGAAAGTCTCTCAACAGTGCCCTGAAAGAATTCCATATGACAGGGAACAAGCAAGCTCCAGGTATTCTACCATAGTAGAGCTAGGCTTTTTGACAACCAGTTTGCATGGCTGAAAGCAAAAATGAACTCAGTCTGGGAGGTCTGTATAACAATGTCTCTACATCAGCAATATACAAGCAGTATTTCTCCAAAGCATTCCAATATTACAGGATGGATAGTAAAAAAAACAGATGTGACTGTGGCCACTTCTGGAAAACACAAGTGTGAACAAACAGCTATTTTTAAATTATCAAGTTCCATTCCAGCCTAAGCTGTTACAGAATGTGTGTCAATCTTTGTCCTTTTTTGATCTCTTCCCTCACTCAGCTTATGCTTGTGTACTGAAGAAGTCTGAGCACATGATTACCCCATCCAGGCAACATGCCTTTGAAATGGCTTTTTAATTTAGACTCTCCACTCCCTGACAGACTGACTTTTGCAGTATGTCTGTATTTGCTGTCTAGACACTTGCATATGCTAACCTCTAATTTAGCTCTCCTTTACTGACCCATGAGTTTTTATTCCCTTCTGTGGGTCTTCTGGCTAAACTGGAAATGCAGCACATTCATTCTGCCCCGTACCTCCCTGGTGTAACTGCATTCATACAAATCTGACCACTGAAATAAACATACGTTCCTCACTTACAACAACAAATCCTTACACTGAAAACGTTTTGTTGCACTCTCCTAATCCTGTTCCCTTCTTTGCTGACTCCAAACTCAAAGAGCAGAGCAGTCCTTTCCTGGAAGAATCATAGAAACACAGGGTTGGAAAGGACCTACGAGATCATCTAGTCCAGCCGTCCTCCTATCACCAATACTACTCACTAAGCCACTAAATTGTATCCCTCCGCACCTCATCCAGATGCTTCTTGAACACTGCGAGGGACAGTTGACTCCACCACCTCCCTGGGCAGGCCAATCTACACAGACAGGGACCTAAGCTGAATTTTTTATGCAGAATCTAATCACTGTGTACCCAGTTACATAGGCAGAACATGATGAAAATGTCTGATTGAAATATAGAAGGGAGAGCAAAATACAGATACATCCTAAGAATAGCCAAATGCTGGCTCAAATCCAAGGTCCATCTAAGACAACATTGCTTCTAGCTTAGGGAAAAAAGAAAACAACAGATGATTAGGGCAGTGGGCTATGTCCTCTCCCAACAGTCTGACACAATGCACTTCCTCTACAGCCTTAATGGATTTTTCTTTCATCAGTCTATCTGCATGTATTTTTTTTTCAACTCATGGTAACACTTCGGGCATCTGCAGCATTCACATTTAATGAAGGTACACAGATGAGAGCTCACAAAAGCCATGCCGTACTTCCACTTTAAATAGTACGTTTGCACAACAAACCACTTCCATGTGCCTGAAGCATAAAAGATTTCCTATCTGTGTCATTTTCTACAGATGACTTAAGAGGCAATTTAGCTTTATCCAATTGCTTTAAAGTCTTGTATAAGTTGAATTCATATAAAGCCTGAATAATGGGCCTGTATAAGACAGAATTTGAGCATCAGATGTGCACAGTAGCATACTGTTGCCATTGTAATCCAAGAGTCTGCACTGCTTATCTATGGTTACACGTTAATGAAACTCATTGTCTCTGCCTCTTCCTCACACACCCAAGTCTTTCTCTACCCCAAAGTATGTGCCACAGTACACCGCATAACATCCCCCTGTACAGTAAGAAGAGGTATAAAGTTTATCTGCTTGTAATATGGGCAAGATAATTTATTTACTCACGTACCAGCACGACTTTACAACTGCTGCGTGATAGCCTCTGATTCGCTAACAATTCAGTGAGATTATAAGCAGTTCTGATGCAACCTGTATGTGTTGATTTCCTCCAGATTAACAGATGCTCCAGTTGATTTCTGTCACTTCAAGTTGATAGGTTGAAAACTTAAGTAACTAAGTTCTGCTGTTCTCTTTATTTTGCTTACATTGTCATAATGCATGCATCACTATAGTAAGAGTACCACACAGACTCCTTAACCTCACAATTCATACGTAGACACAGTCAGACCACCACAAAGCAGAAGAGAAGATAAGGACCTGAATAAAACATATGAAATTAAACTATGTAGTGATCACACTGTTTCATTTCTGCTGGGCATATCTTTATTCTGCTTGAGGTAAAGACCGTGATTTTTAGGGAAGAGATGAGGAATGAGATAACTCATTCATTTTGGAAGTCAGTATCCAAGCGAAGGCTGATGTGTTGAACCTTAAACTATCATATAATGATAAAATTCATAACTTTCCGTGATGGAAAGGTTTATTCACAGACCACCTTCTGCATTGCTTTTTGCTAGGTTTTCTTTTCCCAACTGACTCCTTACTAAAGGGGCTGATAAATCCTACATTTGAAATAACTAAAGTGATAGATTGTCTCAACTCTGCAGAAGCACCTCTGGACGTGCTATAGAATTGTACGTACACCACCCTCAGTCACATAACCAGTCACACAAAAACTGGCACCACAGCATCCAACTTACACTTTATTTACCTCTCTTTATAAAGGTTTTTCCTCTCTGATGACTGACCATAATTGCCTTTTCTAGTCATTTACAAGAAAGGAAAGAAGAGCATCTAAGCTACTTACTGCCTTTCAGGTAAACAGACCGGAGGTACACTTACTAAAAATTAGAGGAAAAGGGAAAACCTTCCTGCTCCAGAGCAGCTTCCATGAATAAGCAGGATTAAGCTATAATACAGCAGCTACTGTAAAATGAAGTTATTGTTTACAGAAGTTGGCTTACCAAAAAATCACAACGATCTCCAGGATGACCATGTAAGAGCTAAATCTAACATTCTATAATAAATATGTATGTTACTTCCCATGTTAGTCTTTCATTACGAAGTTTTACTTTCATCATTTTGTAGCTCCCCAAGGAGATTTTGCCTTTCACTGCTCCAATTGCTACTTATATTTTTGACATTCTCCTCTCAAAACAAACAAAAATAACAGCTGAGAATCATAAGTGTTAAAAGCAGGAAATATTAAGGGCATCAAATCAGTAAGAAGGTATACACTGCAAAGCAAGCCAGAAATAGGACAACTCTGATCAATGGATTTCCAGTATCACAGGGATTCTCTCTGCAGTATGGAGCCCACAATACTATTTTTCCACAAAATTCAGACATTTCATTTATTATCTGCAGACAAGTCTGTTATCCACCTCCAAAGCAAGGTACAATACAGACTTAGAATATCTTGTAATACTAAGCTGGTTAATATTAAACATCCAGAACGTCCAAGATTACTTAGGAATTAGACTTTAAGGCAATTACCAAACTGCATGGAGTAGTTTACACATGCCAACAAAACTGTGAGGTGTTTTAAGAGTCCTGAAATACCTCATATTGCAATGAAGGGACACAGACAAGAATGTAACTGTTGGTACATGATCTATTACAAGGAAAGGATATCAATGGTTAATGATGTTTTACTTCTTCAGTATGTTCCAACAGCGAGTAAAGCCATAAATAATTTTGTTAAACAATCAGAAATTAAAGGCAAAGGGATTTCAGTGAACAAAGACCATAGGCAGAGTCGCTTAACAGTAAGAAGAAAAAATTAAATACAAATCAATTACTTGCACCTGACTCAACTTCTAAATTATCCAAAAGAATAAAACCAGACTTGCTGATAGAAGCACAGGGGCTATAAGGTAGCATCATCTCCAGGGAAAGCCAGAATGCTCTATCCCTGAACCAGTTTCTCACGCACAAACAAGTTAAAAAGCCAAGCAGATATTATTGCTCAAATTCCAACAAAAGACTACTGCAACAGTTTGTCCTACTGAAGTCACTGCAATGTTCTGAAAGGCATTTTAAAAAAAGTTTGTCTCATATCCATTCACAGTAACATTTAGGATTATTTGCACCATCAGTGAGTATACATCAACATCTCAGAATTTAAAAAACAAAACAAAAACACTTTACTGCTCAACACAGCTATGCAAACAGGACAATTTAAATTCAAAATAACTCACACCGCATGCACAGTTCATCCACAGAAACATTTAAACAACTACAGTCTTGAAGTCCAGTGCAATAGAAATACAGTAGACCATTTGGAATAAGTCTTAGACCACATACAGTTCACTGTAAGGCATCACCACTAGTTGCCACTCTGTCTAAACATGGGACCAGGGCACAACATAGCGCAGTTTCACCCTAACACAGGGTGTTTTATTTCATCAAAACCAAAACCTCATTTGTCTGCTCTATTCTTTTCTTTGGATGGCTTCCACCCCCCTTTGTCTTTTGCTTTCTCTCATCTGCTTACACATCGAGCCAGCTTTAGAGGACCTCTTCGTTATTTCTCACATCTAAGGGAAAGAAAAAAAAAATCTCTCCAAGTTCATATCCTTTTGCACATCACCTTCATTGATACAACACGACAACAGTTCTTATAATACAAATATGAAGTAGGATACCTTACTGTCCCTAAAAACAAAGGCAGATAAGGGATTTTCAACTGCAGGCATGCTCCACATAGTGCAAAAGTGAAAAGGAAAACCAAAACTCAGCTGTGAAATGAAATCTAGTATTTTTCCTTCTTGGTCATATGTATTCCAGTTCAAGGAGTATAGCGGATGCGTTTTCTTAAGCTATTGTTAGTAGTTCTCAGTGCTGGGAATTTTAGAGCCCATTGCTGACATTTCTTTCATCACTAAAGCAATGACTGCACCGTACAGCAAAACTGATTTTAAAACAATTACAATTAAAAAAAAATCTATATAGGTTTCCATCGTTTACACTGTAATATGCAGTATCGCCTACAAATGCTCACAAAAGGCTATATTTACAGAACACCTTCCACTAAGAATCTTACTGCTCTAGCCACTACAGTTTATCATCACAAATGCTAACTCTGGACACAAAATACACTGTCAAGTCTGTGGTAATTCACATATGATTACTCAAGATTCCTAATAAATCGTTGCACGTAAAAATGAATTCATCTCAGGACAAAGTCCTGGAAAGAGAATGTTCACAGCAGCAATTCCTATGAAAGTGAAAAGTTTTGTTCGTTTGTTTTTAAATTTGGTGATGACGAAGGTTAAGTCTTCCCTGTGACCGCAAAGTACTTGAACGTCAAATGAGTCCAGGGGAGAACTAGTTACTCCTCAAACAAAGGCACTGTTACCGCACAGAAAGCTTAACACACTACCAGCGGGGAGAGGAGCACAGACGCGAAAGCCGTAACGTTTCTCACCAGCGGACACGGACGGATAACGCAGGACCTCAGCGTCAGCCCAGCATCTCCCAGTTTCGGCAGCTCATTTCGGGTCGGGAGGAGGGGAGCGAGCACCCGCTGGCGGCAGACGACACGGCGGGCGCCTCTCCCGGGCCCGGCGCTGAAACCGAAGGAATCGGCGTTACCCAGCCCGCCCCCCGCCCGGGCAGGGCGGCGAGGCCCGGGGCTTGCCGGTGTCTCGCCGCAGGCGGGGAGAACCTCACGCAGGCCCGCGTGTGGCGGCCGAGCGACTTCACTGGCAGTCAGGGACAGGACCTGAGCAGACCGAGGACAGGGGGAGCAGACAGAGCAGCCGCCCGCCCCGCGGGACCGGCGGCTCCGGGGAAGGACACGAGCACGGGGGAGGGGGGCGCTGGTTACCCGCGGGGATTACTTCGTCTGCAAGGGAAAGCTGCGCGGATCGCCGGGGACGGACACAGGCGGGCTCTGGCGAAGCGAGCGTTCGCGTGCCCGACGAAGCCGCAGCGACCCCGCTGCCCCGGAGAGCGGGCTGCGCGCAGGGGCTGTCGGTCAGCGCCGCTTCCCGGCCCCGCCGGAAGGGGCGCCGCCACCTCCCGGAGCCGCCCGCTGCTCCCGGCGGCCGGAGCCGAGCAACGGCGCCCGCAGCGGCACCGGGCGCGAACCCCGCGTTGCCGCCGCCCACGAGGCGCCGCCAGCGCCGGCTCTCGCCGCTCCTCCCTCCGGCCTTCGGCGGCCGCTGCCGGCGGAAGCTCCCGTCCGGCCTCGCGCCCTGCTCGCCTCCGCCCAGCGAAGGCGGCTTCCGCTCAGCGCGGGGGTGGCCCGCCCGCAGGCCTGGGCGGCGGGGGGCACCTCGGCGACGGAGGCGGCGAAGTATCGGTGGCGCTGCCTGGAGGCGGCCCAGGGCCGGGGTCCCGCCAGCCGCACTCAGCAGCACCGGCCTGCCCGGAAGCTGCTGGGGCGTCCCCCCCTCCCCTCTAAGGCCCTGGCGCGGCCGTCGCCCCTTTAAGGCTCGCAGCAGGCGGAGGGGGCGGGGCGAGGGCGGGGCTCCCCGGAGGCCCCGCCTCCCGCTATAAGAGCGATTGTCTGCGCGCACCGCGGCAGTGATCGGGCGCTGCCGCGGCTCGGCGCATGCGTGTGGCGCTGCCGGCCGCGCGGGGACATGCGGAGCTGCGTGACGCTCTCGGGGTGAGTGCTCCCCCCGCGGGACCGCAGCCTCCCCCCGCCCCCCTCCGGCCGTCGCCGTGCCGGCGGGGCACCCCCGCGGCCAGCGCCGGCCAAGGCCGCTCCCGCCGCCGGGCACCTGAGCCGCCCCGCGGGGCTCGGCCGCGGCCCGGGACCGTTCCTTCGCTGCCGCGTCGGGCCCTGCCGGCGGGGAGAGGAGAGGGGGCCGGGACGGGCGGCCCCTGCGGGACGCCAGGGGCGGCTGGGCCGCGGCGTCGGAGCCGGCCGCGCCGCTGGCGCGGAGCCGCGGTCCCGGCGCGACACGGCCCACGCCATCGGGCGCGGAGCGAGGCGGCGGGCCGCGGGGCGCGCCGGGCGAGAGCGGCGGCGCTTCTCTGCCGCCCCCCTGGCAGAGGGGGCGCGCGGGGCAGCGCGGCCGTGCCGCCCTCCGGGGGCTCGGCGGGGAGGCGCCTTGGGCGCGATCCTCGCCCTGCTCCCCGCGGCGAGGAGCGCGCCTCCGCGGGGAACGGCGACGTTCACGCGGCTGAAGCGCTGCTGGGTGGGACTCGCGCGCGGAGCCGGCGGTGCCCGTACTGGCGTTCCTGGAAGTTAACGCGGCGTGCCGCGCGTTTTCGTCCTGAGCCGACACAGTATCGGTTTCCTCTCGTTCTTCTCTGCATCTTTCGAGCAAAAACAGAGGTCGCGTTGTGGGCTTAGGCTCAGTGCTTTGCACTCTTAATTTAGGATGGCTTAATTTAGGATAAACATTTCTTCATGATTTAGCACCCCAGTACATACTCATCCTTGATCTTCAAAAATAGCTGCTTTGTGGTGTTTAAATCTGGAGACATCACTGTACTCTTAAAGCATTTACAGTGTAGCTCTTAAGCATGTGTGCACTCCGTGAATGCGCACTGTAATAGTTACACAGCGTGAGCAGTCTGTAGGGACTCTGACACTTCAGTGATCTTGTGCCACTAGTGAACTGACTAAGAACCATGTGCAGTATCGCTGAAGCAATAAGCTAAATCTTGTTATGATCGATCTAAGGGTAACAATACTTAATTATGTATTGATAAACTGCATGGTAAAGGCTCTGGTGACAAGGTGCATTTGGTCAGTTTGTGGATTCTTGAATCTTTGTCACACAGGATTGCCAGGTGAACGATGTATCTGCATCACAAATGCATTTGAAATTTTTACTGCTTGTCAATGAAGTTGATGCAGAGGAAACAAAACTGCTCTATTCACCCGTGTTACTTTATGCTTAGACTTAGTTTTATTTCCTTACCAATTTTCCCATATGGGACATTTTATTTATTTATTAAATAAAAGCCAATTTTTTGAGGGGGCTTCTTGGTAAAGCCCTTTGTCATCCTCTGCAATATAGGAATTATTTCAGAGGAGAACAGTTCCACTTCTCTGTAATGAAAAACAGAATTAAAACTTATCACAGCGAGTCTAATGCAATGGTTACGACTGAGTCAGCTAAAAAGGAATTTTTATTTCCTGAATGTAAGCTGGCTATATTCACATTAAAATTTTCAAGAGGATGAAGTACCATGCCTTAAACATGCATCTGAAATTTGACAAGCAGAGGCAAGGCAATTGCCTTACTATTTAATTATTAGTTTTCTGCTAGCAATTTACAGGTTCCTCCCAGTTGCTGTGTAGGACCATGAAATGGTAGCCCAGATTTTAAATAAACTTAACTCCTCGATGAAGTGCAGTTCTTGAAGTATATTCCAAAATAGATGACTGTTACGATCTCAATACGTGGTCTGTGCAATTGATCTGTCTCTAAATTTATGCCCATCATCTTCTGGATTATAGCCGTAGAATTTATTGTATTTGCAACCTCATATGATTTGAGCAGCACTTTTATCTGTCTGCACTAGGTGGTCATGTTAAACACTCTACAGCAGAATTGTCCATTTGTGGTTGAGAGAATGTATAGTAAAAACTCTCAAAGTTACAAATATGCCTCATTTGTATAATAACCCTAAAGGATAAAGTTCCTCTGATGGAACATCTTCGGGGGCCTATATTTATTTTTATTATTTCTGGGACACAGTTTACTTTGTGAAATTGCACAGCGGAGCTTAGATGCCTAGTAAATAAGATCAAGGCATTAAATGAATAGATTTAAAACAACCTTCTTGTAAGATCGTTCTTGCTAGTTGTCAGTCACTGAGCATTTATCTGGTTTCAAAGACAAAAGTACTTAAGGGTTGATATGACCACTAGAGAACAAAGGGTTTATTGTTGTGGGGGTTCTTTGTTTGTTTGGGGGGGGGGGGGGGGGGGTTGTGTTTTGTTGTTTTGTTAGTTTTGGGTTTTGGTGGTGGTGGTGACTTCCACCCTCCCCTCTCCCTTTGTTTTGTTTGTTTGTTTTTACGTATATGGAACTCCAGAAAGTATAGTAAGGTAATTCAGGCTTTTAAATGTCCAGTTGGAAGTCTGAAATACTTAAATATAAAAAGGGGACTCTATTTCAGATACTTATGTTAAACAGAAAGTCAAAGGAAAAAAAAAAAGGAAATTACATCACATTGTCAAATAAGGAACAGCTAGCTAGAGTGGATGACTTGCAGTGCAAAAATGTGCCCCTCCTCCTGTGAATTGCTTCTGAGATTTGTTAAAGATATGTGAACAAGGTGAACAAAAATAGGTTGTAGATTTAAGGTAGCTATATTTTTTTCCCCTCCCAAAAGTGGTAAGTAGGTCTTTTCCCCACCCTTCCTTTCCCGTGTCTTAATAAGCTGCTTGTTAGGATTGTTGCCTTCATAAAATTTGTCCAAAATTTGTACAGGTATTCAGAAATGCTTCATAGCAAATTGCATCCATATCCATTAAGTGAAACATTCTGGGACTTGTTCAGTCTATTGTGCAAACCAGAATTTGGTTTATTATGAAACTGGCTTGCCTCAAATACTTGGTAGTGTTGGAGCATTGAGCAGGAAACGGTAACAAAAGTCTGTGATCAGCCATAGGTCATGAACAAAGATATATGCAATTGCTTCTTAGTATCTAAACAGAGGAATACTTGTGGTATAGCAACAGTAATTAGTGAAACAAATCAGTATGAAAATTGTATTGAGGATGCTTTATGTAACTCAGTTTCAGCATTTCTTCTCAAGATTTTCCTGATATATTCACATATCCATTCCTCACTGTATAAATACCCTACTGTTAACAGGTACATTTGACAATTTTCAGTTTAAATGTATCCTTTAGGATAATTAATATTGGTTAATGTGAGCACCCATGAATGATTAAAAATTCTCCCCTTTGCCTTACAGTGGATAGTGTTGTATTTCCTAATGTACTCTCAAACCTTTGAGTTGCCCTGGCTTGTATCAACACTGTAGTGATTACTAGCTATAATTGTATTTTGAACTAACCAAGTTTCTTTTGAATAACACAAACTATAACACCTTCAGAAGCACTCAAAGTGCTCAATCAGTGCACTCAAAGCACTCGATCTCTCTCTGAGTGTCATAATCTGTGCATAACTAGGCCAGACAAGCAGAGTAACTGGAAACCCATTTTGAGGAACATAAATTGTGCAAATGAGTAGCAAACAAGCGTGAGAGATACAGAATGCTTCATTATTGCTTAGTGTCCATTTTCTTTTGCAAATTTAGGTTGATTTTATTTATGGTAAATTTAGAGCCTTAAATCTTTAAGGAGGCAGTATTGGACCAACAGTTACAAGTTACAGTGGAAACTGTTGGTGTTTATATTTTCTTGACTGACTTGTGTATTTTTTTTAAAACCAATTGCTAGAAATTATGTACTGCTCAGCTTTAGAAAGAAGACTGCATATAAAATGTCGAGATTGCACTTCTCAATTCAATAACCTTATGGGTCCCTCTTAAGGTACTGTTTGTTTAAACAAGCTTGTTTGTTTAAACACATGCTTTACAATGTAAGCACCAACTCTCCAGACTCTGGACTGAAAAAGTATAAGAAGGTGATTTAGTGAAGGAGCACATACATACCTTAACTTTTGAAGCATGGAGGACCATTTCTTAACTCAGTCCATTCAGAGCTCCTCATTGAAACGTGACAAGTCACCTGTGAGTTCAGAAAGAGGTTATTGGTAGAAGCTGGCAAGTTTTATGGCTGCAAAACGTATTTGTGTTTTATTTTTAAAAATAGTCAATTGAAATAAGTGAAAATTACTTTCTACTAGAGTATGTAAATATTTAAGTCCATTTCAGAAGTGCTTAGCATGCCAGAGGGATTTCAGAGAAGCAATTGTGCAACTATCAGTCTTGAGAGCTGAGATTTAGACAGCATTTAGAAAGCTGACACAGTAATTACTAGCAGTAGTTTTGGCGTGGGATCTGATGGAGGTTGGGCCTCTTAACAAGCCCTGCAAGGGTTGTATGTTATCATAGCAAGTGCATTACATGCGCGCTCAAACTATAGCAATGCCACCCCCCTTCCTGTCTCAATTTTTTTGTATCATAATCAATGTCTCTCTCATGGTCTTGTCAGATATTGCATGCTCACTGAGGTGGAGTACTGTCATTTGCTGACTAATCAGTGTTCTGTACTAGTGATTTAAACTTGTAACTTACATCTGACTTAAAAAAAAAAAAAATTAGAGGTGCAAACTCCTTCATAGACATTATTCTGAAGTTCACTAATTCACTCTCCTATGTTTAATTTGCAGATTCATTACTAATAGTCCAGAATCTGTGAGGCATGAAAAAATCATTACTCAGTATAGCGTAAGCTGATATCATAGGTGTCTTATTTGTAAATTGTGTTATGAAGATATAAATTAGATATTAATTAGAAATGGTGCTATATTTGTACTGTGCTTCTTAAGAAATCCATTAGATCAAAAACACTTCAGTCTTCTCTTCCACCATAGAAATCGGTTCTGTTTGCACTTACAGAACTAGAAGGAAGATACTGCTGTTAGAGAACTATTGGAGATTTTCTGAACTCATTTGCTAATCATAACTGTGTCATTACTTCCTGGGACTGCATGTTTATATTTAATTTTACTGTGAAAATCTGCAGTTCACATTACTGAAAAGAGTCCAACTGGACTGTGTAGTGCAAAAATTAACTGGCTTAAGCTAGCTTTTAAGGAGATTATCTGCAAAGGAAAAACATACTCTTCACTAAAATCAGAAGGGCAGAAGTAGATGTGACCAAGACTCTAACACTGTAGTCCAAACACTGGTTGCTGGGCCCTTGTTCACTTCCAGTAAAGCCAATAGCCTCCTGTCTAGAATTCTTGTTAAGTTGCTGGTTGGAATATTCTGGTATCAGCTAGTAAATAAAAAGCACTTCTGTTGACACAAGTGTTGCCACTGACAGTCATGATTAAGAAAACATTTGGAAAAGGCTGACAGAGTTCTTTGTCAACCAATTATTTATAAAAGGCAAGTGTTGGTGTTAGATTGCAAATTAATCCTGGGACACCTGATTTACAGTCCTGCTTAGAAATTTTCCCATCCCTCATATTACACATAGGTATAATGGATCTTCTTAAAGGAAAAACAAGATGACTTGTCTGCATAAAAGAATTAACCTATTTTTGAACAGATTTATCATAAGCTATTACCTATTTCTGTACCCTGTTTTCTTGTGGTACCATACCGTGAGGGGGTTTTCTTGATACACTTAGTCCACCGATGTAGCTGGCTCTCAACTGTTGGTTGAGACTTTTCTTGAGGTGGATTTTTTTCTTCAGGGAAAAAAAAAAAGTATTTTAATAAACCGGTCATATTCTTGAGAAAGGTGCAAATTAAACCTCTTTTTTTTTTTTCCCCAGCCATAACACCATAGTGTATCTGCTGAATATACGATAGTTGCGTAGATGAAGAGCAGACCCAAAGAACATCCTTGCTTAGACCAGGACTAACCTTCTCCTGCTTTCAGAATTGTTGACTAGTTTTATACTGTTTCTTTTCCTGAAACAATACATTCTCAATTTCCTACACAAAATCCTGTGAGTCAACTTGTTCCTTAGACTATGATCTCTTACTGAATTTAAGGCAATTTCCAATATACTTTTTTTCCTATTGTAAACAGGCCAGACAATGCATTGTTCACACATTTGAAGTAAATCTGAACACAGCAGGACGGTTTAAATGGAGGTTATTTCAAGTCACTAGATTTCTGACTTGTTTGAAATAAGTAGCTAGAAGACTCAAGCATATTTTAAAGTATCTTGATGCTTAAAATTGTTTACAATAGTGACTGCTCTATATAAAAAGTTCTGGAATTCTGACCAAAATAGTAATTCTGTTTATTGGAGCTGTTATTTGAGAAAAGTCCATTTGTTACTCCACTTAAGGTAGCACTTAAAAACATGTTAGGCTATTATGTGTTGGCTACAATGGAATCCATGAACTCATCAGCAAAAAGACATAACTATAGGTATATGTCTACTAGAAAGTTAAATTGCTCTGGTAAGCTAAATTTGTTCGAGTATCTGGCAGTTTATATATATGAACTGAAGTTGTTGATGCACAGTTCTGATATATCAGTAGCTTTACTTGAACATTTGTCTTGTCTCTATACAGTTTAATTCCATGTAAGAGAACTTATCTTTTGTTCTTCAGTTTTACAGTCAGAAACAAAGTAAGAAATTTTGTAAAGTTTTCTTTCTGGCATGTATGGGGACAGAAAAACTGTTACAGAGCTATTTAAATCTTCGAGGTTTTGAAATTTCAGATTGGAGGTCAACTCATGTTTGCATTTCTGATAATTTGTCTTTTTTTTCAGGGAATGCAAATTGCAGCAAGTCTGTCACCCGCTGAATTTCTAGGGTTGGGAGACTGATCACAGAGCAGTACACAATGTCAGCTGCGGGAGTTGCTGCTCAGGAGATGAGAGTCCCATTAAAAAATGGATTTCTTCATGCTAGTCAAGGTGTGGGGAGTCTGAAAACCTGCTGGGGTAGCCACAGTGGATTTGAGAAGTGAGTGTAAAATTTGATCTATAGCATTTCACATATATGAAAATAAGTATTGAGAATATTCTACCAGTACCAATCTGTGGCTTATTTACAGTGAAGGCTTCTTTTATTATTTTTTTAGTACTTTCTTTAATGTGGACCCTATAGCAGTGGCATATAACTTGAATCCATCAGCAGAGCAACATTTACCATCCATTGGTAAGTATAAAGACTAACATAAATCTTTAGGTTGTGTAATGGATGTGTCTTGGGGGGGAAAAAAATCTTCAAGTCTTCAGTAAGATAATAAGTGCTTTCTGATTTTGGATATAAGGCTGCCCTCTGGCGAGGGAATGCAGACATTTCAACAAAATACTACTTAAAAACAGTAAAAACATTTTAAATGATGTGAGGAAAAAAACCCACACACCACACTTTTCCTTGTATTTACAAGCCTCTGAGTTTCCATTATACTCCTGATTTGGTATGTCTGTTAGAATCTTCATAGCTACAGCTCTGTTCTATTGTTTATGCGTGAGGTCTCTTGAACTACCTCATTTAACTGGAGCACTAGCCTAAAACAATAAGGTAATCAGCTGCTGTCCTAATTAAGCACATAACTAAAAGAGACCTAAGGCTTGCTACTGGCATTATTAAGTAGGCACTACTTCTTGCATTACAGGAAATAGTTAAACATGCAGTGGGAAAGTCATATGGTAAAGTATTACTTAGAAAAGTTTCTAAGACTTTCTCACCTTTTTAGGGCACTCTTCCAACCACGTTTCCACAAGCGACCACAGCTTTGCTGAAAGTTGTATACAGGTCCCATCTCAGAAATCTAGTCCAGCTCCTGTAAGTCCCAAAAATGAACAGCCAATTTCAAGATGTGAAGACTATCTTGCTCCTGGCTTTAGTAAACTGTCATTAGCTGTAGGCTATGTTTCTGAAGAAACACCTCCTCACATGCCAACAAAAAATGGGCCAATTCAGTTTCTGTGTGCATCTTCCAATGACCGTAGCTCCAGGCCACTACCCCCTCTGCCTATTTCGGAGGATCTTACTCCAGATGAGGTTGACAGAGAAGTGGAATTCCTGACTAGTTCAGATACTGACTTTTTGTTAGAAGATTATGAACTTCCTCCTTTTAAATCCAGTGCTCCGAGCCGGCGGAGCTTTAGGGGTTGTGGACAAATCAACTATGCATATTTTGATGCTCCAGCAGGACCAAAAACAGAAGATACCAACCCCACACAAAGCCTAAATGGATACACATCCAGTATTTATCCTCCCCCACAGCAGCTGCATCGACGTTTGCGAAGGTCTCATTCAGGCCCAGCTGGCTCTCTTAATAAACCAGTAGTGAGACTATCTGGATACTTAAACAGGTCTTCTCCAAACTCTGATGAAGATAAACCAGAGATTCCACCGAGGGTTCCCATACCTCCAAGGGCTCTCAAACCAGATTACAGAAGGTGGTCAGCAGAAGTTGCTTCTAGTGCATACAGTGATGAAGATAGGCCTCCCAAAGTGCCCCCTAGAGAACCTCTGTCACGGAGTAATTCCCGTACACCGAGTCCTAAAAGCCTGCCGTCATACCTCAATGGGGTTATGCCCCCCACCCAGAGTTTTGCACCTGATCCTAAATATGTCAGCACCAAAGCTCTGCAAAGACAACATAGCGAAGGATCTTCCAACAAGGTCCCTTGCATTCTTCCTATTATTGAAAATGGTAAGAAGGCCAGTTCAACACACTACTACCTGCTGCCTGAAAGGCCTCCATATCTGGACAAGTATGAGAAGTTCTTCAGAGAAGCAGAAGAAACTAGCTCTAACATGGAGATGCAGTCCTGGTCTGGTGACTGTGTAGCTACTTCATCCGCAACAAAACTGGACTCAAAACCTAGAGTGGACATAACTGGTCATCTCAAACGAAAACATCTGTCTTACGTGGTTTCTCCATAGTCCCTGGGAGCACAACACAGCTGAGCTGTTGAGGATGGAGCAAAATTGTATCACGTTACAAAGTTCTTAAGGTTTTCAAATAATGAAGTAGTACAAGTTTATCCTCTGAGAACTAAATAGTGGATGGTAAAGTCCTCTTATACTGCATATCTCTGATACGTTTCTTAAGACTGTTTTTTGTCTTGGTATGTAGAGCTGAAAACTTACAAAGATTCCATAGAAACGTATGGAGAGACAGTAGTCACAGTTGGCCAGTTATATGCTACCCTAGATTAACGTATTTGGTAGTCACGTTATAAAAAAAAAAAATCTAGCTTTGCTTATGAGTTAGTTATAAAGCTGACAACAGAGCAAATAATGCAGTACATTTTTTGTATCAGGCATTTCCAAAACTTTTTTTTTTTAACCCAGTAACTGCTGAGAACAGATTCTATTCTCTTTCGCTATGATATGCCAACCTGCTAAGAAGGTAACTGCAAGATCAGTTATCCGCTTCAAGACTTGTTAAGAATAACTAAAATGTGTTTAGAATGATGAGTCCATTTTACAACCTAATTGGAAACTAATAGACTTTTACAGTGAAGCAGCTTGGAATTGAGTTAGGCTTTGCAGATTCTTTCAGTTGCTAGAGGCACTTGGCTCAATTTTGCAGGTTTTCCTAGGAGAGACATGGACCAGCTATTGCTAAGCCTCTGCTGCTGCTCTTTTCCTGCTTGATCCTAGAAAGATGTGAAAGTCATAAAAGTGACAGAGGATATGAGCAGCTATATGACTGCTAGTAGGTAGGCAGCAACAACTACATGCTCATCTAGAGTCTGAAATTCTGAGTATACGAAAAACAAACAACACAAGCTGGTCTTGTGTTTTGGTTTCTGTTCAGTATTTTAGGAGAGGAGGAGTGTGAGGGAAAAAAAAACACGATTCCATTTATGAACAGTGTCAGTCCTATCTCTGCTTCAGACACTGCTTCTTGCTGTTTAATTTTTCCTCATTCTGCCTCAGTGTTCCAGTAAAGTTAATTGAAGTGCCACATTTGTTAGCAGTTTCTCATGCTCATTTTGATTACATTTATCCTCTTACAGATAAGCACAAAAGAAAGGGTGCTCTTCAACAGAGGTACATGAAAATGAATATGTTCCTCCTAACAGAAATAAACAAGCTGTTTACAATTTAAACTGCTGAATGAGATGTTTGAGCTATTTTAAAGCTTACTTTTTGTTTTAGTACAGACTAAATGAAGGTGAAATACATGCTATAGAAATGCACTGATATTTCTGCATCATGTACAGTATTGAATAAAGAAGAATTCACTTTGTATTTTGAATATTGTCATGTCTTGAATTTAATAAAGTTGTAATATACTTATTTATGATACATTTTGGTTTTTGCTTCATTGAATATTGTATGCAGTTATTCATTTGAGCTTTGCATTTACTGGGAAATTCAAAGAGGAAAATGTTAAATATGCAACAAATGTTGAACTCAGCTTGCGTTTAGGATTGACATGGAAGTGTTCAATAATTCATGTTGCACAAATTAATTTTAATTCCTCCTTACTAACTGACAGCTTGGTGCGTATAGTCTGCTGGCAATAAAACATCTTGTAAGATTAAGTTATATGGCCTATCAAGATTAATAGCCTTTGTTACTTGTGAAGTCACCCATACCATGTTAGGTACTGTCTTACAGAAAAGAGGACAGTAGTGTCCCTGACTTCAATTTTTCAACTGTTAAAAAAGGAACTAAATTGTGTGCTTGAGGGCGGAGTTACTAATTCTGAATATGAAAAAAAGCTCAAGTATAACATCATTTGTTTTCGTTTTGTTTTTCACATTAAGCAAAAAAATTACTAATATTCATCACAAAATATATGTATTTAACTGTAGTACCTGAGCCATGGATAAGGTTGCTGAAAATATGAAGAGGCATCATAGTTTTTTGATCTCTTAGCTGTGTATGCAGGTAAATACTTGCCTTGATCTGGCAGTCTGGAATCATCACATTTTCTGTGAATGAGGTTATTTCAGAATAAAGCAGGTTATTACCATCCTTGGAATCACACTTGATGAAAAAGTGTCAGGTGTAGTTTTTCAGTAATGCCTAATTACTTTGTTTTTTGTTTTTTTTTTTTTTAGCTAAGCAGACTGTTACACTTAAAAGTGCTTAAAAACCTCCTGCTGTGCCATAACACTGGTAAGAACCCACACAAAGATTGGCCTCCACAACATAAACAAGTTATCTAATCTTATGCAAGGCTGCTGACAATAATATTAATTCTACAAAAAGCTCCGTTTCCCATCTGGATTTTTCTTAGGTGGAAAATGAAATTAATACTTGCAACCTTCCCCATAAGTCCGAGCAGTTTTAACCCTAATCCACAGTATAAGAAGGACATAAAACTAATAGGATGTGTCTAAAGGAGGGCTATGAAAATGTTGAAGGGTCTAGAGAGGAAGATGTACAAGGAGCTGCTGAGGTCACTTGGTCTGTTCAGCTTGGAGGAGACTGAGGGGAGGACTTGTGGTGGCCAACATCTTCCTCGCAAGGGGAATGAAGGGGCAGGTGCTGATCTATCTCCTCTCTGGTGACAGCAACAGGATCCGAGTGAACAGCATGGAACTGGGGAGGTTCAGGTTGGATATTAGGAAAATGTTCTTCACTGAGAAGGCAGTCAGGCACTGAACAAGCTCCACAGGTAAGCAGTCAAGCAAGCCTGCTGGAGTTCAAGGAGCATTTGGACAACATTTCCAGCTTTTGTGTCTGAGTCCTACTCCACTGCTGGTACTTGGAACCCCCTTTTCTGCCTAGGTTCCTGTGCTTGCACTTACTGCGCTTTTTCTCCCTTAACTTGAGATTCTCAAAAGCCACAAGTCTCAGTTCAGCCCTTAATAACTTTTACTCTCAAGTTAGTAGCAAACCCACTCTTGCATGGGACAAAGCATCCCCATCCAGATAGCCCACAGTAAATGTCTTCCTAGCTTTCAATTAGATTGTTTTGACTTGAGTGTCCAGGGAAGAGCCATGTTCCTCATGGGCTAAGTGCCTAGTGTACAGAGAAATTAAACCTTAACATCTTGACAGGGAGGCCAGCCCAGGCATTCTGTGCTACTGGATGTATAAAGCACTATTTGCATGAAGTAAAACTGTAAGTTAGAGCCATCCTATAACTCATTACACGTCACACTGACCTGCTATTGCTTAGTATTTGCACAATACAAGCCAAAGACTAACAGCTGAACATGTCTTCAGTTTAAAATGGTGCGTTTGTTACAATTTCCCCATCCCCCACTACTTATTTTCACTTCTGTTAGCTGTGATGGTTCGCTAGCCATTGGGCCAAAGCCTTTTCTGCTAATAAAGCAGCAAAGTATTTTTTACTTCCTCAGAGTAAGATCTACTTCTGAGCATGAGCTACTTTTGTATTAATAGCACTGACAAGCTTAAAAAACATTACAAAATCTGTGCATTTGATTGGTCTGACAGAACCTTTTCTGAAATTCCAATTAGTTTGAGACTTTTAACTTAACCTCCACTGCAGTTTTTCCTTCTAGGAAAAAACAAACAAAGCACTGTATGCTCCTTTCCTGCAAGTGTTCGTGTTGTCTACTCATTCCTGAATAGTTAAAAAAAAAAAAAAAATCTATATGAAAAAAGACGTGCAACTACGGAAAGGCAATGCTTCCCCCAGTTTCCTGATATGATAAGTGGGCTGAAAGTTAACTCCATCCTAGCCAGACCCAGTACACTTGGAAAACACCATTAACTGAATTTCTCCACTATGATAACTTGTTCTTAAACAGTTAACATCAGGGAACATCACACAACTTTAACGGGAAGTCATTTAAAAAACTTTTGATCATCAGTTTCTCTTGCGTCCTAAAAGACAAATCTAAACACAAATAAACCTGATTTAGGATCATACTGATAGAAAAATTCCATAATAGTTTAAAATTATTGATCATTGGCATTGCTATTGTTATTAGTTTTCCATTCATTCCTAAACTGCAATATGTACGGTTACTACTGTACAAATACCACAAAAAGAGCTGTCATTGAAATTGCATTTCCTTCTGCTCCAGCCTTTGTTTTGTTTTTAAAAGTCTGAATGATGTGGTAGGTTTGAAATGTTAAAGGAAATTAACCTGACAGTCCAGGACAAAGTCGCCAATTTTGCAAGGGCAGTTAGTTATTACAGTAGGGAGTAGCTGCTGATGGTGTCCAAACTGATAGTATATCAGCTTAATCCTGGAATTCAGAATTAAGATGATGCCCAGACCAGTCTTGGTGCAATTCCTATCCATCAAAATCATGACTATAGACTGTGGCCCCTATGAACACTTCTAATAGTTGTACAAACTGTGTATTTGTACAGCTGCCCATTTCCCTCCCCAACCCCCCAGTCCAGCCTAATATTTTATTTTCTTGATAACTTGTTTTCCTAAACTGTTTCTATTCATTTAAAACAGAAAACATATGGTAAAGATTCTGTTTCTCATACTTCCTGAGCAATGAAAATCTAGCACACAAAATTTAATTATACTTATTAATATTTGCTAAATACCACTGCAGAGATTTCTGGCTGCTGAGTTTGTGATTAGCATTTGTATAAACTGAAAGAGGCGTTATCCCCACCCATCCTGCATTGTAATTCAGGCCTTGCATAATCCCCGCCCAAATGCCTATTTTCAACCACACAGCTCATTACTTTTTCTGAATCACATATGGAAGCCACACCTGTGATTGCTCATAGACTTTTGCTCTACTATTTATATATTGGTGTGCACCTTGATCCTAGTTGTGGTTAATTTTGGAAAAGGTGTTTTATATTCCATATTTTAAATGGTGTGCCACTGAAACATGGTAATCATTACTGCTATTCATTTCCTTACAAAGTGATTCAGAAGAGTAGCTTCTCTGTTTAAAACCTGCAGCTTCTTTCTCAAGGTCACCCACCTTTATGACTTAAATCCACAGTGAAGAGCGCAAATATACCGACATGAAATGTAAAAAAAAAAAAAAAAAAAAAAAAAAAAAAAAAAAAACATGCCAAATTACCCCACCATCACCACCCTGAATCTATTCAAGGGTGCTAACCGTTGCATGTTTTATCATGATGGCTGAACACTTTGAGGCCCTCAATGCACAAAGTCTCTGGATCAAGCATAGGATACACGATCCTGACCCCAAAGAACAATCTGTCAACCATCCACCCTGGTGACAGACACGTATATTCCTGTTAGCTAAATAACTTATTTTGCCTTTAAAAATGTTTATTATTCTCACAGCAACTTGAAGGGCAGGGTCAGCATTACTGAGTACCGTTCTGGAAAGCAACAGGAACATATGACCAACCCTACATACTTAGCACTATTCAGGCCTAAAGTCCTCAGGGAAATTATACCTTTCAGAGAAATCCCCACTAAAAGACCACTTCATTTCATGCTACATCGTATCCAACTGTTGCATGGCAAGACACTAGTGAACCACAGGTGGACCTTCGCAAGGGTATGTGGTGTTGTTTACTGGCTGTTGAGCAAGGTCCAGAGGAAACCCAAGACACATATTAGGTTGCACCTGGTGACTTCGTTTGTCATCTGTCACGTTGACAAGTTATTCAGGAAAAGTTTTCCTGCATCCTGGCTGCACACCCCTGCACTTGGAGCTTAAGCAATTTGAATTGGCATTCTGCTATTATGATGCAGACTCTGCATCACTTCAGTGCACCAATACGCACGTGGCAATGCAGAGGCTTCTAACAACTCAGGGAGGAGATGAGAATACAAGCATACACCGTGACTGATACTGTTGCTCATTAGATTAAAAATAGCCTGAACTGCTTTTGCCTGGGGGCAGGGGAATGTCTTCTGACAGAGTCTTGTCTCATCATGTTTTAAAAATAAAATAATAATAATAATAAAAAGAAAATGGAGTGGTCAGTTCATTAAAAGCCACAGGGACAGACAGCCCTGTCTAAGATACACTCTTTTAAAAATGGATGGCAGTGGAGTGATAGGTGAGTTCCTGCCTTTTACATAGGCTGATGGAGGACTGACATGGGGCTCTAAAACTGAAGAGCTAGCCTGAAGCAAGGATGAGCTGTTTAGCACCTAGCTTCAAGTTAAATGACTTAATGCTAGTGTTTTGTTAAAGACTGAGTCTAAACATACATGTTTCTTTGGGGTGAGGAGACATGCAATTTTCTCCTATAGGATTTATTAGTCATATGATGCCCTGTGCTGGATGGACCCCATCGCTCCCCAGTCAACATGTTGACTGGAGGACCAGACTACCTCTTTAGTGAGATAGACAGCAATGCAATCTTAGCTTTAGATAACACTACAAGGCACACAGAAGTAAGCTCAAGATGCTGGTCCAGGGTGTTCTGGACCTACTACCTCTCTCAGGCCATACTTCTCCTGTCATCTGAGCCTAATTGGACAAACTTAATCAAACTCAGTCTCCCTGGTAAGGCAGGATGCTATTGCATGCCTGAAGCAGTAAAATATGTAAAACTGCTGTTTTATAAGCAATCCAGTTTACAATTTAATGCCTGAGCTTTACACTGGGAAATTCAGTGCAACATAAATAGGGCACCCTGACATTCTCAAGCAACGTGACCAGATGCAGACAGTCTTGCTGGCTACAGCCCTTGAGATTCAGAGACGCCAATATTCCCTCTAAATATGTTCCGCGCAAAGAAAACCACAAGCGGCCACGACCCTTCCACTGAAAGCTAGAGAGGCCAAGGCCTGCCTCCTCGTTGTAGACACACTCGAGGAAATTCCTGCTCCGCTCCCGCCGCGAACACCGCCTCCCCAGCGCGTTAAAGCCACGGGGGTGCCGCGGGCCAGGGGCCGCCGCGGCTGCCGCAGAGGCCGAGGCCCCGCAGGCCCCGCACGGGGGCGCGCTTGCGCTGCCGGCCCGCCCCGGCTGGGCCCGGAACGGGCTTTTCCCGTCGCAGGCGTTCAGAAGGGGGCCGTTACCAGCTACCGACCTGCTTGGCGCTGGCGCTTCCCCTAACGCGCCCCCTGCCGCTACGTTTTTCTTTCTTCATTATTTTAGGGGTTTTAATGCTCTGTAGTCCCCTGTGAAAGGATAAACCAAACCAAACCAAACCAAAACCACTGAAAAGAGATTGGCCAAATCCCTCTGTCTCCCACACTTCAAGTATTTGTAAACATTAATAAGATCCTCTCTCATTCTTCTTTTCTCAAGGCTGAACAGACCCAGGTCTCTCAGCCTTTCTTCATAGGGAAGATGCTCCAGGCCCCGTACCATCTTTAGGGCCCTCCGCTAGACTCTTTCCAGGAGATCTCTGTCTTTTTTGTACCGGGGAGCCCAGAACTGGACACAGTACTCCAGGTGAGGCTTGACCAGGGCAGAGTAGAGGGGAAGGATCACCTCCCTTGACCTGCTGGCCATGCTCAAATTTCTGTTAAGTAGACTCTCTCAGTCTTAGAACAGAATAAAAAATAAAAGTGTATAATCAAATTCCTGGTCTCTTTGTAAATCATAGAATGGCCAAGGTTAGAAGGGACCTTGGAAGATCATCTAGTCCAACACCCCTGACAAGCAGGATCACCTAGAGTACATTGCGCAGGATGGCATCCAGGTGGGTTTTAAGTATCTCCAGAGAAGGAGACTCCATGACCTACCTGGGCAACCTGTTCCGGTGCTCTGTCACCCTCACAGTAAAGTGCTCTCTCATATTCAGACGGAACTTCCTGTGCTTCAGTTTGTGCCCGCTGACTCTTGTCCTGTCACCAGTGGGCACAATAATAAAATAATAAATGCTTGATAATAAAAAGATTTCTGGAAGCCTAAATGCAATACAAGGATAGAAATATTTTCCTTCTACTGTTATGAAGTACTACAATCCAGAAATGCACAGCTTCTCCTGTATTCTGAATCATGCCCATTTACAAAACAAATGATTATTCCAGGTTCCAGAAGAATCTCTCCATAATTCGGTTTACATTTGCATGGCAATACCAGTTAGACATGTAGATTTTAATGAACAAGCCTGTCCTGTCTTAAACAGATTGCAATTTTTGCTTATCTTGAGCATATTTCAAAGCTAGAGACACATGAAAGCTTTTCTGAACAAACTGGAGGAAGAGCATATAGCTAAAGGAGTTCTCCCAGTAAATACTAACACTATAGAGACACTGCTTAATTCTAAGCATGCAAAAGTACCTATGTATTCCATTATCAAATTGCAGTAAATGAGAAGCAACTTGTACTTGTTTTCCCTTAAAATTACCAATCATAAAGGAACCTATGCAGTCATTTTCTAAAGTTCAGACTACACTTCAGATGTATGCAGAACCGAGTCTTCAGATGCTGTGGCAAATTCAGAGTCCACTGAGGTGCTGTTAAGCATTACTGCTGTCAGTCAGAAAACACCAGAACATAGTTATTTGGTACAAGAAAGGTAACATAGACAAAAACCATTCCCAAATTCTTAATTCTCATGGAAATATGTCTTTACTACTTCCTCTACAGAGCTATCCAACAACTCCTCTAAACCAGCATATGCTCACTTAAGCCAGGCTTGAAGCAAATTCTAATTTCCAATAAGCAGAAACAAGCACTGCTTCTGGTGGTAAACTGCTAAGTCCAAAACTTCCTACTTTATGTTAATGATTAGCTGCCTAAATAGCTTGATGAATCCGCAATCATTTAATTTAGAAAACAAAATCAAATGGTATTAATGGCATGGGCAAGCTCCTAGCTACAGGAACTCTAGGGTGCTTAATAAGAGAACATTCCCACTTATACTTCAGTTACATGCTGCATTAGAATGAAGATTACCTATTGGCCTTATTTATACAATGCAAACTAAATAGTGTTTTCAACAAATTCTAGGTTACAATTTAACAATGAATTTTGGCTCATACTTCAAAAGAACCACCTGAAATACTAGATAGAAATTGCTTTGAACAGTACATTGCTAGCCATGGTGGTAAAAAGGTGCCACAGGTCTGCGATGGGAGAAAACACACAAAGAAAGACCACACAAGCAGAGTTGCTTCGTTTTTATTTATCACTAAAAATTTGTCCATATGATTTTTTAAATGCCATCCAAGAGATAAGATTATTAAAAGCTGGCTTCTTTTTAGTGATAAAGCTTTTTGCTAACAGGATCCAGGAATAAAGACCACTAGTTTGTAAGACGTCCCAATATAGGTGAGTACTGCTGCTAATTTCAACCACAATTAAATGGGATTTACAACAGTGCATCTTTTTGTTATTCTACAAAGGATAAGACTCTCCTTCTGAAATTGTTCTAAACCCTGTCCCACACCAACTCTTCACTCTTTCAGTATTAGGGGTGCCTTCACCTGTTCAGCCACTTCCTTTCCCATCAGTGTTTCAACAATGGCCAACCCAAACTCAAAGCTGGTACCAGGGCCACGGCTGGTGAGGATGTTCCCATCTTTCTCCACGCGGCTCTCGGAGTAGCAGTAGTGAGCTGGGGGTGGTGGTGGTGACAGAATAGAAAGAGAATCAGTCTCCAGCGCAGTGCCGCTGACGCCACAGAGCTGTCTGCCACAGGGCACTGCCCACAGGCTATGGCAACTGAGCAGTGTTCACCTCTGACGACATCATCACGCTCTACAGTATGCATCTCAAACACCTATGTGGGCCAAGCCCACTCTGGGTTCTGCATCCCTGTCCCTCCAGAACCAAGCAAGCCATTGCTGCATGTGGTCCTCAGAGAGGAAAATGGCCCCTTGGGAGCTGCCAGCTTATTCACATGGCATGTGAGCACACAAGCTCATTGAGAAGCGCTCGCTGTGCCTCTTGGCTCCCATGGGGTTATTTTTGGAAGTCAGACTGCATTTGTACATCTGTTCACAACTTTCTGTTTTCCAAATGCATGCAGAAGAAACTGGAGGAATCTTGCCATCTCCTGCACACTTCCAGATTTGTTAATGCTCACAGAATGACTTCTTAATAGTGCTTTAACAGCGCCTTCTTTAGGTATGAGAAATAAAGATGGGCCCACCAGCTGCTCATAGCATCAAAGCACTACCAATGGGAAAGCAGTACAGGTGCTCCCAGGGTTTGCTGTTGGGACTGTTGAGGCAAAGAACCAAAATGGCAAGAGGTAGCTCTGCCTTCATGAAGACAGGGAGAAAAATGCTCCCAGCATGACTGCAGCAGCGTATTTTGGGAATGTCAATATAGCCTTGTATTTTCAGGTTAAACTGACTTGGAGATACAGTCTTAGCATATTCAGTCGAATTTTGATTATGTGTATGAAAGAACTAAGGAAATTCAGAGATACAAAATAAGATACAAATGTTATTTGTCTTTCTTTAAATGAAGAAAATAATTTCTGAGAAGGGTTTAGAGAGAAACCTATAAAATTAATTACGTACCTCCATTCATCATTTTATCTTTGGCCAAAGGATGCGTTGTGACTTTGCTTCCAAACCCTATCCCATGTGCCAGAAGGGCAGTAGGACCTGTATGGACACAGAGTTGCATCTGTGAGGAACTTTTCTTCTACAAACACTTAAGAACATACATTCAGGCACTAGGCCCTCAAAGGCCCAAATCTCACTGTGGGAAGACTACTTATAAAATTGACGCTGACTTTACCTCTGAAGCAAAAAGCCTCAAAAAGAACATAGCTGTATACTCTCTCCCATTCTATTACATAAAATGTCTTGTACAGAGAAGCATATGAAGAACAAAGAAAGTTTAGAGAACACTCAGTTTAAACACCTGTCCTACCAGTGACTGTGCTGCCTTATGAAAGAATCAAGAGCAATGGCCACTGCACTTTTTATTTAAAACTGCTTGAAGTTAAGTAATGAAGAGTCTATATTGTAATCTGAACATTAACTAGGTACGTTTATCTTACTACAATGTTGAGTCTTGACTTTAGAGACCTAACAGATAAAATTTCACTTGAAAAGGCCGTTACATGTTGGAATTGTATGCCAAACAGTGTTTTGTACAGATGATGGGCTAACCGCTAAGTTTTGGGTTTTAACAGTCTCTCTTCTTTTCTTCACTTCCTCCTTGGCCTGAATTGAGGAAGGAATTTGTGTAAAGTCTTATTAGGTCACCCAACAGAAAATCCTTAGGGGAATTCCAAAAGAAACTGAATATAGGATTTGCCTGATGCAAGTTTCATTTCTGCACATTTGATTCATTTCAGATATAGTCCAGGAAATTATCTTGTGTTCAGCTAGAAATCAGCTCTGAGAAGCATTATACCCAAGATAAATGAACTCTCCTGTTTACAAGCAAAAGCCTTTACTGGGCAACTGAGAATTTGTAATTGTTCTGAAACAAATATGGATAGAAGAGTAGAAGACTACCACTGCCAAATTCAAGAATATTCACAACTCTGTATGCATATTGCAAAACTGAGGAACAAAACCAAAACAAAACAACAGCTATATACCAGATTCCCAAAAGAGTTAAAAAATACTCCATAAATACACTCTGTTAGAATGTATTTTATACACTCATCATCACTCTCCTTATACTTGCCTACACATACCTAGGCCAATCTCTCAGTTCAATTGCTGTTCTGGTTTTGGCTGGGATATTTAATTTTCTTCTTAGTAGCTGGTGCTTTTAGGGTGAGAATAATGTTGATAACACACTGATGATTTAGTTGTTGCAGGGCAGCGCTTACGCTAAGTCAATGACCTTTCAGCTTCTCATGGCTGTTCTGCCAGTAAGGAGGCTAGGAGAATGCACAAGAGGCTGGGAGGGGACAGATGACCCCAACCGGCCAGTTGGATATTCCACACCATATGACCTCACAGTGAACAATAAAAACGGGGGAGTTGGGGAGAGGGGGGGAGGAGGGAGGGGGCAGAGTTGGCTTGGGGGGTGTAGGGAGTCTGCCACTGCTCAGGGTCTGGCTGGGCAAAAGTCAGCAGCAAATAGGCAATGGCATTATGCATCACTTGATTTGTATATTTTTTAATCATTATTTTCCCTTCGTTTTCTGTCCTATTAAACTGTCTTTATCTCAACCCACTTTTTTTTTTTTTTTTTTAATCATTTTTTCCCCCCCACGATTCTCTCCCCCATCCCACTGGGCAGGGGGAAAGTAATCAACAGTTGTGTGGTGCTTAGCCACCTGCCAGGGTAAACCACAACACTTGGGAATATTGGCAGTTATTGTTCATTTTTTTTTCTTATACATACAAATTTCATGAAGAAATTAACGAGATATCTGGCTGTTCAGAATATGTAAACAGACAACCCTCTCCACAGAGTGATTCCATCTTGTGCTTCCACGCAGCTGAGGAAGAGTGAGTCTGTAATTCTATATTTACAGCCTTCCTTCTGAAGCTAAAGGGCAGAAGAGGAGGTGCGAGACAAATTTATAGTAATGATGTTCTGCCAGCACTGTGTCCTTACAGAAAGATCGTCAGAATAAGCAAGTATTTTGAAAAAAAAAAAAACTAGAACTTTATTTTTAAGACACTAACCTAACTGATTGGAAAGAACCGGGTACCAAGCAGAACTGCAGAACTTGCAGGTTAATTATTCACAATACTCCATAGACCTCCTCCTGCTAAGTTTGCACAAAATTCAAATGTTCAAATTAGTGTTTGCATATAGTACAAATTCCTGCTACTAAGTTACAGGAATAAAGATTCCTAAGCCAGGGTAACTGTCCGTATGCCCCTTCAAGTATATCCAAGTTTCAATATCCAAATATTTTACAAAGCAAGACGTTTTATTGACTAACCTGCGCATATAGCAGCTATCAGGCCTTTTCTGCTTTCCTGATCGTTCAAAACGTCTTTAACAGCAGAAGACTGTATAAAGATACAAGAAGTCATTGATTTGGGTTGATTATATGAAGCATGGTTGAAATATTTTCCATTGCAAATTTGTGAGCAAGATTTACAGAGAGAAACAGCTGACAACTCTCCATCCTACCTCAGGACAGACGGCAATGAAAACATTAAGGGGAGGAAGAAAAACTGAAACCAATAAATACTTGCCCCACAAAGAATTTGCAAGGAAATCAGGAGGAACTACAAGGAAATCCTCAACCTACATAAAAGCAGGCTATTCTACGGCCACAGGAAGTCACTGTTCAAGAACTTCATGAGACAAATAGGACAGAGCATTCACAAGCTACCTCCAGACAGTTTGCATCATTCTTAAAAAGATTTATAACAGATATTTGTCTCACATTCCAGGGCTTACAAACTGTGTGATATTATCCAAGTGCTATTTGACAGATTCACTCATTTGTCTGCCTGCCTTCCACATGGTATAAATACCACAACAGTTTTGCACCAGAGAGAGACTTCTTGAGTAAAGGAACAAAGAGTCCTCTGGGTTTGGCCTGTTTCAAGCTTCATGGAACTAAGTCTTCATTTGCAATTGTTTCACCTTCATAAGATTATGAAGAAAGGCCTTCGCACAATATTGAGCAGTCTTCCATTTTTGCTCAGCTTAACTAGGCACTCAAATCCAAGAATTTATAGAGTATATATGCAAGAAGGCGTAAGATTAACAATTACTTACCTCTTACTCATTTACTCAGAAGAGAATTTTCAGATGCTGTACTGAACTTGAAGAACTAGTAAACAAGTGCAGACCACCTACTACCCATGAGAATGCTGATGAACCTTTAAAATACCAGCACTTTACCTCTGACAAGTTTTGAGCACCAAGGTTGCCTCCAGGCAGGACAATGACATCGTAAGGCCCCTAAACAAACAAAAGATAAAACTATTCTGTTGAACAGAGGCTGGTATATTTGTCCCATTGTTTTAAGGACACTACAGCTTAGTCAGGTGAGAGGCAAAGGGATCTGCCTTTTTTTCCACTGAATGACACTTCAAGAGCACAGAGGTAGATCCAATTATGGAACAACATATTATTTCCTGTTCCAGGAGCAGCCTATTATTGATGAAGTCTGTCACAGAACAAACTTCTAAGCCTAGTGAATTTAAGAGCTTCAGCAAGCAAACCGCAGCTCATGCACTGTGAGGACAAGTGTTTTTGCTGAACCTACTAAACCGTTGCTTAGCTTTCCATCAGAAGATTTTGTTGTTCCAAATCATGGTATTCTGGCATGCTGATGAATGTGAAAAATAAAGCTCTATGTTTGACACTGCACAAAAAAAAAAATACCTGTTCAGAATTATGAAATCTGATCTTGGCATGCTGTGAAGTAGAACAACACTGAAGGGACAATTGCACTGCAGGATGGGCAGTTCTGTGAGTCACTACGGCACAGAGCGAAGGTAACACACAATATATCCCTAAAGGTAACGTATAAGCTTTAAGAATTCATTCCTGAAACTGTAAGAAAAGCCTTATTGATCATTATACCAAATCGAGGTGATGACCAACCTCTTTTCTGGCATCTTCTAGACTGGCATCAGGACAAATGAAGACATCTCGACTGCACTGCACTGGATCTTTTCCTGTTAGGCCTGCAACCGTCACCTTGATCTAACAGAAGAATATATATATCATTACAATTCAAGAATTTAGGACATTTTTCTTAGCTATTAGTTTTGAAATGGTACATAAAATGAGCCAAGCAATATTAAAAGCTGGCAAAAACAGAGCAACACTTAAACTATATTGTGTACAACTACAGATACAAAAGTTAACAAAGAACATTCCACTAGGTAGAATTCAAGTTAATAACACAATTTTAAAAGCTCAAGGAGAATTATGTAATGTCATGAGCTTGATGAATACTGGGATGGTCAGATGCCTACAATAAAAACAAAACAAAACAAAAAACCACCCTACTGCTATTCATGGGAGTAGATATGGTTTTTGATAGGGTAAGATTTACTTGAAACATCTGCTCTAGTTCACTTTTAACCTCAGGCTCATATTTTAAAGGTTTCTTTAGCACAAACGTAACTTATTATGTATGCTTATTCGGAGCACAGCACAAATATTTCTAACCAGTAAGAAGGCACAGATAAACTTTCACCGTATGCAACAGACTACACCTTAAACTCCCAGCAATGAACATTAATTTGCGGCAAAGATTTTCACTTCACCATGCACTCATTAAAAGACTTTTCATTGTCTGCATACTCACCCCAGCTCTTCTCATAACATCAGTGGGGATTACAGTTTCCATTTCCTCTGCCCCTTTTGCCAGAATTACCAATGCTCTTTTCGAGGCCATGTCTTAAGGGGCTGCTGTTGAGTGAGAAGTCAGTGAAAAAAGAGGCTAAGGGGTTGGGGTGAAGACAGGCAGAGAGACAGAGAGTGATATGGTTAAAAAGCAAATCCCTTAGTACAAATCCTTCCTAACAGTAAAGTTTAGCAGCAAGTAATTTGCATTTTTTACATTACCTTCCATTTAAGCGATGTCAAAACTGTTCACTAACTTTAACTGATATTCAAAGCAGTCTTATTTAACCAAAGAGCTTTTTATAAATAATTGCAATACTAAGGGATTAAACCATTTGTGCACTGGGAGACACAGGCCATCGGCACCAGAACAAGAAACAACTTGGCCAGATCAAGACTTTACATGAATTCAGTCTGCCAGAGAGAAGGGCTCAAGGTGGGTGGCAGGGTTATTTTCAATTTGCACACCCTCACTCATACCCAGACTACTGACTCCTACCCAGGTCAACATTTACAAAAAGAGCTTGTATGAGCTTTGACCTCATGTCTGGTATTTAGTTTCCGCACAGCACACTTTATTAAGTTTCCTGTGACTTACAATGACTCTATCAGTGCCCCTGCAAACCCTGAGCAATAGATTTTCTGGGTATTTCACAATTTTGTGGGGGAGAAATGTGTGCACATGTGTGGGGAAGCAGACCACAGAATTTAGCAAATGGAAAAAACTAGGCTTAAGAAGTTTTTTTTTTTTACCTCCTAAATTCACATTGAGGTGAGTGACCAAATTTCCACTGGAAGGTTAAGTTAAAGTAACTTTAACTACACCGTGTAAAAACACACATCAACTTATACTGGTCTGACAGAAGTCTTTGAAAGCATCTATGATGTGAAAGAAGGCATTTCACAGATCATTAACTCTATGAGACAGATTTTTTTTCTTATTTAAGGAATTTCCACCCAGAAATGCACACGGAGTACCTGGAAGCTCTTCTCAAAATGAGATCCACACTTAGTTGTCTTCACCAAAGAAAACTATCCCCTCACCCTGCTTCAACTTCATGTATTTTCAGGTTTTGTCCTTACAGCTAGCCTCTTTTTGAAAGACAATCTCTAGAATGCAATAGCATATAGCAGAATGCCCTCCAGCATAGAGAACCAGCCTCAGCAGGAAAATTCAGAGTGTCAAATCCCACTTTTAGTGAGGTTTTATGTACTGTCCAACACAAGGCCAACTGAGCAAGTACACTGAAGTCACATCATCAGCAGTGATTTCAGGACAGCCCAGAGATATGCAGGAGCTCTTCTGGATGGTGTATGCTTATTGTGACAATTTTTCTTACAGATTTGACTAACTAGAATCAGACACCTTGAATAGCCACAATGCAGAAATACTGCATCTACTAATTAATGGGGAAAAATACTCTAGGTAAGTAGTTTGTATCCCTCTCTTTCATTGGCTCTTTAGATGCAAACAGGCATCTGATCCTGAAACCTTTACTCTTTTCCCTAACCTTTCCCTACCATCCTTGGACATTTATTCTGATATACTGACAGATTGCTCGGTTTTAGTACTGTTCCGATATGGGGGTGCATATGTGAATATCTGTCATGCCGTAAATACTACTAGGGTAAGATTAAGCTTTCTGAGAAGGTAGAACCAAGCTATGCAGACATGGCAGCCATTTCATTCAACAGGCTATCTATGCACATCAAATACAAGTCTGTTTGCTTCTCAGCGCCAGCAAGAGCACAGGCTGCCCCACATCTTTAAGCTAAATATATTCCCCTGCGCAGTACATGCAATTTGCTCAAGATGGTAGCTTTTGGCAGATGGCTGAATCACAAACTCTAGAAAGGCTGGCTAGAAAAAAAAAACGACTACAACAACAAAAAAATCACTTTCCAATGTCCTGACCAGCAGTTACCACAGGCAATAGATATTTTCGGGTCATTAGCTCAGCCAGGAGGACAAGAAAGCGACCTTCTCACCCCGCCCGCGACCGCCGCCAGGCTCCAAGACTTCCCGGCAGGCCTCCGGGCCTCCCGGCACCTCTCTAATCGGCCTCGCGAACCCCACACCCTCCGCGAAGGGCAGTCGGCAGCCGGCTCCCCGCCCGCCACCCCCCCGGGGGGCTCCTCCGGCCCGGCCCGGCCCGGCGCCCCGCCGAGCCCCGCGCGGGCGGCAGCGCCGACTCACCTCAGCCGCAGCGCGGTCGACGCTACACGGCCCCGCCCCCGCCCCGCCTCGGGCAGGACCCGGCGCTCGGCCCGCGCCCGCCCCCCTGCGCGGCTCCGCGCCTCGCCGCCCCGCGGAAAGCTTTGCACCTACCCTTGCCACGGTTACTCGTCTCTCCTTTTCGACTTACGAAATACCGTTTTTCTCACGTATCACCCACTCACAGCAGCACAATCACAAGTTACGTGGCTTCAAAACAAGCTGCTTCTGTTTTCCCTCAGGCAGCTCTCAAAAAAATTAAAAAAAAAAAAAAAGCAAAGGCCGCGCGGAAGCACAGAGAGAGAAAAGCAGTTACTCAGTTACTCTCTACTTCCCATCAACGAGCGATGTTCGGCCATGTCCTGGGAAGCAGGGCCTCAAAACGCATAGCATTTGTTTGGGAGGACAGACATCCTCATAAGGACCCCCTCCCCCTTCCCCACCTTTGATTGCTGAGTGTGACCCCCACATGCCACGGAATATCCCTTTGGTCGGCTTAGCTCAGCTGCCCTGGTGATGTCCCCTCCCCATCACTTGCCCACCCGCAGCCTGGTGGCTCCGGGGGCCTTGGAGGGCGTCCTGATGCGGTGCCAGCAGCGTGCGGCAATAGACACAACGCTGGGGTGACACCAGGGCTGTTCTAGCGACGAGTGCAGAGCACAGCACTGCATGGGCTGCTGCAGGGAAAGTTAACTCCGTCCCAGCCAGACCCAGCGCAGTCCCTCACCCAGCTGGCAGGTGCCGGCAATCACTTCATTCACCGGTTCTCCAGTGACGGGGCCGTGAAAGCCCTGGCACAGAAGCACGGGTCAGCCAACCGGAAGCGTGATGCACAGCAAAGGACCCGGCTGGAAGCCCTCCCGGGCACGCGTGCAGCTTCTGCCCCTTGCCCACGGCGGTGGAGAAAGGTTTCGTGCGCACGAGCGCGCGCTGGACACCGCGCCCGCCCCCGCCGCCTCCTCGCACGCGCGGCCAGCCCCGCGCTCCCGCCGCCGGACAGGCCGCGGCGCTGACGCACGCGGGGACCTGCCGCGGGGAGCCGCAGGGGCGGGGCCTCCAGTCCTCGTGCCTCCGCTCCCGCCGGCGGGGACGCGCCCGGGGCCGCCCGACGGCCTCTTTGGGGCTCGGTTTCCCTGGCACCGCCGCGCTTGGCCCGGCCCAGCCCGCGGCACCGGGCTGGGACCTGCCCGGGGCGGCGCTGAGCGCCTGAGGGACGCTTCCCCTCGGGCTGCGGCGCCCGCAGGGCCGCGCGTGCTTCGCGCTTTGTATCGTACTTGCGCGCTGGCTCGGCACACCGACTTCTCTCCGCCGCGACCGGGGAGCCGTTTCCGGGCTCGGTTGCAATGCGTCCCCTTTGCCTCCCAGGGCCGTCCCTACCGCATCCCTCGGGCCGGGACGTGCCCAGCGACCGGTTCGCGGCGAGGACGGGCCGGACCTCCGGGCCCACCGCGGGGTTTCCGCGCGGGACTCACCGGGAAGCCCCGGCAGGGGGCGGCGGGCGTTGCCCGGCAGAGTCGGGGGTCGCGCCGGCAGGCCGGAAACCCCCGCCGCCCGGGGTTTCCCCGCCGCCCCCGGGCTGACGCAGCCGAGCCCGCCGGGGGCTGCCCCTAAGGGCCGGCGCCCGCCGCCCCGCGCGCACTCCAGCCGTCCGCGCCGCCGCGCACCGACCCCATGGGAGCCGCAGCAGCGCGGCCGCCGCAGGCCAGCCGCGCGCGGGCGCTTCTGCCGGCGGCGCTGCTCGCGCTAGCGCTGAGCCCGGGGCCCGCGGCCGCCGCGCCCTGCGGCGCCGACTGCCCGGCGGGTGAGGGCGAGGGCCGGGCCGGGCCGCGCCGCGGGGTGCCGGGCGCGGCCCCTCTGCAGCGTCTGTCTGTCTCGGCCTGCAGGTACCTTCGTGGTGAGCGCGGGCTGCGGGCGGGGCGCGGGCTGCCGGCAGTGCCCGCCCGACACCTTCTCCAGCGCCGCGGGACTCAGGGGCTGCACGCTATGCCGCAAGTGCGAAGGTACCGGGAGGCGGTGGGGTCCGGACGCGGCGGCGAGGTTTAACCTCCGCCTAGATTGGGGGAAAAAAAAAAAAAAAAGGAAAGACGACATTTGTCATGCCGTTGTAAGTGGAGATGTTACCAGTGAAGTAAGATGATGCATCTCGCTGAACTGACCAGCTTTAATTTCTATAAGAGTAAAGGTCCCAGGCCTTTGCTGCACTAGTTTTCGTGTATTTGTTTTTTTTTTTGTAACATCAGGTTCGTTTGCACCTTCCAGGAAGATTCAGGTATTTAAAAGCGTGCTCACCAAAAAGCGATGCCGAGTGCACCTGCAAGGAGGGGTACCGATGCAGTGGCGACGGCTGCTCCCGGTGTGACAGAAGCTGTGGCGTGGGTGAGGAGAGCGCTGGGAGCGGTAAGATTGCCTTCCCTGCTAGCTTAATACGTTTGCATCCCCGGCACCTTACACAGCACGGCCTCTTGCACGTCTCTTAAAGAATTACAGCAAGAACGTCCTAAGATAAAAGCTGCTGGTGCTGTTCAGCAGTTTGCACGCTGCGTGGAGTGAGCGCGGTAGCAGACAAGCCCACTGAAATCATGCACCAGTTGGTTCCCTTGGCATGTCACTTCTTTTGTTGCCAGCATGTAGTAGGAAACTGTATCCAAGTACTGTACTAGTACATAGCTCACAGGGATGGGCACAGGGAAGGACTTGCCATGAATGCTTAGAGCAACATAATAAGATAAAGAGAATAGTAATTCTGTGAATGTAGATCATAGTTACTCTAAGCTGTTAAAAATAATGTTTCACATGTTGTTCTGTATGCTCATCCTGTAAAAACATACCTCTCCTTGTCTGTTGAAGGTTGCCAGACTTGCCACTATGGAACTTTTAATGATCAGCCAAATGGCTCCTGTAAAAACTGGACAAAGTAAGTAAGCTAAAAATAAATGCTGTAGCTTGACTGGACTTCTCTCCATGACTTTTTTTCTTTTTTTTTTTCTTTTTCTTCCCTTTAAATGTCTTTCAGGTGCTCAGCAAACCAGGTTGTGGAGCCTGGAACTGCAGCAAAAGATGTGGTTTGCAAACATACTTCAGATAATCCCACTTTAGCCACTATTCTATCTACCACTTCTCCTGGGATTCCACTTTTTGTCACTGTGCCAGGTGAGTCACTGTGTAGTATTGCTTACGGAGCTGAGGAATTATCACCAACTTACTATAGCTTTTTCACTTACTGTTTAAAGCAGGAGTCCTTTCTCATACCCATTTTGCAAGATTAATATAGAAGCAGCCATGTTGAAATGGAGACAAGAAGGTCAACTAATTCAAGTGCAGTAGAATTTTGCTCTGTAGCACTTCTTAAAGACTGTTGTTTGCTTCCTAGGGAAGAATATCCAGATGGACATTATCAGAATTTCTCTTGCTGTAGCTGGGCTGTTGTGCATGGTATTTCTGCTACCTTCATGTGTATGCTTCAGCATCTGGCAGAAAAAGAAACTACATGCTGTCTTCAAGAAAAGTAAGATAGATACGCTCCTCAATTTCATTTATCTTTTTGAAACTAGGCAGAAATCAGGAATCCACGTTTTTGAAGTCTCTTTAAAAGTTGCAGATAATTTTTTTTTCCTTCTAGAAGTTTGAAATAGTAACTGAAAGGAGAATTAATTTTGTTATTTTTATTACAAAAAAAACTCTTAATTATCAGTGGGTGTTTTAGCAGTATTACAGGATAACTGCAAGCATATCCATAGAAGTGAAGTATCCGTGCAGGTGGAAAAGCTTAACTGAGCTTTACTAATCTAATTTAAAGGTCAGTTCTATCACTTCCAAGTACCATCCTTGGCATGCACTGCAATAGCACCTTCCATTTCTGTCTGCTCAGAAACAGTATCAGTGACCTGGAGTCAGTATCTCTGAAGTTTGGCTTCAGTAGAAGTGGGGTTATCAGTCAGAATTTTTAAGGTTGGAAGGGACCTCTGAAGGTCAGCTGGTCCAACTCAGAGACTCTGAGCTGGTCCAGCTCAGAGATACTCAGAGTAGGTTGCCTAGGACCATCTCCAGGCAGCTTTTGAAGATCTCCAAACGAGGAGACTCCACAAGCTCTCTGCGCAACTTGTGTCAGTGCTCAGTCACCTGCACAGTAACAAAGTGCTTCCTGATGTTTAGATGGAACCTCTTGCATTCCACTTTGCGCCCGTTGCCCCTTGTCACGGCAGCGGGCATCACTGAAAAGAGCCTGGCTGTCTTATTTGCACCCAAAGCTGGAGTCAGGTCTGCACTGTAGTAGCAGTTGGGACGTGCTGCTAAAGAGATGCAGAACCAGCCTGAATCTAGCACTGCCCTCTGAGAGCTAAAAAGCCCTCTGAGGAAGCACAAGATTACTACACAAAGATGAGATGAATTGCAGCCAACAGTTTATCAAGCTCTAGTTTGGCTCTACCAAAAACTTGTTTTTTTTGCATTTAGAGTGAACTGTACAGTACCTATATTACCTAAGCTTTCAAATTATTTGGAGAATACTAGCCCATATTACCTTGGGTAATGGAAAGTGACTGTAATCATAAGTTAAGCTACCAGAAGAAAGTTTGCTTGCAGTTTCATAAGTGTTCCCAATCAGGACTTTTCTCCCAGTCCTTTGCAGCTGACACTGACAGAGCTGTTAGCAAAACTATGTATTATCTTAAAATTAACTGGAAGCAAAAGACTTGGACAGGAGGGGATGGGTGGTCCTGTGTGGAGATAGGAGTTGGACTTGAGCCTTGTCGATCCCTTCCAACTCAGGATGTTCTATGAGTCTATGATCTTGAGACTTCTAAATTGTGTCTCAGTAAGCATGTACATGTCACTCTTTTGCACTGCCCTGCATACCTAGTTGTTTTATTAAAAAAGCTAATACTATAGTTACCCTTCAAACTAGCAACTAGAAGAAAATAGCAAGGTTGTTTTTGTTGTTGTTCTGATTTTAAATTTCTCCTAACAGCTAAGGGGTTGATTTTCTAGGGTAATTCTGAATACAGGAGAGAATGTTACTCAGACAAAAATAAACAAACAAAAAAACAACAATTCCAAGTTAGTCTTCCTTTCATCCTTGTGGCAAACAGTACAAGCAGCAGCTGTTGCATTAGGGAAAACAAAGTATTATAAATTAGTTTTATTAGAAATAGTGTTGTTGAGAAATAATTTCATGCCAAATTATGGAATCACGTGGAAAAATAATTCTTGTTGACTTCCTGCAGTTGTGACTTGAGGAAGAGTGAAGTAGGATGGCAGAATAAAAACAACAGAAAGTGAACATTTGCTCTTTTTCTTTAGTGCATACTACACCTGAACAATCAGTTCAGGAAGATGCCTGCAGCTGCCGCTTTCCTGAAGAAGAACAAGGTGAATATCAGGACTGTGGCAAATCCACAGAATTCAGAGATCTTTTGGAGAATTAGGAATTGGACTGTCCAGGTCAACCATATTTGTGTTTCTTTTTAGAACACAGAACAAGAACCTGTTTACATAAATAGGGAGGAAACATAATCTGTAAATTTCAGAGTGGTACATAGCCCAGCGAGGAAGGAAAAAAACATAGCTTTCCTAATTCTTAAAAAAGTAAAAATATATAAAAATATCTAGTTTGTTGACTTTCTTTATCTAGCACTAGGAATCATATTTCTAAGAAGTAGTGCTTGATCTAAATGTAGTACTGCGCTTAAAAGAGATAAGAGAAGGCAGTATGGCCTTCTCCTTCCTCTGATAAATGATGTCTGACCCATAATGTACATGCAGTCTGAAAGCATTTGTCACTAAAAAGGAGATCAGTAGCACATTGGAGAGCTACATGTGACACTCATGGTCTCTCTATTGCTGTTACCAGCTCAGCTGTCCTCGAGTGTAGAGCTGCAGCTCCTCCTATATCATGGCTCAAACCCAACAGCGTTGGGTTCCTTTTGCAGCTACAGATAGATCTCGTTTCAGATTTTCAGTTGCTATCAGACGTGGAAACAGATACCTGGCCTGACCACCACACGCCTCCTTATGTAGGAGAGAGGAAGATATAAAAATCTAGAGCTGTAATGTGTTTTATAATAGTTTTTGTCTGCTGTTGTATTCTGGTGATTGCCTTAAAAGAGGTAGCGGAAACTCTGAGAAAAGCTGTGGTTGACTTGCTCTTAGAAAGGGATGTTACTGTGCAGCTGGACTGTAACACCTTCTGTTCTACATCATTCAGCTTTGATCTTTTAGGTGATGTAAATATATTATGTACATTGTAGATGAGGTATATGTAGAACGCGATACATTTCTGGTACTATTTCTGTAACTCTGAGGTTGGAAAGATTTTAACATCAGTGTATCTGTCTTTTTGATCAATTACTGTTACTTTGGTCTTAAAGAGAAAAAAGAAAATGAATGTTTGAGTCATGGCAATGACATCATTTTTAACCTTTTTCAAAACCAAATATTTTATTTTATTTCTTCAGTAAATGTTGTTCAAAAATAGAATGAAAACCCACCAACCTGTCGGGTAAAGGGTGATTTTCCTACGTGATTCCAGCTTAGAGAAGGATGCTGTTGTGTTTGAAGAATAACAGCCCATCTCTCCATTCAGCACAAAATCAAGATAGGTTATTTTCACCAAACCATGCTTACTAATTTTGATAAATTTCCTTTTTTGTAACTTCTTATACACGTTAGGAAATAAGTGTAGTAACCCTGAACTGTAAAGTTAAGTATATTTAAATAAATTATTTGTTTTGAGTCCCTAGTCTAAGTCTCCTTTCATCTCTGTTCATAAGAAATAAGTGACTAGTAAGCCAAGTTCACAAAAACTTAAAGACACAGATAGGACATATGAAAACCCACCAATATTTATAAATCAAAGAGTGGCCTTTACAACTGGGGAGGATATTTTAGAACCGGCTAAAATAGTTCTGCCTGTGATTAGTTTCTAATCCACACATTAGGTATGAGAATTAATGTACACATCCTGTAAAAACTCAGAACAGCTGGTGTTTTTTGCTTGGAAAAAGATATACTAGTTGGAGTTTTACATTTTGCTAGTGCATTCTGCATACATTTTGAAATACCCAGAAGACTGTGAAACCCTTATTTTCCTCTTCTGCACCTGAAGTGGAAGCAAATCTACTTACTCTACTTGAGGTGCTCATTTCAACACTTTTTCCAGAGAGCTTCGTTTTGCTGTTTCATACTGAAGCTTCAGGAGTGACATGAAAGTCCCATGAATCAAAAGAAAGCCTGTGGCCAAACAAACAAAAACACCTAAATCAGTACAAATTAATTTCAGAAAACAAGGGACACATTTACACTAGAACTGGCCTGCTGGACTATTTCAAGGAACAGTCATTCACAGAAAGAAAAGAAACAATCCGAATGAAATTCCAGGTCCAATCTTCCTTTAAATCAAAGGATTACGTTAATAATTCTACCTGTAATTTTTGTCAGTTAAGACCGTAGAAGCGTAAATTAATGATAAAATTAGGTTTGTACTCTTTCTGTGAAATACTTAATTAGATCTACAATGCAGACATGATTTTAAATATCAACCAAGAAGCCCTAACAGTGAAGAGCAAAACACGTTATTTTCAAAAGTAAAATAAATCATGGGAAAGAGAAGACGGGCACTTCACAGAAGGGCTGCAGTGCTTGCATGCTACCGGAATGCCTTGGCAGCAGCGCTGTATTTTATGTGGTTATCACGGAACTGAAAATACAGGTGAATTAAGCTGTTTTGCTGCTAAGCAAGATATTACAGTTCAGAGCAACAGGAACACTGTACATACTAAGATGGAACGTTTAGCAGCTTTTTGTCAAGTTCTGTGAATTGTAACTTTCCATAAGAAATTCAAATTACAGGCATAGAATCATGTGCTTTGTGGAACATAATTCATTTATACTATCTTTTTTTGACTAAAATGTTAGGTCGAAATCTTAAGTAATATTTTGGGGTCACTTCTGCCAGTGGAATTCTTGAATATTCCAACATTTTTATATACCTCCAAATCTTGGGGGTTGAAGGGGGGGAGCAGGAAAAAAAAATATTAAAATTCATGTTTTCTTCTCCAACTATACATCAGATCCTGAGCCAAACATTTAGTCAACAGCCTCAATCTGAAACTTAGTTTGTGTAGTTCATTCATTCATTCACATCCTGTAATGAACTGTTTCTTTATCATTCTGACCTCTGCAAAACATTAAAACTTGGAACTTGTCTTTTTAGCATAAACTTTGCAGAGTTAAACAGAAGTACTTCTTATTCCAAAAAGCTCTGGTTTGCACCTGTTTTTGATAGGTCATGGGCATCTTGGCTTCACATGTAGATTTTCTTAAAACATACAGATTCTTTAATATCTGAATAAACTTCCCAGTTCACACAGAAATAATGCAGATCAGTCCTTCTGAGCTGTAGCTGTTGTCTGCTTTCTGTAAATATTTTTTTTCTTAACAATCTTTTTAATTTATTATGTGGTGAGCAAAAAGAAACTGGGAATGCCATGATGACTCTCAAGCAGCCCAGGTGGCTGAGAATGAGGTAACAGGCCAGATGTAAGCTTTTTGCATTTCCATTTGTTTTTTTTGGAAGTCAGAAAGTGTCCTTTTAGCCAGACTGTGTGTGGAGGCCTTGGTGATGTCAGACCAGAATTCTGAAAGCATGGAAAGAGGAGACAGATCCCCTTTAAAGATAAGTTTAAACAGGGAAGCCTGCTGCTTTCTTATTGCTTCCAGAAGCAGTACCATTTCCTGACACAGTTACTGGCATCAGTGCTTAAAAACCTTGGTTGCCAGATATCTTGAGTTGCGTGGTAAAGGAAAGCAAAAGCTTCATAGCAAAAGGTTTTCTGTCCCTCATCTCCCTTTATTCTACAAGTAAACAACACCTAGGCATGCTTGTGTGTTCCTGTGCCTGGTACTTCTGGGTGGGAAAGACTCTGAAACTGTAATAGCTTCTCGTAAACATATAAACATATTTTTTAAAGTATAAACATGAGTTCTTATTTTCAGTTTTTCTATCAGATCTTTTATGCTTACTCTGCTATTGCATCAAGTATCTCTTGTCCACTGTGAGCTCCCTCAGGCACCTCCTTCTGCTTCAATGTGCCTTCCTTCAGGTGCACTAATTGCATATCTCCTTCCAACAGCAAAGAACAAGACCTACAGTTTAGTGAGTACAGATGTAGCATAAGATCTCCCAGAAAACACGTGCAATGTAGAGAAGAATTCCTCTACATCTGGCACGGTGTCACACTCAAAACATTTCCAAACAGAATCAATGCTGTTTGAAGAATAAAGGACACAAGTATATTGTACTCCCCAAATGAAGCTGTTCACTATTTGAAAACACTTACCAACTTGTCTTTTCATAAATTAAAGCTAGTGCACCGTTATCTTTGACAGTCATTCTGACTAATCACCTAGAACTCTCCATAAAGAGATGGCCCACTCTGAACAGATGTAACACAGGAAAAATTATTAAACAAGTAACTCACACCACAACACTTGCGTTTTAAGCAGGTCACAAAAATTGGAGATAAGTTTCACTATTAAAATTATACAAAGTCTTATTCTGTCAATAAGCATTACCTCAGTTTTTTTCTCAGCTACAAATAAGGCTTCCCTGACACAGTGCTTTTTTCAGACTCTGTCAAAGGAGCTGCTTCATCCCACAGTTGTTTTCTTGGTATGTGTGTGTGTGGAGTGTTTGTTGGTTTTTATTTTTATTTTTATTTTTTTTGTTGTTAGCTGAGTGTCATGAACAGATATCTGAGCATCCTTCTATCCCTGGAACTGGCATGAACAAGGCTGTTGGATATTGTCATTGCCCTCACTGTAAATAAGAGCTTCTAATATAGTCTACAAAGAAAATGGAAATTCCCTCTAACCTCAGTTTGGCAAGAGCTAGTTATGATATCACCTATTATGTTTCCATTCACCTTCCAGATCCTGGATGCCTGCCAGTGAAAGCAGCATATTATTCCCGCAATTCTCTGAAGCAAACTGGATTTTTATTGTAGTGGAAAAAAACACCAGCCGAACATCCACTGAAATCAGTTCAGATTTCTCCTGTTTGTCTAGCCAGTTTGCAATAAGAAAATAAATCATTTTTTAATGTGATGAACCAAGTGCAAAACCCCATACAAACACACCTACTTCAATTTAGGGATGATTTAGTATAGTTTACCTTAAACCTGTTAAATCTATTCTCAGTTTACATAATCTAAACTGAAACAAGTCATTTCAAAACAAATAAAATGTCCAATCTACCAATTTAAGTCAGTATGAAACCAAATCTTAGGTTACAATTGTACACTTTTCCCCTGCACACAAGCATTTTCAACAGGTTTAGAACAAATGCTATTCTGGAAAAAGAGGCTGGTGGACAGAGAGGTGAAAAAGAATTTACATTTATCTATAATACTAGAGACTTGAGAAATGTTTATATCTTTAAAAAAAACATTCACAGTGTTGATATTTTGATTGTTTTCATTTAGAAAAAGTATAACCCATTTAACCTGAAAGAGAACACTACTCTAGGCTGTAAGCATGCCAAAAAAAAAAAAAACTACTTTTACTCAGTATACAAATTTTAAAACAGCTTTGAAAGAGTAGAAAAGAATTCTAAATATATCTATGTATATAAACACATCAGCATCTAAAACAGAATTTAAGTATCTAAAGCATAATACATTGTTTTCAAACTAGAATGGAAAAATACAGTGAACAGGTACATGAAAGGAAGAAACACTATTTACTCCAAAAGAACTGCAACACTGCAAGTCAACACCACAGTTGTCTCATCAAGCTAAAAATCTCATCAGAAAGCCAGAGATTTTATGATGATGATTTAACATTGTCATTATTATAGCCAGCCATAATAATGAATCTTTTTGACTTGTTGTGGTACACCTCAGTAAGTGCATTATCTTATAGAAGTAGAGGTGTAACCACAGAAAATGCTCGATGGTTCAACTCAGAACATGAGTTTCAGTTCTAATAAGAAAGGAAGCTGATAATTCTCCTCTCTAACTGGAGAGTTAAAGGATTTAGAAACCTGAACAGGCACTCCACTCAGGAAGCCTACAGACGTGAAAGTATACCACTCTCTTGTCATTACGTCTTCTAACTTTCTGCACTCATCAGCAGTGTAGACTACGATTGTAAATACTTCTGCTCACATGGAACAATGAGGCTGGAACATACAACATTTATGTGTTTTTCAAAAGTGATTAAATATGCCTCAGGGAATTACTGAATATGCAAAGGACTTACTGTGCTGTGGCAGTACTAATTATCTTACCCTACATAACTGTTTCTGCACCTTCTTCCAGTGATGCCTAATGACACAGAAAGAGATCATTTAAATAAAATGTTAGTATCATGGCAGAAACAAATAATAAATGAAGAAAGCTCTGTATGCCTCCCACAGTATTCTGTTTCCATAGGTGGCAGGTAGCAATGGATTAGATCCTTCTGAGCTTAACTCCTGCTTGTCTGGGGGCCCTAGACCTGGATGCAGTACTTCAAGTGGATCCTCACAAGGGCAGAGCAGAGGGGGACAATCACCTCCCTCCTCTGCTGACCACTCCTCTGTTGATGCAGCCCAAGATGCAGTTGGCCTTCTGGGCTGCAAGTATGCACTGCTGGCTCATGTCAAGCTTTTCATCCACCAGAACCCCAAGTCCTTCTCTGCAAGACTGCTCTCGGTGAGTTCTTCACCCAGTCTGTACTCATGTCTGGGATTGCCCTGACCCAGGTATTATGCCTTGCACTTGGACTTGTTGAACCTCAGTAGATTCACGTGGGCCCACATCTCAAGCTTGTCCAGGTATAAATACGTCCTTTCCTTGTGATATAAGATCATAATCCTGCTCTTCCAAACGTGAAAACCTGTGCTTCTGTACACAGGTGAACCCTTTCTATTTCCATACCTGTTCATCAGACTCTGCTCAGAAGGAACTAGGTGGTGCTGTTTTGTAAAAGCCTTACTCACTAAAAAAATGCATATGTAGCAAAGGAGTAAGAGTTAAGAGGCTAAATACTAACTGCCCTTCAGAATTCTCGTATATTGTAATCTCTCTTGAGAATTCTTCCAGGAAAGAAGGGAGTTCTTGCAGGATTTTGCTCCCATTACCTAATTCCATTGTAGTAAGTAACATTCCATTTGCCAAATCAGAAGACAAACCTCTGGTAACTGCTTTCTTCACCTTTATTAATCCATACTCTTATTTATCACCCCTATCCCCAGGAATGGACTTCCACTAAAGTCAAGATCAGTCAGAAAGTCAGTCAGTCATTATGGAGAAAATCGGTTACTACTTGCAGAAGAAATTATTTAATAAATTGGAATCTCTCTCTTGAACAGTGAAGAGAAGATTCTATGTGGCTGACTGCCAAGGAATGTGCATTTATTTACACAATAACCTTGAAAAAACTGCTTTAAACCTCAAGTTGCCTGATGAGACCTATGCCAACTTTCCCCTTGTTAAGCATACACATTTGTCCTGAGATGTGAATCACTGAGTCTGCAGAGATTCCATTTAATTAACAAACACACACACACACACAAAAAGGATTAAAAGGATTATGCACTTGGAAAGTAAAGTAAAAAAATTACAGTCAGCTTGTGTTAGCCATTCATTTACTGCCTTTTAGTAGGACAGATAAATGCCAATGATTATTAGGAGACCTCTTTAATTAGTCAGTGGCTTCTGTCCAAGCACTAAACTTCTTCAGAACTGACTGAAATTTGTCCTCTAATATCGCTTGCAGGAGAGTCAAAAGCAACTATATTTTGTAAAAATGAGTCTGATCAGTGATCCTAAGCCTCTCTAGTAAAAACAGGAAGAATGTGTGCAACAAATGAGAAAATCTGATTAAAAAAATAAAAAGAGCAGAAAGACACCTCTGACAAAATTGCTTTTGTTCCATCCTAACCCATCCTTCACTGTAAATTCCAGGCTTTATCCTCTTGCTCCTAAGATAATGAACCAGAGCACTATATTCAAAGGCAGCAAAATCTTAATAAGTCGCTAATAAATTGTTTTGTAATAAGAAAGCAACAAGGCACATCATCATACAATAACTAAGCATGAATGTCCCAAGTGGGGAAGTGTAGAAGACAACTCTTATGCTTCACCATCTGTTGTAATTTATTGCTTTAAATTTCTGCAGTTCTTTGAGCTAGAAAGAATGCAAAAGAACAGCCTGACCTGCCCACGTCACCACCCAAACTATGAAGAAAAGAATCATTAGGTTATTGCTGCTTCCCACAGAAGCCGGAGAGAGTTTAGGATCTCAAGATCAGAACTGCAGGGATGCAAAGATGAGAATAAGCCTATAGTACTCAGGGGTAGAGAGAAACAGAAAATGACACTAAGCTTCATAGTTCAATTTGCTGAGGATGTAATTTTCTCAGCAAGCTAGAACACAAGGGCAGGGGAGCAAGAGATAGGTATCATAGAATATCCCAAGTCAGAAGGAACCTGCAAGGATCATCGAGGACAACTCCTGGCTCCATACAGGGCAACCTAGTTGTTAAACTCTATGTCTGAGAGCATTGTCCAAATGCTTCTTGAACTTCAGCAGGCTCAGTACCATGACCACTTTCCTGAAGATTCTGATCCAGTGCCTCAAGCCTCACAGCGAAGAACCTCTTCCTAACATCCCACCTAAACCTCCCCTGACACAGCCACATGCCATTCCCTCGGGTCCTATCACTGGTCACATGTATTTTTAATAGTTTATACAACGTAAATTGAACAAATAATTACCTGGTGCCTATGCAGGCACAAGGACTCTAGCAGCATGAGGTAGCGCTGTTCCAGGCAACCAGTGCCATCCTCCATTCCCTGTCCGTGGTCCTGTGCAGGAGGCTGAATAAGGACAGAGCTCTGCAAACACCTTCCTGAATCCTCCTTTTACAAGCTTTTTTTTTTTTTTCTTCCCACTCTCTACACTTCCACCTATAGCAAACAGATAAACAAGGCTGAGCACTGGAGATGGAGGAACAATGCCAAGAACATACTGAGACCACAAGCAGGAAGGGAGAAGAAAAAACAAACTAGTACGCAGAATGGAACAAGATGTAAGAAAAGACTAGCAAAGGGGCTGCTACATTAAAGCCCTATGAAGGTCAAAATTCTGCATAAGGTCTTTTGTCTGTAATTTCAGAGAGTTAAAACAGATAATTGAAGCAGGCTTTCCAAGCCTTCTCAACAGGCCACTTCTAGAAGCACCAAGACTGAAGACATTTAAGAGAAGGAAAAAGATGTTCAAAGTAAAAAAAGTGGAGGAGATCATACTACTCTTCATGCAAGAGCCATTCAAGAGTGAAGACACTGTCCTGAACTGTCTGCTGTACTTTAATCCACATAATTGTGGTTGTGCTATTTAGTAGGCTGAACTTCCAGTAGATTTAACACCAGCAGCACAATGCTGACTCCTCTTAGTGAAGCTACTCAGGGAAAAAAACAAACAAAACAAAAAAATAAGAAATACATTAGATGGAGACTTCCTCCAGAATAAAAATCTCTAACCTTATTTAATGTCTTCACACTCAAAAAAAAAAAATCTTTAGCTGAGAAAGGTATATGTAACGCAAGAAGAGAAGAAAAATATAAACTTTTTCAGAAGAGAAAACAAACAAAAAAATCACATCACCCTACTGTTACTTTTCCTCAAATTATTTATATTAGAGACCTAAATGTTAAGTCTACACCCCACTGGCTGTTGAAGTAGACTCAGTGCCGGGTTCTGCTCTTGAGGCACTCTAGGTTTGTTCAGAAGGTTTCTCAGCGCCACCTTCCGGGGAAGCAATTTCATTATCAAGTCTCTTAAATCGACCAAAGGACAAAACCAGCATGAATGGAGAGAGAATGTTTCTTTTCTATGAAGAATAGCCTGAAAGAACTAGGTACCTGTTACTAGTCGGGGCACGCTGGCTACCGGTTAAAGAATACAGCCACCCAAAAGTTAATTTAGCCCAAGTCAGAAAAAAAATAGGTAAACGTACTCACCTATCCCAGTTCTTTCCTAACTGTTCTCTCCCTTTACGCTTCCTAAAACAGAAAAGAAAGGATTGGTGCACCGTGTCTAGGATCAGAACTGTTTTGGACTACTCTGGATTATTGGTAGGTCTTTAAAGATTCAGCTGTTAATACAACACCTTACAACAAACCTTTGAAGAAAATCCAAACCAAAAACCTTCACATGTTCCAGTTGCTGCGGTGTTGCAGAAGCAGATACGCACCTCCAAAGAAAATAAGCCCAAGCCTCCAGCTTGGTCTACACTTGGTCTGATGAAATAGGAGTGTAAGTACGGACAGTCACTGACTTGCAGCCTATGCCTTTCAGCAAGACTGCTTTGTCCTCCGTTTTTTGTGGTGCACTGACCAGACAGCAAGAAAGGTAAAGAGAGCTCCTTTCTGCAGAAAATGTCCTCTTTTTCCTTACTTAGACTGTCTGCTCTCATCATTTCAGTTTTAAAAATAAACTTTAACCATATAGTCAGTTCCATTACATTTTTCGTGGAACAAACCTCATTTCAAGATCTGGTCTCTGCTCTTCTGTTTGTGGCTACATTATATCCAGAATCCAATTCCCATAAGATATCGATGTGCTATATTTCCAAGTTCCAGTCATGCCAGACTTACTTTCCTTCATGTCAAACAGTGTGAAGCTTTAGCTTGCTAGTTCTGTAATACCGAGAAGACAGGGGAATTAGGGACCAGTTTATCAAGCTTCACTTGGAGAAAATACCCAGACTACAGTGTGCCAGCCCAATAGGGAAAAACAAACAAACAAACAAAAACAAACAAAACAACAACAATAAAAAACACAACCCACCACACATACACAAAACCAAAACCAACAAGAAAACAAAAGCAATAGTTCTGCCCCCCGCCCCCCCCCCCAAGAATGGTAGAAACTACTAACAAAGGAGCAATGTTTTAGCAGCTGTGATCTGCAATCTTGTACCAGACTAAATTTTTAGGCCATTTGCCAATTCTGTAACAAAATAAAAAAATCTTCAGAAATGTCTGCAGCCCTCCCATCTTCATTTATGAAGAGGTATGCATTGAGTTATGCACATAATTATGCCCGTAACAGAACAAGAAAACCTAGGTCAGAACCTATCAGATCTTAAATAAAACTTTAAGAGAAAATCAGAACACAGAAGTACTACTGTGCATAGCCAAGTAGACCATATAGCACTACCTGTTCTTACAGACCATACACTGCATGTATTACATCACAGTTTGCACAGTGTGGACGAAAGCAGAATCTTCAGTGTCCAAAAGCTAGTGCCCAAGTTACGTTATTTTTTTCCATTGATCCACTGAGTCTCCCAACAGGCTATTTTCAGTACACTCAAAATAAAATGTATACACAAGACAATGCAAGTTAGTGACAGACAAAGTTATTGCACATATGATATCGCAAGGCAGCTATTTCTATATGCAAAATAGAGCTAATAATCATGTTACGAAGCTGAAGAATTAGCTACAAAGAGAAATTAGAAGTTAACTTCATAAGTATTATTGAGGACAAAGATCTGCTAAAACCATCAGTGACATCAAAGCAAACATAAACCCCAAAGTGATATGCTAGACCCTAGCAAGTAAGTGAATAATACTACAAATATTTTTTCTCTCACACCAGCTGACATGTATGCATGTGCAAGTATTCTGAGGGATTCACTGAAACATGTTAGGTTAAAAATTCTAGCAAAATTCAGTGATTAATTTAATTTTATATATTGTTTATATAATTATTATACATAAAACTACTTATATAATTATAATTTCTATAATGATAAGCTCATCTGCAATTACGCTGTCAATACATAAGCATTCGACTGCATGCCTATCTTTATGCAATCTAAATGCAAGCCATATAGTTACATCAAGGATTATATCCCAGGAAAAAGTCTCTCATACATATGCTACTGACAAATTATGAATCGTCTTCTCTGAAGTTCCTTCTTTTTACCAACAACCACAATACTTGAATAACAAAACTTGTGCTTACTTGTTATAAAGTGTTTTAAAACGGGGGAAAGAATTTTTGCATCAGATTTCTTCCTTACTATTTAACTCAGAAGGTGGGTAGTTTGCAGTTATTTCTTTAAATGTTTCCCTAACATTATTAGCAATTCATTCTTCACGAGTCATCACTTTAAATCAAGAATAGTTATTTCTTCCAATAATTCAGAACAATTTTTTATGCTAGGTTAACTTGTATTTACTATTCAGAGTTCGTTCAGTAATTTATCTGGAGTCTTGCTGCCCTGTTATTTAAAACTGAAGCACTTGAAAGAAAGTCTATTAGCACAAATAAGAACTTAAAAGATTTTGCACAAAATAGTAGCTTTGATAAAATTTAGAATAGTTTTTTGAAAATCAATTCTCAAATTTTCAAAATGCAATTCACATTTACTTCCCTCACATGTGTATTCCCAGTTTTGTACCTTTGTTTAGGATGAGCTGTTTCTTTGCTCTGTATAATGACGTGTGCACTGTCACCTCAGGAAAATGCCTTTGACATTTTGGTGGAAGAAAGAGTGTTTAAGTGACAATTTCAAATCTGAGTGAAGGCAATAATCTGTGGGCAAGTTGCCTGACTTCTACATGACGCACTTCATGATTGCTCTAAGAGGCTGAGTCTTCCTTGTCAGAAGACAAAGGACATCAAGTCGCTCGTGAAAAGTGCTTCATTAGCTTTCCTTGGAGGATGCTCAGAGTGAATATTGATAATGCCCTTGTCATTGATAGTTCACTGAAGGAGAAGCATTTGTACAGAGCATCCAGCACCAACAGTGAGATCATGCATCAAATCAGACCTAATAACTGTCCGCAGTTTTGGAACGAAGAGTTGCATGACTCAGATGAGCAGAGAGAATTCCTCTCTACCTACTTATTTATCTTGTAGGGAAGCACAGGGAAAGAGGCACATGAAATGTATTAGGTTAATTCTGTAGGGAAATTATTTTGTCACATCCGCTCGCTTCAGTGAAGTCCAGAGAAACAGGTTTTATAGTTCAGACACCAGCAGCATGAGTTCTCTAAGTCAATACTGGACCTCTCTGTACACACAGGATAACAGAAGAACTTAGCTAGAAAGGAGGTCTGTCTGAAGGTCCTCTGTCACCTCTTCCACCGTGTCTCTGGACTCAAAGCAGAGCATTTGAACTTACATGGAGATGCTCAGGGCCTTGTCTGAGTTTTGAAGTTCTGTTCCATTTCATCCTTAAAGCTGGTCAAACCTGACTGGACACGCTCCAGGGTAACCTGCTCCGACTTAGCATGCTTCAAGCAGGAGGATTAGTCTAGATGAACTGCAGAGGTGCCTTCCAACAGCAATCATTCTGTCATTCACAGAGTCTACAGCTTCTCTGGACAACCTGTTAACCATGCACATGAAAAGCATGCTTTCTTTGAATTAAATCTGCAGCAGAAATCCAGCTATTCTAATATAACAGATATTGCTAATTTTAAAACAGTTCTAGGAGCCACAGAATTCATGATATAAAATCTTAATCTTCAACAGGAAATGTTAACAAAGAAAGAAGGAAGCATGTAACTTGTGCAACTTACAGTTATCACAATCAAAAATATGGAAACAATAGTGACATTAGTTAGATTTCATAGTAATTTGAAAAGGATTTGAAAGCACAAATGTTTGATTAGAGAGGCAGGAAAGAAAGTTATGGAACCTCTATTACTAATCTGAACAGACATCAGTTTTTCTCAACTTAAGAAAAGTCAAATAAAATTCTTAATTATTAGTTTTAAAGTTTCTAGACTATTAGATATGATGCTCTGTAGAGAATGAAGGTAAGATGAGTGAGTTCTTCGATATGAAAATGAAATTGTAAGTAGAGAAGACAAAATATATCAGATAGATAGAAACAAGCTAAAGTTGAAAGATTAATATACTAAGCATAGCAGCCACTTCATAGCATTAAATAAAAACAAAAGGCAAACAGGAAAAAAAAAAAAAGCTAGTACGCAGAATGAAGTAGTTACTTAGAAGTGAAGAAAACAGAAGATAAAGTGAAATGGAAAAGGGACACCCAGTCTAGCGAGGCACTTGCATTCAATACCAGCCAAAGTAGTCTACATGCATTCAAGTAAGTCTCCATGTGGAAGCTCTACTTTCTCTGTCAAGATGATTCTCTAGGGCAATGTTGGATAAGGTCTTCTCAAACAAGTAGATGTGAAATGCTACAAGGAAAATCAAAAAAAGCATCAACCAACCAAACAACCCACCACACTAAGATTTTCGTGTAAATTAACTAGATACTTTAGCTTTCCTTTTTTGCTTGTTCTGGCACAAGAATGCCAAACGTAACACATCCATCCATTTCACAAAAGAAAAAAAAAAGCATATTTCATATCAGATGCTTTGCGTCAAGCTTGCTAGGGCTCATAAATCAGCTGTCTTATTGCCCTGGTCATTTCAACCAACGTCTGACCCTTTTGTTAACTCATGATTTATAACTGGAAGTTACTTTTCTTTATGCCAGATTTATAAACTTTACTGTGCTTGGTTTGATATAATATCCATTTTGTACACCAAGCTGTAAGACAGTAAATTTATTGTCCGTGAACTGTTACCTTGAAAAATTACATCAATGCAAAGTGGTTTCCATTTAGAATCAATGGGCAATAAATTCATTGGATTTTTTTTTTTGGGGGGGTTGGGGTGGAAGAGGCATGATGATATTTATGAGGTCATGAGCAGCTATATAACGAGTGAAACTGGGAGCAGAGGCAACAGTGAGACAGGAGTTCAGAGTTCCAGGGGTTGACAAAGACAAAATATATTCAACACGGCAACAATGCACAAGCTGGTATTCTGCTGTCTCATCATCATCAGCTTCTCCTGTCCTCTCTTTTCTCTCCCCACCATCAACACCAGTGAGATGTCTCATCAACTCTCAGGTAAGAGTCTTTTGATTTTAGTGGTCATAAAACAGTGGATGCAGCATTAAAACCAGAAGAGAAGCATGTATGCTTTCAGAGGGGACTTTTATCTGTGCTGATCAGCTGGAGAAAAAGCAGGAATGACTTCAGAACACTGGCAGCACAAGTAATATCATTGGTGGGTGCTAGTCTTGTAAAATGGGGAGGTTGGGCGCCCTATATATTTTTTTCCTGCTGCTTTGAGATTCAAGGGATGATGTATTTGCTGAATGTAAGTTGACAGATACAGCATCTCTATCTCTGAAGCAGCTTAAGTAGGCATTAGGTAATTTAAAGAAACTTGTCTCTCCACTTGCCACACTTTAAAATGAGCTGTGCTTAACTTAAGTTTTGCTTAACTGAAGTTATATTTTAAAAGGGGGTAGCCTACTACAAAGATAATACAGTCCTATATGGATCAAGAACAGGCAAGCCTGCTTTACACTACAAAAACAGCAATGTATTTACTCGCACTAATGCAGACTCCATCCAGCCCAGTGAAAGAATTAAACTTTGCTGTTCTCAAATTTTGAAGTCATACTGTAGGTCAAGACTAAGATGTATCATTAAATTGCACACAGAGTCTGGAGGGTTACTATCATCAGACCCAACCAGTGCTGGACAACTTTGTGAAATGAGCTCTGTAAGAACAGGCAAATCAAAAACTAAATTCTTTCACAAAGCCAACTACAAAAAAGCAGCCATTATAGAACTGCTTTGCAGGTGAAACAGCTGTTGTGTTGGTTTATTGTAGAATGGTTTGGGTTGGAAGGGTCCTTAAAGATACCTTTATAGGTTTGCTTTGTAAATCTTGGACTCATTGGGCTTATTCAATCTTACTTGCAAATACAAAGAATTGCTAGGCTTGGTAAGACAGAAGTAGAACTCTATATTGAAGAGAGTTCTTTTTTTTGTTTTTAAATCTCAAAGCAAAGTTACTTGCTAACACTGCTCTGAATTAAAAAACAATGTGGGGATAGAGATATGAATTGGCTCAACATAGAACAGGGAATTTATAGTATTCATATTCAGTCTTAAACTGAAATCCCCACTGTGCTTCGCAGCTGTCTTTTTGTACATTTGACAAGCTAACAACTTGGATGTCTAAGGTCTGCAAATATCTTCATAACAAGCTTCTGAACTGTTGGGGGGGGTTATTTGCAACAGTTAGTTTTCTTGTATATTTCCTACTGAGGAGCTATATGGTGTCACCCATCTGTGTGGGTAAAAACAACTAAAACTCCATAGTACAATCCAAAGTGTAACTAAAAATATATATATTAATATTCAGAGTTTTGCAATACCTCCCTCTCACTGTCCACTACTTTGAATGTCTGCTATTCATTAGCAGAGATTAAATTTACTGTCCAGATTACAAAAACCTTATGTTACCGCAAGTATAACACCACTAAGAGCTCCTGTTTGCAACCCACTTTGGGAAAACAGGATGGTTAAAGAATTATAAATTCTCAATGTACGTACAAATCAATTCCATCAGTTATATTACTCTTCCTGAACCAACACGTTGGTGATCTGTATTGGTACGCACTTTGATTGAGATTGATGGTAGAAATGTACCAAGAAGTGTAGCTGCTGAAATCTCTTTTAAGGTTTCCTACATTTATTCCTGCCCTTCCCCCCATTTTATTGCATTTTATAGTTGGGAAATAGGGCAGGTTAATAACACTTGAACAGGAAATTTTATCGTTATTCACAGAAAAGCTCCAGCATAGGGACTAGTTGATACAGAAATGGATTAAAAAAAAAAAAAAGATAAACCACACAAATCTGGAGTGCCTACAGCTGGTACCAGAAGGATTACTTTGTGATTTCTCCAAGCAATGTGAGAGGCTGCTGTTAGTTTAAATAAAAAAAAAAAAATCTTAAAGAAAGGTCTACCAGAGAAATGTCAATCTGAGATTAACATCAGGTGTCTTTTATAAAGCTCTGAAAGGAAGAAACTATTCCCTATTGCATTCATTAAATGAGGATGGATAATTCAAAATTTCAAGATAATTTGTTGGTGGAGCCAACATACCTGATCAGAAATCATCTGACACTGAATGAAACAGGGATTCAAAGCAAAATACTCTTACCATATGCCTGTCTCTGTCATTTTCTACTTGCAGCTGATGAAGATTCAAGATTAAACCTGGAGCGGCTGGGCAGCACTTCTCTGCTTCAGCGTCTGCAGGATCTCCTGAGTACACTGACTGAAGACAATAAAGCAGGTGAAGCTTTACCACTGCAATTTATGGCAGAGTGCCAATAGTTTGCGTATGCTAGTAGTGCCAATAGGATGCAAGCATTCACATATATTGCACCCCAGCTCCCAGGCAATTAATGAAGTACTTCATTATGCATAAGCAACAGTCAGCTGTCATTTAGTTAACTGAGACATTGGTGAAACCTGCTGAGCAGCCATGTTTGCAGCTTAGCAGTAGCTGGAAAAGCTTTCAAATTAGTTTAGCAAAACCACCATATAGTAAAATCCGAGCAACACTTGCAGAAAGTGCAGAATTAATACTCATAGAATATTTGGGGGTCCACAGATACAAGAAATGCCTGCTGAAAAACGTATTGCAGCTTGCACCTCATATCCGGCAGGAATGATGGGCCACAGCAAGAACTGGTCGTGCTGCAACAAAAGGGTTTCCTTTCTCCGAATGTTCCAGTTCAAGCCTTCTGTCAGTTGTAGCATTATGGCACACATGAATGAATTATGTATGTTCATTATTTCTAAATGACAAAACATTTCATTTTGTCTCCCCTCTACCAGATCTTAGCTCCAACAGCTATAACCCAAGGGAAAATATAAAAGAGGTAAGTAAATGACCATCTTCCACTAAAACAAGAAATTAAGACCCCATATTTTAAACTACACAGAGTTGTTATGAAGACATCATTTAAGATCCACAGACTTAATAAACAGTGCAGACTAAAGTATGCCACAAAATTCTTGAAGCTAGAATCACTCGGCAGTTAGGTTTGCAGTGGAAAAAAAGAAAAGAACAATAAAAACAAATTACATAATAATAACAAAAAAAGTAATCTAGAGCATTTCATTCTAAAAAGAAAAAAAAAAATCTTACAAAACCAAAACACTCCCCCCCCCCCCAAACCAGCTTTGTCAATAAAGGCCAAAAGGCCGATTTCCAGCTTCGGCAGGCCTACTTAATACACCAACCAGTAAAAGGCTGCTTGTCACTTTTCACCCACTACAACATAGGCTACGCAGTACATTCAGATTTATTATAAGCCATTAGGTAATTTGAGAACGTCATTACTGTTTGCTTGCCTGCTGGCAAATATAGGCAGAAGACACGGAGGTGTACACTGGGCAGCCCCTGCTTTCCCCCAGTCAGAGCACAGTGTGAGGTGATCAGATGGGGGCAGTGAAGAGTGTGCTTTCTCTCTGTTTACCACCCGTTGGTAACGTGTCTAATGCTGTTTGACTTCAGATTTTCTATGGAAATCACCCACGAATGGCTTTGCTGGGCCGCCTGTTGACGAAGGACAGGAAACCGTACAAGAAACGTGGGAACCTTTCTGAATGCTTCTGGAAATACTGTGTGTAAAGAGGAAAACAAACTCTCTGAGTTTGGCTACATAATTTATACATATGTCTGAAAACATGTATATAGATTTGCTTGATTTAAAATGAGAATGAAGGAAATTGAAGACGGCTTCTAACTTTAAACTCTATGCTACTTGGAAATTAATAAATTCTTGATGTTTTGCAAATATTCTGCGAGCAGCATAGTATTTTCTTAGAGTTCAGCACAATGGGATGAAAATAATGGTACAAAGCGACAAATACGCAACACAAGAACTTAGGCAGGGGGAGCATGACTGTCTGTGGTGGCAAACTAACCAGAAGGGTGATGCCTCAACAAGTGGCCTCAACCACGTCTAAATCCAAAGGCATGAGGACTTTTTCCTTTGCCACCTCATCATTTGATATAATTTGATGTGTCCAGAAGGAAGGGCTCTGTTGCATTTCATGATAATACTTGCCCACTGAAGAATGGCAGCTTAATAGCACCCAGTCCCCTCCTGACATCCCCAAGGCACCATAAAAACAGTAAGCGCGTATCAGGATCAAACATGTCATCTGCTTCTACTATCTCTGGCGAGACCACTCATAAATGAAGGCCAATCTAGTCTATTTGCCACATCTTGACTAGTCCCGGCTGCCTAGGACAACAGAATTACCAGTGTATAGCACAAGCTTTAAGAATTGCAGCTGATCATAATGAACTATAGCATGGAGGGTCAACATTAGAGTTGACAATGTCAAGGCTTTCAACCCAGATTGTGGATAGTCAGTGGAGAAGGGCACGGATGAGATAGATGACTTAACAGCAGACTTCCAGTACTTAAAGCAGGGAATATTACAGAAGTGCATGGCAAAGAAAAAAAAATGGGGGGGGGTGTCTCTTTTGAACTGAATGATTCTATGACTCTGTAACTTGCACTCGTGGCTGTACACAGAGATGCATGAAGGTCATATATGGACACAGCTCACAGCTATTACTAGGACAAGCCACCTCCTGCTTGAGTACTCAAGGGCAATGAAATTTGTTCCCCTGAGCCACCACACAATACTGTTACTGTACCTTGGCATCTAAAGCACATGAGAAGGAAGAGATGCTCTTCAAATTGCTTGGGCCCAAGCGCTTTTAAAAGCATCTGCAAAAGGGCTCTAGTCCGGCTTTCATCTCAGCGGGGACTGAAGAGAGACCTCAATGCAGCCTATGGCTTCCTCACAAGAGTGAGCAGAAGGGAGGCTCAGGAGGGGAGATCTGCCCCCTCACAAAAGTGGATCTCTTGTCTCTGGTAACGACTGACAGGACCTGAGGGAACAGCGTGAAGCTGTGTCAGGGGAAGTTTAGGATGAATATTAGGAAAAGGTTCTTCACTGAGACAGTGGTCAGGTACTGAACAGGCTCCCCAGGGAAGCAGTCACAGCACCAAGCCTGCTGGAGTGCAAGAATTGTTTGGACAACTCTCTCAGACATGTGATTTGATTTTTGGGTGGTCCCATGTGGAGCCAGGAGTTGAATCCGATGATCTCTGTGAGTACCTTCCAACTCAGGATATTCTATGATTCCTTTGTATTCCTTGATCCCTGTATCAAGTACTAGCATACTTGATCTCAGTCCCAGGTACTTCCTGATAGCATCTAAAATGAATAAACCTAAAGAGTCAGGAGTTGTCTCTGGGCAACATCAGCCTTTACAATATGCACTAACATTCCGAGCTGTGAAGTCCTACTTTGTGTAGCATATACTTTTCATAAACTTCACACAGCTTCACAGAAAGCTCAAATGAATCAATGTTCACGGAAAGCTTGAATTAACCTTTGCCTAAGTAATACGTATGCTACATTGATCTCAGTAATATAAATCATAAACCTCTAACCATGCGGCTGAAACGAGGCCTATGGGCTTGATACTTCTAGTAATTAAAAGTCCTTGCCTCTGGTAGCAAGATGTTCAGACTGCATCTTTGGACATGACTGACAGTTCTTACAATGAAGATTGCTTGAGATACTGTTGCACTCCTTTCTGAAGCATATGTTGGTGGCAGATGCCAGAAATGGTTATTTCCAGTGCCCAAGAGCAGGAAGTCTACACAGTTCTCAACCGAGAATTAGCAAACTTAGCTTCTCCCCCATGCTACTATAACCTACAGCTCTTGCCAGATGTTAGCTCAGATTTTTCTCTCTTCTGCAGACTAGAGACAAGAGGGCTGAAGCCACCACAGATAACTACAGAAACAGACTATAGAGAAAAATTTACCTGTATCGAACTAGCTAACTTGAGGCATGCTGATCATCTTTCTACTTTGCAGGACAGAGCTCTCCGAGCAGGCAGAAAGGTGCAGCTGTAGTTGGGGAAAGTAATCAGTAAGAGGCCTGCCTGTAATGGTTTCAGACTGTGAGCAGGAGCTTCAAACAGGAGACATGCATACAGAAACCTATTTGAACTGGACAGGAGTAATACCTATACTCTGAAAACTAACACAAGCGTGGAACAAATCTACTACGAACTAAGATGTGGTTCTATTACTTTTTAGATTAGGATAAGAAAGAATTACAGGTTCAATACATACCTCTCATCATCTGCCAAAAATAGAAAAGTATATCACTCAGCTCACCTTTGACATTCACACACAGGTGAAAGCTACATTTGTTTGTTTGTTTGTTTTTTTATTAGGTTGTTTTTTTAACTGCAAACAAGAACTTCAGCTGACAGGAGGAAGACTGCTAGTTGGACTGACATTACCCAGATCTGAGTAAAAAACATAGCATCACCTTAAGCTGTTTAAATTTTGGACTAAAAATATCTAGGTAATTTGGTTCACATTTGTAAATACAATTAGGATGACCAAATCACCCTTTAAAAATAAGTCATCTGGAAAATATCCATTGTTACCTTAGAGATGCCCGTTTCTCCAAAGAATGCAATCACATACCCTGCCAGAATCACCTTCAGTTACATAAGTATTTAAGATTACTTTTTTTTTTCTTCCTAATTTGAATAAATTGCTAGATCTTTTGTTTTGTAACTTGTGCTCCCTGCAGTCTTTGCCTTTCTCCTCCAGGCTTCTTTAAGCACTATCAACCACACTTCTCTTTGAAGAACCTTAAAGCAGAAAAAAAAAAAAAAATCAGCAAATTGTTTCTCTGCAGTTAAGAACTTTATTGCTCTACGAGACATGCCTGTAAATTAAACCCATGAATTGTTTCTTTGTACTTTCTCTAAAACACAATTTTTAGCATGGTGAGGCTGAAGTGCTCTCAGGGTGTTTATTATTTACCCCTTTTCTAACAAAACCAGCACAGACAGAAGCTTTAGATCTTGCATGCAAAACTCCAACAACTTACACATCCAGTAATAACCTGGTATGTTAAGTAACTATTTGCCCTTCCTTCTAGGATGCAATAAGTATGGAACATAGTATGTCCTGAGTGGGAAAGGTAGAGCAAGACCAAAAAACTCAAAACAGGATGAATGGCAACTACATGACTGTCTTCACTGTATCTACAACATCAACAGCTATAAACAATCAAAAAAAAAACCCATCTAACAGAATTTTTAATGAAATATTTATTTTCTAGAAATTATCAAATAATGAAAGTAAACACACATTTGAATGTTCTTTACAGGGTATTTTTTTTTTTAGTTTTATTTATAAAAAGCAGATGTTCCTTGAAGTTATACAGTTAAAATCACAACTGTAAATTAAACAACAGCCAAGTATTACTTCAATAAAATATTCCTATCAACCAATGTAAATACTCATTTGATCATGATTTAAAACTTGATTCAGCTGGAGAATAAATTTACTAATACATTACTTATGCAGCAAATATTCATCACACTGGAAAAATACACTGGGGTCCCTCCTGTTCACAGCAATGGCATGAAAATACTTGCACATCAACTAACTTTTTTTTAAACATGAAACTATTATTTTTGAACAGAACAAAAGATTGCCAGCCTAATCCACCAAACGGCCAACACCCCCACAGGGAGTAGAATAACTGCATCATTGCTGTACTTGCATTTTCCCTTTGATCACCAAAAAGTGACCTTCTAAGAAGCTAAACTGTCTCCAACATTTTAATTGTATCAGGCAAAACAAAGTCACATAAAACAAAATACTGTGTGCAAATCTGGCTGCAATATTTACTCCACTTTCAGATCAAAAGTGGATTTCACTTTGACTACCCCAGGAAACTACCAAGACTGAAAAATAAATACATAATCTGAAGAAAAAACTACCATTTCCTGAAAATTTACAGAAACAAGCTCCTTTCCAAAAGGCTTGGTAAGGCTTTTGACTGCAAGACATTATAGTTACAGTGGGGTAAAGAATAGCTTGGGAAACTTTTTTTGCCCTAAACCTGTTTTTGCAGATAAGACTGTTTGTGTTCTTGGGCAAACCCCATTTAGTGTCCTTGTCAAACAATGCACTGATTCACCACTTCATTCCTCTTAAATTCTTATACTCCATACCATTTTTTTCCCCTGTAACCCATAGCTACTGTAGCCCCAGACAAAGAATCTTGCACCTAAGATTTAGCCAGGATTATGAATTTTGAATTTAAACTCCTAGGCACATGCTCCTGCATTATGTGTGATAATGGGATAGAATGTTCACATCACTTTAGAATTGTCTAGGATTTCTGCTTCTATATGATTCTACTAGGCACAGATTCACAGCAGTAGGTAGCACAAGAAGGGTTAAAATATCCAAACGAAAAACACATTTAATATGATCAAGTTTCTATGTACAGGTGAGGACCTTGACCATTTGTAGCAAACGACAGCACAAGATACAGTGAATGAAGATCTCCAAATTATATTCCTGATTTTAGTATGAACTGGGGGTATGTATCTGTGCAAGTCCTTTGTGTCTCTGCCTCTTTTTAAACAAGAGGGATAATGATAGTCATCTTTTTGACATGTTTCCAGACCTATGAACAAAAAGTATTAATCAAGTATTAGGTACATGTTATCTTTCTCCTAAACTACGTATCATTCTTTTATAAAATGGATGACTTATATGCCTACTAAGACTTTTCCATCAATCTTATTTTTTCCACTCAGGAAACAATCAGTGGAAACAATGTACAGCAAGAGAGTTGATTACCTAAACTTTCTTTCTCGCTATTTTGAAGGACGTGATTGCCCTTACTTGGAATATTCATTTCACTTAGTGAAATAGATCATTTCACTAAGTCTCAAAATATATCAAAGCATTCATTTTAATTTAAGTATAGCTTTAGTTGATTCAATAACATCAGTCCACTTTGATGGGAAAGTTAGTTAAGAACCTTCCCTACTGGGGAAAGAACTTGTACAGAAGGCATCTTGCTATGTGGTTTAGAGCAAATATTTTAGGCAGTATGGTTACAAAGCGGCATTCTGTATTTGGAAAGTGCTGAAAAAAATAATAGGAAAGGTGTAAGGTACAGCCCAGATTTCCCTAATTGAGCACATAACTTTCTGTACGTATCTATCTATTGAGGACTCATACTTTAAAAAGTACTTAAAAGTTCAAGCACATGAAATAGTGAGAATGCGTGAATCCCTGCTGATTTACAACACTTAAGAAAAAAGAAGTCCAAGCTCAAAAAAAAAAAAAGACAAAGAATTATAACTTAAGAATAAATAGAAAACAATAGGTATAAACAGAACAGGAAGGCATACTGTAAAAATCTAAAGAACACATTCCTTGAAATAAACTTTCGTGACAAAGATTTTTACTGAACTGAATAAAAGAGTAAGAAAAGCCTATAGGTAAATATAATTTTAATTATCTGAAGATCGTATTATCTTTAACTTACTCCTTAACAACTAGCTCACTTGTAAATGAGACTGAAATGAGACTTGAAATGAGACTGAAAAACTGAAAATCCTTCACGTAACAGAAGAGTTACAGAGCATGGAAAGGTGAATAATATATTACCTTTTAAACTCTTTGTTGAGAAGGATAAGATGATTAATAACATAAAAATGAAAAATCTGCATTATTATATACAGCTATCGATAAACAAAGTGGAAGTCAGACAAAATTTGCTCTTTTTTTAAACAAAGAGTGTCCTGTTTGAAGAGTACTTTGAAACATCAAGCTGTAAATATGAGCATGAGAACAAGTCCTTTTACATAGTGAATGAGAAAGTTATTACCGCTTTCTGAAGAACAAACTTACACTATGCTTAAAGCCATTTTTCATTCATGGGTTTCAACAGCTGGTAACTCCATTATAAAGAAAGAGGTTAAAAGTTGTACAGAAAGTCAACAATAGTAAGAAACAATGAATACGTAGTTTGACGTTTGACCACATGTGACTTCTCAAGAAAGCAGGAGAAATGAGAAATGAAGCTTAACTGCCTTTTTTTTTTTTTTGTGGCGTCATCACAACATAAACAAAACATGTAAATGGCTCAAAATTGCCTTTTAGTTATGTCTGGATTCAACTTATGTATCTGTTCTAATACAACACAGATTACGATGCAAATTCACCTTCCGGAGCACAAGCAACATAAAAGACTGCATGCAACTATCTGAATTGATAACGAGAGCCTTGATAGAGAAAATTTCTTGTGCAACTTCCTTTAAAAAGCAGATCCTACATTAGGAAATAATACCTGAATTGTTAATTTTAGTTTCTTGGCTTGCTGTTTATCGTTTAATTTACAATGAATTTGCAAATCAGTTACCCTTGATTAATTTTAAAATCCATCTTAAGCAAAAGTGATGAAACAATTAGGTTCTCAAACACTTACGAAAAACATAAGGAATAACTTTGCTTCTTTTCACTTTTTTTTTTTTTTGATAGGCACAAGTTGGAGAAAGGCATTTTGATGCACAGTAACTTGGCCAATTTTCAGTTGCTCATTAAAAAGCCTGCTTGATTCTGGAAAAACCTGCTGAAACCTTAGAGCTTCAGAGTACCTTTAGAATCTTTAGTTTAGACCTCTGAATACTGAATAAACAAAAAGGAAGTGTGTTCTGTTGCAGCTTGGATTCAGTGGCACTACCTTACTGGAGAATATACACACGCTGATTCGTTAGGGCTGTATCAATGTAGGCTCTTAAGCATTGCATCTTTCCAGACTCTTAGTTGCCAAGTTAAGAACAACAAAGCAACACACCACCGCCACAAAACAAAACCAAAGAAACAGAAAAGCCTTTACATTCTGCTCATCACAGAGCATTGAAAGTTAGAAACATAACCTATTACGTGTCAAGTTTGTAAGGTCAGGAAGGGAACAGTCTCCTAGTGGAAGATTGTCTTCAAAATCAAGCCAGGAGTGAAGGAGTAATGGAGAAAGATTTAGTTCCACACGAACGATTGCTCATGTTGGGAAAATACAGCTGGAGAGATTTACTGCAAATGTGTGTAGCAAAGGCAAAGAGAATGGGAATTACTCCAAGAAGTTTCACTAACACAGGTACTGATGTCTTCAGTGTTGCAACAGTGGAATTGATTTTCCCTTGTTTTCCGTATTGTCATCAGCCACTGCAGCCTCACAACTTGCTTCCCTGTTGTTGCATGTAACACAGCCCTTTAGAAAGGAACAAGGACATTATCATTTAAATTCTTCTTTGTGTATTTCAAAGAGTATATCCTGATAGCGTGATATACTGCAGTCTCTTGAAATTTCTTATCAGTGGACTGAAATCTCTTAAAAAGCAGAAGATTATACAAACATCTTATTTTCAGAGGCAGGCACTCGTACTTCCAACTTAGCTTGTCTCAGAAATTAATTCTTTGGTTGGTGGAACACAGTGTTAGTGTTAAGATAAAAAGGCACAGGACTTCCTTGAATATGAAGGCCTTCTCTTTCAGCTTTATGAGCAAGTTTCTCATTAAAGAATTTGGACTGCAGAACCAACAGCAACAATATCAACCAACAAAAAATGCTGAAACTCCTGATGGTATTGGCAGAACAGATTTTTCTTGTTCTTAAGCAACAGTATGAAATAAAGTATTAAAATAGAAATCTCGCATTGTTTTCTACTGTCGGAAGTCTGGTTGCTTTCACTAAATGACAATCTATACCAGAAACACAGCTTACTGTGCTTATTATGAAGAACCATTATTTATAGGGTAGGAACAGTTTTTAGTACCTTAGATGTCAACTATTTATACTTGCATGCCAATTTTCATTTATCTTATATAACGTCTGAGATGGAAATATTTTATTGGCAAGACTATTGGATATCACTTTTCTATCTGGGTCACCATAGCTCAGAATATCTCATTTCAGAATCCCAGCACACGAAGCGTACAGTACTATAATAGACATTAAATAATTGACATAAAATAATGATTTTAGTATCTTAAACCTGATTAAAGAATGAATCCACCTACAAAAAGACAGCTATTTTCACATTTTTTTACTATATGCCTGACCTCCTCTGTGACTATTTTTCATTTTACTGAACACACCTGCTCTCATCTTCACTAACTTCCCAGTGTTGTGTGCCATTCAATCATATCAACATTCAACTTTGCAAGAGAAGAGAAAAATACCTAATGACAGAAAAAAAAAAAAAACCATCGCTAGATAGGGACTTCTATTTGAGAGTTTGACACCATTTCCATTCATCTAACAGTGTGACTGAAGCAACTTTGCTGCTGGTGGTTCCTACATAAAACTGGCATACCTTGCAAATACATACAACCGAAATAGCTGCATTTTGTCACTTCGCATTTGGCTAGTATTCTGAAGCTCGTTTCTTTCTTAGATTCAGTAGTAACTAATCAGTGACCCCCCCCCAGACGTTAATACCACTCTAGTTAGAGACAGAACTACCTTTGGTAGCTAAGGCATGAATAAGCTGCTGATTACTTTCACAACTCCTTACTTGAGTGTTGATTTGTAGTGGGACAGACTGGGTGTGGATCCACGCATGCACCTCTGCGAGCTCCTCCTTTTGCTCATCTGTAAACCAAGGTTGCTGCTTTTGCATGACTATCAGCTTTGCCAGATCCTCCTTTAAAACTTCCTCTTTAATTCTGCAAGTAACACACACCTGCTAACAGAGCTGCACTAAACAAAGCAACGCAAGTATTGACGATAATGACAATAATCTATCTCCTTAACACTTCAGCAAAAAGTTTACATGTTACCATATTTTAAGTGATGGGAAAAAAAAATAGGCAAAAAGTAGATAAAAAGAAATATTCAGGACTTAAATAGTAAATTAATACATCTTCTTTGAGTTTTATTGGTACACACACTGCTTCCATGGTCTCATTTTTAACTCTACAGTTCTTTCATGCACAATTCCAAATTGCATGTCACAAATCGTTGACGTTTTCTAACCTGTTGGGCATTTGGTATGTCATTAGAACTTGCTCCGGTGTGTGATCCATCATCACCCAGGCTGACTCACATTTGGATTTATGAGGTGTCTCTTTTTCTTTTGCTTCCTGATTCTTCTCTTCTTTGAAAGTTTCAGAAGAATCATTACTGGCAAAATACTTGCTGCTTTTCCCACTACCTGCTGAGAATTACCATGAAAAAAATGAACTCAGATGTGTCACAGATCCTAATAATTCAGCACAAGTAGTAAAATTTGCTAGTGTTTTCTTTTGAGCACTTTCTATAATGCTAACACAGGTCCTCTCAGATGACTGCTCTTGCAAGCGATTACTATTTACTGAGAATTCAAAGATAAAGTCTATTCTATTAAATTGTTCAGTATCTCCAAAGATTTACTCACTCTTCTCAAAATTAATTGGCTCAACTTCCCTGCTTCTGTTTCAAGAGGCCCTGCTCTATGCAGATTTACCTCTACTCAAATAAGATGCAAGTCAGTATCTAATGCAGAAAGTGTTAACAAGCAAAATTACAAAGTGTGACTTACACATTAAAGGAATAGCTTCTAGATTCCCATTTCTGACTATGGTGAAATGCATTTGGCTTTAAATACTTAAAGCTGGTGAAAAATACAGACTACAGATCCTCTTACTGGGATTTCCCATTCTCCCCAGCATCTTGTTACGAATTACCAACATGTTAGCAAGCCACCTAGAATCAGAGTAGCAAACGTCTAGATCCTGAACTTCCCTACCTGTGCCATAACCAGAAGTTTCATTGGAGTGAAAATCTAAAGAACTAAATAAAGCTGATCCACTGCCTGATGCTGCTGAACGTGTGCCCAACTGGGAGTCCTCATGTAGTTGGTGGTCAGTAAATTCACTAGAAGCACAATAGCTACTAGCACTGTTACCACTACCTTCTGGATCATTGTCCTGGAAACAAAAAAACAGAACACATCCATGGAAGTCATCCTTTATCTTGAGAAAGGAAGTTCATGCATTTATTGAATTTGTAACATGTTTACTAAGTTCTCATGTCAGCTCAATAGCTTTGGAGTTTCTAGCTCTGAAAATGACTGGATATCTGGACCTCAGGATAACACTGTGGGTGAATACAAGGGTCTGGACTCTCTATTTTACTGGTTTCTGCTGTAAATCCTTCCCTGCTGGGTTTCTGTTAAGACACTGTACTTTCATATTAAGTCAAGATCTTCTGCTGACAATAGTGTCAGTCCCTTTCACGTTCAGTTAGATGGCATGAAGCTGCCACACACATCAAGCAACAGTGCACTACGAGGAAAATGAAAGGGTCTTCCCTTTATTCACTACATTAAGCTCACTGCTTCAGCAGCTACAGGTACACCAACTCCAGGACCCTACCCTGCAGTTTCAGCTGATCCAGCCTTTTCAGCCCAATCTGGGTTCAGGAGCCAACATTTTTTTCCTTGCCTGCAGAGCTCAGATTCCTGCCTCTGAGTTTACAGCGGAAGTTGGAGAGGCCTTTTCTATGCCCATGTATGGAAACCGACCCACACGGATCCCTGTTCTTCGTTCATTAGCTGCATCCCTGGGAGACAGAGGGAGTAATTAGAAAAGTATCTTCCCTTTGTTTTGGTTCTCCACAGAGACTGTGAGACTGGGTGAAGAAAGACATGAATTGTGTAGTCCTAACCAAGTTCCACATGCATAAATGCCCACCCCAACTTCCTGCCAACAATTTAATGGAAAAAGAAAAATGCTGCCTAAGTACTGAGCAAGAGCAGTTTGTGGGAGCCTAGACCAGATCTCACATTTGTGTCATTTTCTAAGTGCCAGGACTACAGTGTTACAAATGCCCAGGGGCTCAAATATAAAAAGCTTTCTCCACCTTCTATGCTATTTATGCTCTGCAGTCTACAGAGCACAGCGATGGCCAAAAAAAGGTAACGATCTGTTGACCCTGAAACATAGATCATTGCTGGTTTTGGTGACTGAACACCATGAAAATCTGAGTTTCTCTTCACCACTAAAGATCCATGTTACTTACACATTTAGCTTCTGCTTGTGCTTTAACATCAGTAATGATGGAAGGCTCCACAGGTTTTGGCAGCTCTTCTTGAAGCAAATTCAGCTGAAGTGGGGAGCTGCCTCTTGAGCTACTCAGCTGTAGGGCCCAGTCATGCTGGCCCTCTTGCTGTTCCTCAGTTGATGTGGCAGAAGAGGCTGGAAAGGGCTGATTCGCAGAGTTTGGGGCTATTGGTGATGGAGCAGAAGGAGGGGGAGCTAGAGGTAGCGTTGTGCTTGGATACGAAGAAGGGGGATAAATGTACTGAGGGCTAGGAAGAAAGGCATACTGAGGCAGCTGAGCATACATGGGGTAACTATGAAAAAATACAGCCATAAATGTGCCTAAGTTTGGGGGATAAAGTGCTGGGAACGACGGTGCTTCACAGCATAGCTGTGACAATGACGTAGGCTCAGGTTTTAATGAGCAAAGGGCAAGCTCCTCTCCTACAGGAGAGGCTGGAAAATTAGATAGTGAATCTGAATAGACAGGAAATCCCACAGGAGGAAATACATTCATACTGGAGGAGCTCAGACAGGATACTTCTGAGGGAAAAAAGGACTGTTTCCGAATTGTTCTCTTCTCACGTGGAAGACTATTTCTATTTTTACTACAAGAGTGGCTATCTAAGGACTGTCTCTGAGGTTTCTGGCACTTGAATTTTCCATGTTTGCCTTTTTTGCAGCTAGCTGTACTCCTCTCCTTTGAAGGGGAATCTCCTAAGGAGGAAGAAAAATAGACACTGAAATGATAGACCTAAGAAAAAAAAAGTACGGAGAAACATCCAGATAACTAAAGTGTGGCTTATTCAAAGAGATGACTTTCTTCTGGATAATTCTTCCATGTACTAAAGTGGTGGACTTGTTGATATATCGACAATATTTTCCTTCGTATAATCAATTTTCTTATTATTTTATATTAATCCAATCAGATCCTCTACATTTCTTCAGCAGAAGGCAATAAACCACTTGGGATTTGCAGTATTTATTGCAGTAATTAGGTGCTTTGTGAAAAGTTTAAGAAAACAACATCCAAGATGGAGCAGAACTTCTGTATGGGCAATGCCATTGTCAGGTCTTGGCAGTTTGAACAAAGTATTCTGTTTGCAACCATAGTAAGGTTCTCACTAAATCACACAAAGGAGAACAAGAGCCCATTGCTAAGCTGGTCTTTAAAGTAAGTCTAGTAAATCTTTATTTCTTAAAGGTGCTGCCTACCTTGGCCACAGGAATGTCCACTGTTACTTCTGCTACCCTGTTGAAGGTAAGTCCTAAATGGAGAGAGCAAGAGCCTCTGGCGGAACTTGTCCACGTAGTTCTGCTCCTCCTTTTGAGTGTGGGCCGACAAAGTCTCTTTTGTTAGCCCAACAGGCTTTAACTCCTCAGGCACCATGAGACTCAGAGCATTCACAGGACGCAGTTCCATTCGTTCATTTCCATCAGTAGTATCCTCCATTGTAGTCACTTCTTTAAAGAAGGAAGAAAATAAATCGTTCATTCTTTGCTCTGACCTTCTGGTCTCCCACAATACTTAGAGCATTACACAGAAAATAAACATGTCTGAGCTACCAAGCAAATAGAGACTGCAGAGGTGCGGGATGGAACATGGGACCCTTTACACTCAAATATAGTTATACTAACATGAACTGAGCAAATTACTTTAAATTACTTTGAAGTTACAGAGGCGTTTCTTTCTTCATACTTTCTTAGTATTTAACTGCAATTGTTCTCATTTTTATGTTTCTTTCTGCATTAAGATTAAGTAATATTGGCCCATTAGTCATTTTTGTTTTCATTCACAGTTGCTGAACAAAAGCATATTGCTGTGCTTGAGATGTATGCAATGAAGCTAAAGGGGAAAGGAAACAGTGCAAACTTTTTGACAGTTTATATTATACCAAATTGTACTGTATTAAAAGGTTTTATAAAAACACCGTAAACATTTCCAGGCTCAAGTTTTCTTCACAGTGTCCCCAAAAATACCTTAATTGTATTTCAGAGATCATACATTCATAAGAACATACTTGACTTGGACAAAGCTTTCCCACTGCGTACTTTAGTCTGAAGACATTGTTAAATTTAAAAAAATAATTACAGAGTCAAGTCAACGCTTTCCAAGTGTGAATAGTACCTGATTGAGGGTGCGGGACATGCACTATAGTGCTGCTGTAACTGCACTGGCTGGTGGCAGATACCACACTTGGAGACTTGTTGGACAGGGTCAGGTCTGCCAGAGGAGTTCCCACAACGCCTGCAGTTGTCTGCTTTTTCAGCATCTCTTCCCAATCAGCAGATACTGGAGTTTGGGAATTAACTGATGAAAGGACAGCAGTATCTACTGGTAAATGACAACGTTTCTACAAGGAATTTCTGTCCAAGCACTGCAATTGCTCTGAAATCATCAAATCTGATTGGTTCAGAAGGAACCACTCACTATGCACACTGTTAAACAAGACAGTCTTATATATAAATAAATATAACATTCATACACAAGTGCGAATTTAACACGCACTTTGTTAAACACACATTTAATACATAACTGTGCCATAAATGTTAAACATTTAATATATAAATATGGAATAAAAATAAAGAGCAACAGAAGGTTTATTTAGCAACAGTGAACAGTACTTCTTATGATGCATTCCAAGTTCAAAGACTTACTACTGTAGCTTATGCTTAATTGTATGATTTGGACAAATGAAGCAGATTATTTACTACCTGTAACCAAAATATTTGTGTCATTTGTGTGACAACAATTTAAAAAACAGAAAGAAACCTTGAAACATACAAGAGCAGCACATCAAAAATAGATCATTGTGTTTCCATGATGATTGTCAGTATCCCTTGCATTACCTTCCAATGCCTTGAATTCCTGCTGACTTTGCGGGGCTTTCTTCTCGTCATCTGAAGATGATGATGATGTATTTGTAGAAGATTTACATTTCCTTTTCAATACTGGAATACTGCAGCTCTCTAGGTATCTGAAATACAAGTGTATCACAGGAAACTCTCCCCACTCCGTTTTTTTTTTTTAATCCAGTTTGGAGAGAGAAACAATTGAACAATCCAAACTACAGGTGCAGGTACTGTTAACTAGCATTTAAAATTCACTGCAGAAAGCTCTGGACATACACTTGCCTTCCAAAGAGTATTTTAAATAAAAATTAATTTTCTGTTTGTTTTAAGAGACATTCACTGGACTAAAAAGACCAATGTTTCATCAATAGTTGTCAACTTAATGTTTTGTACAGATATTCTCAAAGCATACATTGAGAAGACAAAGTATTATGCCCAAAGTTCTTTTAAACTCATATTGCACCAATGACAAAACAAGCAGTAGACAAAAGTCAGTGGTTACAAACAGCATCTTGAGCCCTAAACTCTTCATTAATGCATAGCTCAGATTGTCTGCACATTGGGATGGCTGTGGAATCTCCACCCTTGAAGACACTCAAAAGCCATCTGAATATGGTCCCAGGCAACCTGGTCCAGGTGACCCTCCCAACTTCCATCTGTTGTTCTGTGACTGAGTATGTAACCAAGCTGGAATATAAAATAATTGTTACTTCGGAGACTTACCTTATCTGTTAGTTGGAAACATTTCAAAGTTTTCCTCAAACATACTTTTTTTTTTTTTTTTGAAAATTCCTGCTTAAGCACAATTATTGATATATTCACATTTTGTTTTCAAAGGTATCCGCACATCAACCTCTAAAGGTCAAGGATGTACATCTCTCAGATTTAATAGAAGCAATGCTATTTACATCTTCCAAGGTGTTACAGCCATTAAAATGACACTTGCTCATAAGCAAAACTGCGGTGCTACTTTGCTTTTGTGGAAAAGTGTTAAAGCTAAGCACAAAACTGAGGTAACCACGAGTGTACGTACTTTACTGCAGTGACCAAAAACTCGTGTTCTTGATAAAGCAAGTGAAAAAACTTGCATACTGACTCAATTTTTTCACTCGTGTTTTCCTTTATACGACTGCAGTAAATAAATAATTTCAGTCAAGCATTGTACTATCAAGAATGTTTCAATCATTAAAAAGTCTAATAGTTGGTAATATAGTTCCTATATATGTATATATAATAGTTGATTGAAGAAGAAAATTAAAATTTTAATTACCGGAGGAGTTTTTCAGACACGTTCCAGTTTTCTTGAGAAATGTGATAAGGATACCATTAACATATTTAATGCAGAAACATTCCAAATTAGAATTTTAAGTCAAAACCCTGACAGTCTAGACCAATGCAAACTGCTTCCATTGTTAACTTCCACAAATTAATCTTAAACCTGTATCACTGTAATTGCTTCATAGTTTACTACCTGATGATACTATCAACACAATTGATCTGCTGATAGGAAGGAACAAGTGGAGTCTTCTTTGAATCATCATGAAGTACATTGCCTGGTTCTTCTGTGCTATCACTTCTCACTGTCTGAAGAAAACAGGAAGCATTGTGCCTCTTCCCTAGAAAAGAAGAAATTCTCAAAGACTACTCTCAAAGGCATCTAAACACTACCCCCAATGACACACATACAGGAATATACAGTCTATCACAGCACAGCTCTCATTACTAAGTTACTCTGCATTTTCACCTCAATTCTTACATTTTGAAGCAGCGGAGGATGAAGAAAGGAAAAAGAAGAGAAGCCCCCCAAAACCTTAAACATCCACTAAGAATAATCTAGTAAACACAAAGAAAAAAAAATAAAAATGGGCATTTAAGAAACTGATTAGAACTGAATAAAACTAAAAAATACAAGAGCTAAAAGATGCATGCATCACATCTTAATTAGATTTATAAGTCAGTATTTCAAAGGCTGTCAATTGTAAACAAAACTCCAATTAATATTCTTCTCTGAATTTACACATCACAGAATCTGATCTGTTATTTAACAGTAATTTCTAGTTTTTTATAGCTTAGATACACTGGTCAGAATAGTATATAAATGTAACTCATAAAAAATATCACAATCCAAAATGTTTTAGTACAGATTCCTATCATCTTTGGTGAAGCACACAGTTTTCTCCACGTATTTGTGCTAGGTATTAACTGGAAATAATCTGCAATAGTGCAATATTACGCACACAATGAGCAAACCATTATTTCAAAGGGAAGTGAAGCAGCGTTTTCCAGCCTTTGGTCTATGGATTGTTTGAGAGTCCACAATCAGTAACTAAGGGAAGCTTCCACATTAGACTTATATTTGCAACAAACAAGTGTACATTTTCACTAGAAAGTGTTAAAAAAAAAAAGTCTATTAACTTGGAGAGACAAGTACATTCTTCCATATCCCAGGGAGCAGTTATTCTATCTGCTGAGTTAACAAAAACAAACAAAACATACAACCACACACACACAGAAACGACCACTTCCCAGATCTAAGCCATGTTAAGATGCTAACGTAAGTGCTTCAGCGTAACACCAGACAGCCAAAATCATGGCTCCAGGACTACAGGAGTTTATGTTAACTTAGAGATCATAATTACATTAACTCACCTCCTAGCATTTCTGAACTCATAGCCTGTTCATTTCCATTCTGCGGCTTGCTCCTTGATGCAATATACAGCTGCTGCCCCAGATTCTTTATTCGGTTGACATCTGCACATACTTGTTGCAAAGTTATCTTGAGATATGTAAAAATGTGAAGTCAGAATAAAATGAATAAAAAGAGGCCATAGGAGACCACTACGATGGACTTGGGTTCCCGTATTCTCGTAACTGAAAGGGAGTAGACTGTCAGCCTAGGTCTGATATCTATTGGAATTTGTAATTAAATTAACCATGATAATTACATTTAACTGTGATAAAGATTAAACAGCCTCATCATTTGAATGTTTTTATACTGATGCAAGCCTTGAGAGAGCACTAAGTTGATGATTTACCCAAAAGCCTCAAAAGGAAATTAACTAATTTAAATGCTTGTTTTAGGACAGGATTGTTTCCACTCTCTTCTACAGAAGTTTACAATACATCTCTAACGTCCTTTTTAGGGAAAAAAAAAAAAAGAAAGGAAAAAAACCTCAACCAGAGCCCCTATTCACCCTGTGCATCAACACTCTTTCTAGTCGCATGGTTCTTCCACCTCCCTTCTCAGAGTCCACTGGTTCTTTGAGAAGGCTGATCTTTAAGCAAGCCTTCAATTTACTATAGTCAACTACTGTAGCAGCTATCTGCTCTTTTTAATCAGCAAAATTAAGAACAAAAACCAGCATTCTATAATTGACCAATTCAAGTACATGTAGCTTGAACATAGCTGTACGTTTCCACTTCAGTAAAATTCATGACGTGTAGCGCATATGTATACAATAAGCATTTTCTACCATGCAGGCATTGACACATTTAAATACTTACTGGTTCTTGTGTTTCCTCTGCACAGTTCCCATTGGAGTCACTTGAAGATGCTATGCTGATATAGTGTTCATAAGAGCCACTGCTACCAAGGCTATCATAACCACTGGAAATGCTGCTATGAACTGGCTGTATTAGCGGAGAGGGGAAAAAAAGAATTACTCTCTTAGAGATTAAAGAGAAGGGAACAACATAATTTGCAACGCATAACTCAAAGTAAACAACAACAAGAATAAATGAGAAGTCAGTGTTGTTTTGGGTTCCACACCACTGGCTTCAGAAAAAATTCTCTACCATCCTCAAAGCTGTTTCAGGATGCAGATTTATCTTTCGACATGAAGACCTGGCAAACAGGTCAAAATGTTTTTCTAATCAGGTGGGCCACCCAGAGCTAGATTTTTAAACCTGGCACACAAGCCTGTCTCCAATTACAACTTTCCTTTCAGATGCTTTAGAAGATCACCCCCAATGAAATTTGCTAAACCTCAATTTGTTTTGCCTTTCATTCAAAAGGCCAACCAGTGTTTTGAAATTTTCATCTTCTTTACCTGCAGAAGCAGCTTGTAAATTTGTCCTTGCAATTCTCTTATCTCTTTCTCAACACTGCTTGTTTCTTTATTTCTTGCAGCAAAGACATCTTCATTCAGAGGGCTTCTAAAGAGCCAACAAAATTTCACTATTAATTCTAATTTGATGAAGGAAACGTAGCTGTAAGCACAGTTAGAAAAGATTTGTGTTTTAAAAAGTATCTGTATTTCATTTTGACTTTTTCCCTGAACCAACATAAAAGGATGTCATCTGTTCCACCAACAGCTAAGCCAGGGTAGTGAGGCTGTGATATGAAAACAGTGCTTCACATAAAGCCCCAGGATTTGGAGAAGACAGAACACCAGCACAGTAACATGAGTTAAGGTTGACAAGCATCTACCCCTCTGCCTCCATCACTCATAAAACAAATTCACATTCTAGAAAGCCTTGAAAAAAAGATCACTTTGAAAAGTCAAAAGGCCATCCCCAAAAAAGCCATCTCCTACGAAAGAAACCAGGTAAGAGGACGCATCAGGCAGACATATTTCCAAATCTCTCGGAAACTAATGAGAAACATGAAAAAAGATTAACTTTCACATTCAGTACTAATCCCATTTTTTTAGAAAGAGATAAATACTTAGATTCTGTACCAGGTGAACCATCCCAAAGATAAACATACAGCCAAAATCTGCCTTGTTTTCCAATTAATGTTGTTTTTTTTTGAGCAAAACAAGAATGAAAGTCCATTAATTGTTTGTTAAAGTGATCCACTTTTACGTTCCTTTTTAGGTTTTATTTTGCTTATCTGAAACTGAAAATTTTGATTTAGGCATTTCCATTGTCACACTATTTGGACATCAAATGTGCATACACAGAATTAAAAAAAAGTAAGCTTTGCTTTTTATTTCAAAGTAATTTACTTCTTTTCATAATAAATGATAATGATAAATATAATAAATAAATAAATAAATGATAAATGATAATGTTATTAATAACAACAGTACTATTCAGAAGGAATGCAAGACAGGGCTTCTGTTCTGAAGGGCTGTAAGACATGCTAGACAGTTATCACAGACTACACAAGCAACATCAGCTCTAGTTCAGTTCAATTCTACAACTGACTTACGTTCGGACTTTGTGTCGGCCAATGATGAACACCACTTTTCTGCTCCATGGATTCACAAAACTGGACCAGCTGGTATCCAGTATGACATAATCCCCATTTTGAGTACAAAATCTAATGGGTAAGTGTTCAAAAGGGGACTGGCCAGCAAACTTCAAGACTGAGCAAAAACAACCAAGAAACAAGGTTTAGTTTACATTATGACACCGCAATGAAAGCACAAATATGCAGGACTGGAGAAGTCTGGAAGTCTAGTTTTGAATTTGCTTTGACATCAAATTGGTTGCTTTAATTTCTTTATTTTTGAACAGACTAGAAACCAGTCACACAATAAGCAATATGTGAATAATGTCAAAAAGAAATATAAATACCTTTTATGCCAACTGTACTTACTTTTACGGTGAACAGCAATCATCAAAGGACGATCTTCTGGGTGCAAATACATCAGCATGGATGTTCCAATTAAATCTTGAGGTAAGTAACCCAACAAAGGCACTGCTCTGAAACCCAAAAACGTTATCATTGATTACAATTTAGTCTTGAGTATTTACATCCTAAAACCTTTGCTTGTCAGTGAAGTCCCCGTGCATGATCCACAACAGCCTGAACTAAAGCTACAGAACATTTTCCAAACCATCTGATAATCTTTCCAGTGCACTGTAAACACCAATGACAAACATTTTTGTGCCTGAAGATTTAAGTCACAAGCAGTTTTGTGCTTCCGTATATGGAGGAAAAAAAAAGGGATGGATGATCATGAAGAAAGAGGTCACAGGCAAAATGTCAGCAATAAATCTGACAGGGATGCTCTGAAGTGGGTTGTAAGAACACTCAGTTGTTTGCAGGAGACAACTTTTCTCTGGCCAAATCCATTTAAGCCAGCTCAGTTAAACTGCATCTCTGCATTGTAATTCTTCAGAGCCTTGTATGATGTGGGTTTTCCAATACTTGTATTAGCACAGGTCCCTGAAAACTGACTGCAGTTCTGTTTTAATTTACATTTTTAGTTAAAGGAGATTATGTTCTTGGAGTTCTAGATGTTTTTCAATGAGAAGACTAACACAAATAATTACTAAAAATTAACACAAAACTTATTTGTTAATGATAACTACTGCCAACTTCACAGTTCAAATAATTTACCTGGGTTTCCAGCTGCATTCCGAGAGGACTTTTTGCTACCTCTCCATACGTACCTCACCATTCTTAAGATTCAAATCTCACCTATCATCTATCTCAAGAAAAACACATCCTGGAGTGTGAGTGGTGGTGAAGATTCTTTTCTCCATAGGAATTCGAGGAGCTAATTGAAAAAGAAGTATTTACTGAAACAGAAAATATGCATTAAGACAGAAAATCTAACTTTTGCTCATGACAGAGCGTTATAGGCTCCTGAACTTTTTAACTGTTCACGGCTTTCTGATCAGTAACTCAAAGAGACATAACAAACTTTTAGGTGATATAGACTTCTCCAAAATATAAATGTAGTGAGATGAGGTCAAATGTTTCAGGGCCTATCAAAGGCTCATATGTTTTGGATACACATGCATGCATACATGCACGCATTCATATGCTCGAAGTTACAATGGCCAGACTACCCAAGAACAAATTCTAATCAAATGAAGCTGACTTTCATATACTGTATTTTCTTATTGGCTTGTGTTCCACAGGACTCTCCTGACTTGCCTTCATATCCAGAGTGGATTTTCTCAGCCAAAGCTAAGCAGCAGGATTCTGCATCTATGTGGACAGAAGTACACACGTGGACCAAGTACGGGGTGATTCGGAATGGGTAACAATGCGTTTCTTGTTCTTGATCTTTACCACCCCTGAGAAAAAGTAAAAGGGATTAACACATTGATATCAAGGCTCAGATGCTTTACGCCAATGCTGAAAGCCCTGCACAAGGATATTGTGCAGAGCACACAGAACCATATCATCAGAAAGAATCTCCTGAGGTCCTAGGCACAGTCCCATGCAATCACGGGCCAGCAATTCAGCAGTACAGTTGCTCCCCTCAAATCCAGTATGTGCATTGCCTCCAGTACGCGCATTGAAAGGCTGTTCCTGAATACCATTACCCTAATAGTTAAAGGCCACCTTCTAATTCTCAGCCCACATGAGAACCAATCATTTGTTCTTGTGCTCTCCTTCCAGTTAAATAGAGAAAACAAACAAACAAACAAAAAAAAACCCTGTTGTTTTATTCTGTACCATTTTAAGGCAAAAACTTGTTTCTCAGGTTTTGTTTCATTGACCTAATTAAGCAAGACTCCTCCAGCCTCAGCTCAGAAATAGTTGTTGTTCTGACAACTGAAACGTTGACAACTGAAAACTTCTGTTTGACTGAAATGAAACAAATAGAATTTGGATGTAACAGAAAGAGTTTAACCCACAAAAAAAACATTTTCATACTTATTCCTTGTGTGTGCTTGTGAAAAAATATTTTTACTCAGGAAGCCCACATAGTTGAAAGGTTCTGTTACATAAAGGAAGGAGATGTTATATGAAAACATAAAAAAAAAAAAAGTATTGCAAAATGTTTACGCATCCTACAAACAGTTCCCCAAAGTAAAACTGAAATCTGCCCTGCTGAGTTCAAGAGACTTGAAGGATGATTTTAGAGCTTGGGTTTTTGAAACATGAATGTATCAGTGATCTACTGGAAGGCAGAATAAGTATTATATCTTCTCAGAACCAAACAGTTCCTACTGAAATCTAGAGGCCACCTGAGTCTGGAACAAAGTTACACTCAAGATTACAGGCTAGCCTCTGTATTCTTCTTCTTTTAGCGATAAGATTAGCCAGGCACAAAGCAACAAATTGAATCCACAGTGACAGAAAGTAGTATCTCAGGATTCAGGTCTTGTATCTGGACTCAGGTGACTGAATTTCCATTACTACCTCTGTCACAAACTCCTGAACAATCTTAAGCAAAACACCCTTTGCCTCCACTTTCAAACTGTAAAAGGGAGAACAGTGCTTTTTCCACAAGAACATTCTTCTCCTGCACAGCAGTACTGAAAGAAACATGTATGAACAGTTTTCCTTCTATCCCACGCAAGTTTAACCATCACTATGGAAAAGATATTCAAAACATCCTGTTGGATGTTGATATTAAACAAAGTAAGTCATTTTTGTAATGGAGTTCTACAAGCTCACAATGGTCAGTCATAACAAGAAAATTGCTGTCTGCGCCCAGTATCATTCCCTAGGCCCAGCCTTCATAAACATAAAACTCTAACAGTGTACTTGCCTGATCCTGCAGAAAAAGGATTTCACCTGGGCATATTCATACAGAGAGGCTAAGAAGAAGAACATACATTGAAGGTATCAGTTCATATCCTAAAAAAGGTCACACCTATCAGAACTGTTTTGAACTCTGCATTCTCCAGGCTTTAAGAGCAAGACTAAAGTCTCACAACCTGCTCTATAATAGCTATTGATTTAGCTGTTCAACTGTCTGTTACCACTTCAAATATTTTTCTCTCTTGTCCAGCCCACTCACTTGGAGAAACTGCTGACCTGGAGCTAAATTCAGAGGAAATACACATGATCTAAAAAGCTTTTTCCAGTTCATTACCATGGAAAGCAAACGCTAAAATTTGTGAACCATGTACTAAAAACTATATACAACCAAGAGTTATGGGAAGAAGAAAATTCAGTAATAATTCACAGCAAGAAAATAATAACAGCTCCCCAGGGGTGCCACTGCTCTGATGGACAGGCATATGACCGGCTTGCAAAGTTCAGGAATCCCTAGCACGTTAGAGGACCCTACCTAAGGGTCCACTAATGGACCCTCTGATGTCCCACAGTCTTCTGTAGCGACAGCTCTGGACTTTGTCGCCTATATATATTGGTAGCATAAGCATTTAAAGCAAACAACCATTCTATCCAAATTCTGTGAAGACAGAAAGACAGATAAAGCATCAAGTCATACCTGTTTGATTTTCCACATTCCAAAGCGGCAGGTGGGACTGATCAGTATGTGTGTAGAACACACTCACATCCTGAGGGGCGAGCAGCTCTACGAACCGGGAAGAGTCCAACACTTTCTTCTTACAGTTTAGAATAGATGCTGCCTGCTTGGAAATATGCACTATGCGCCCAGAAAGCAGGGAAAACACAGCCACAAAGGTATCCTGGAAAACAAACGATGTTAAAGGCAATCCTCCTCCAACAGACAGAAGGAATATTGAAAGGAATAAAAAAAAAAAAAGCCAAAAAAACCCCAACAAACCAAACCCACAAAACATACAAACCACCACAGACCAAAACTGAAGAGAGAGGTACCAGAAAACGTGTTCTTAAGCTAGTGTTCAATTAAAATAGTGTGTGCGCTACTTAAATCTCCTGTGCTATCATAGCTCACTCGTTATTTGCAGAAGTGAGTAAGACTACAATATCAAAATCGAAGCATATTCCACTGACGCTTGCAATTTTCCAGAATGGTTATCAGTCCACAGACTTCTCCCCAGATTTCATAGTATTCACCATGATTCCACACACAAGAATATTCTACGATCTTTTTAACTTGCAGTATTTCTGATACAGCATCTAATAGCACTGAATCTCAAGAAGCACTCTTTTATTTGAAACAGAGCCAGAAACCATGAAACATACTGCAAAAAATCAATCAATCAACAATCCAGGAGTACAAATAGAAACTAAAGACCTTCACAGCTATGGACTTGATCAGCTTTGAAAACATTCTGCTATGACCAACTCAGAATATTACTATGCTGTAAATGAATTCTAAGAGTCTCAGAGATCATGGTTGTGTCTAGGAAACAAGAAAAAAGAAAACACAGGTACTTTTTCACTTGCTTCTGTTGGGTATGCTAAGTCAGCTTTGATAAGCAGTAGCACTGACCTACCATTACTAACACAAAGATCTGTTTGAATAAAACTTAAGTGCTTTTCGTTTTTACACATTCTATTTGAAAAACGTATAATGAGACAAAATGGAGAGTGAAATAGCAAGTGATGATCTTGAGTGCTACTGAATTCCTTACATTGTTTTTTGGAGTGTGTTCTGATGCAACTGTCACCAACTCTTCTATGCTGTATGTCATCATATCTGTCTGAAACACTCTTCGATCATTCAAGGCCTGGAAAAACTCTTTGTTTGCTAATTGAAAAAAAAAAAAAAAACAGGAAAAGCAAAACAAACACAAGGAAGTCAGTAACGGGACAATTTTGAAAGTATTTCTTACAGCCCTCATACTTTTGTCATCTTTTTAGGTGAGGCCCAGGATGAGATGAGGAAAGTCTGTGTAATGACAAAGGAAAAAGGCATAGTGATTATACTATTGGAGTGACCTATTTATGTTATAGAAAAGAAGCACAGGAAAAATAGAAAAGACAGAATGTGATGGCAAAAGAATAAATTTAGCTACTTAGTTTTGTTTGAAAACAGATTATCTAGTAAGTTTTTGAGGTGGGACAAGAATGTTGTTTTTTCAACACACACATGGCAAGTTATTTGTACACGCCTATTTGCGGCTGCACCCTGAATAAAAGAAAAGCAGTGGACACTTAAATAGAAAATTAATCATGATTAAAAAGCAATGGTTCAAAAAGTTAATTCTTTGCAGGATAAGTAAAATACTTTCCTTTTTTTAATGCTATCTGTTGCCAGCCATATCTATTCAAAACAAGCTGCTGTATGGCTTCTGCACTTCCATTTTTTTTCCACGCTTACCTTGGACCTGTTGGACACACTGCAAAGCATAATTGAGAGCACTGATGGTACTGGGCTTGCTGGAACTCCTTTTATCTTCAGGCAAACACTTTTTCATTTCTTGGATCATCATCATCATGAGGTCTTTGTGAGACTGGCTCCAATCCAACTGATCACTGTAAAACCAAAGTTAGACCTTGCTGGGGATTTCTGGTATAGAAGCTTTTTTTCCCTCTCACAAAATTATTCACTAAATTACCACTACATGGGCTTAGCTTCAGATTCACAAAATATAAGGAAAAGACCTAATGTTCATTCACTGTTATTTGCTGTTGTATCTTGCCGACTTCTTTGCTACCTAACCATTTCTCCTCTAACCTTCCTCCTTTCCAATTCCAGCACATTACGGATGGCAACGGCATCGCAACCAAACTGCTAGCTAAGATGTTTATCAATTAAAAATAAGCTGATGTTTACTACAGATTTTTCTAAATCTTGCTGGTATGAAAATCATTAATAGATGCTTACTCTTTGTGTAAGTAAGTCTTTCTAGTTTTGAAGTCTGCATCTGATTAAAAACAATTCACAGGACCATGAGGTCCTCAAAATACACCTGATGCAAAAATTTCACTCTTCACATGATTTACGTGCCTTCGTTACAACAGAGCAGTAGGACCCCGCAGCTGCAAGGTTATTAACAAGCAAAATCTCCCACTTCTTACTTTTACTTATTTCACTGGCTGAAACAGAAGCAGTCAATACCCTCAAAACGTAGACTGATTCTAATCTTACAGGTGAGATACAAACACGGTTATTTTAACTAACTGTTGTCCTTTTGGCATTTTATTAGAAACATATTCTCACTACATAAATCACTAAAAAAGCTTAACTACTATGTATTAATTTTACATGCAAATTCAACGTTGCATGAATTATGGCTCTCAAATTGCTTAAAAAAAAAAACACAACAGAAGTGCCTCATTGAATTTCTGAGCATTCTCAAAAAGCATTATTTAATTCTGCTTTACTGCTGCTAAATGCAATCTTTAGATTATATTTAGAGGCCACAAAAGGTTTGTGGATATATCTAGATCTGCCAATCTATGTATCTGACAAACAGCTTAGGAGGAATCATGCAACAACAATCTAACCTACACCTGAGTCCATTACAAACATCGTGGTTTGCAATGCACAGAAGCTTCCTTGTAGGACTGAAGTAATTCAACCCTGAGAAGAGCTCTGAACCACAAATACATCAAATCCTCGGTTCTGACGTTAGCTCTCTGCTCAAGTACGTTCATTCAAGTAGCAGGACGGTCAGCTCCACACGCTGCCAAGTTACCTGTTGTTAACTTCGCTCTGCCTCCTGAAACTTCCAGCTGAACTGCCGTTCGACTCGTAGCCGAAGAAATCGCTTCTGCTGGATTTCGGTCCATCGCACCGCTTCCTACCGGAGCTGGCTCCCAGGCGTGTACCGCAACGTAACTCCGCATCTTCCCGCCGCCCTCCCTCCTGCTTCCCCAAGCCAGCTGCGTTAAACGCCGCCCCCGCCCGCTCCCAGCGCCCGGCGCGGCAGCCGAGGGCCGGCCCGCGCCCCGCTCCGAGCGGCTGCCCTGGGGCTCGCTCCCGTCCATCGCGGAGCAGGGAAGCGCTCCGGCGCCGGGACATCGAACGCCACGGCCCGGCTCGTCAGCAAGCTCGCGCCCCTTCGCCTACAGCGCAGGAGGGTCTCGTGAACCTCTCACGGAGGAAAAAAACCAACAGGCAACTCCCGGAGAACACCGGGAAACGAAGCTCCTCTTCCCCCGCCGCAGCCCGGGTCGGGGCTTTCCTCCGTCGCTCCAGCGCGCGCTCCCCCCTCCTCCAGGTACGCCGGCCCCTCCGGCCGGCCGCGAGGGAGCGCGCACCGGGCCACCTCCGCTCCGCGGCCCGCGGCCGCTCCGCCCTCCCGAGCCCGACCCGCTGCGGGCCGCGCGCTTACGTAACGGCCGCCGCACGCGGCCCCGCCGCCCCACACACCGCGGCCACGTGCGCCGCGCCCCCCCCGCCCACACAGAGACAGGAGGCGGGAGCGGGTCCAGAGCCACTTTATTGGAGGGGCCGGCGCGCGGCGGGGGCGGCGCCCCGCCCCTCACGCGCCGCCGCACGCGGCCCCCGTGCGCGCGCCAGCCCCGCGGCCACGTGCGGCGCCGCCGCCCCCGGGGCGGCCCCCGGCGGTAGTGCTGGCGGGGCGGCTCCGGGGCTCCGCGTCGTTAAGGCTGGGCGAGAGCGGGAGCCAGAGGCACTTCCGACAAGGCGGGGGCGAGCCCCTCTGAAATGGCACCGAGCGGGGGTAGGCAGGAGAGGAGGATCGAGGAGAAATCCCGGCCCCAACTACAGAGCCTATAACCGATTACAGCATCAGCTGCGGAAGCTTTGAGAACCACATCCTCCTCCCCAGCTCTGTGCTCCCCGTTCACCAAGGCACTGTGCAAGTGGCGGGCTGTGCTTGTTAGTATTTGTATTAGGAGTGTCTTAAGGCAACCAGGTAAAGTTAGCATTTCAGTAATCAGAATAGGTTTGCTTTAAACAGCAGATGGGCTGAAAACACAGCAGGTTTGAATTGGAGAGGCTGAAGACAGACACCTTCAGTGGACTGGAGTTTCTTCCTGTAACTCATGAAAACGCACTCCAGACTATAAAAAGAAGAAAAATTGAACAGTGGACAGTCTCCTTCAGCCCTCTACGATAACAATCTTGTATTTTAAGAATTTAAGATCCTAGAGATAGGTAAAGAGGGATTTAAGAGTTTTCCACATTGGTTTTCCTGCTTTTAGTTTTCCCGTATTCTTGTGCACATTTCTCATCTAGGACTATGTTGCTAATGTTTATTATCATAACAAAAAAACTGCAGTGTTTGTTTCCGTATTACAGCACAAACTTGTTTTGTCCTCTCAAGAAATAGAGAGTACATACTCTAGAATTCAAAACAGAGTCTGAGCTGTATGCTCCCTGGCTTACTATTCTGATCCAGCCTTGGTACCATTTCACCTGGCAGTAGCAAAGTCTCTGCTTGAAAGAAGTCTGCCTAGTATAACAGGACCTATTGCACTGAAAAGGATTCATCTAGCAAGAAACTGGGACAGACGGGACAGTCAAGGGAGGGATATGGTATTTCTCCTTCTGCAATATGCAGCTGTAAAAACAAGGGCATTCATAAGCCAGTGGGGTTCTCAGTTTCACATTGCACAGGTGTGTGAAATTCAGCTATTGGGGCTCTTACAGTGGTCATTTACCACTCACTCCAAGTCAACAATAGTTAAAGTGGTCACTGATATTTTAAATTTACATATACACCTTCATCTCAATATCTCAGCTTTCTTTAAACTTTACTAGTCAGTGAATTAACCCTATCTATTCCAACTGTATAACAAATATCCATTTCAGTGAAACTTACCAATAATGATGATGATGATAAAGAGAACAACAGCTATCAAAATTGCCCACATCTGTGAAGAAAGTCAGACACTTACTATAAGCAGTACAGCAGCATTAACAGGCCTTTAGAGTACAGGAAATCAGCCCTTGCAAAGTACTTTTGCTTTGTGGGGTACATTTAACATTGTAATTAAAACTTTTTCAGTAAACAGTTTTTAATTCACCATTACCACTTAGAGATGGTAAGCTGTATAACACGGGCAAATTGGAGTAGACCAACAAGTTCTTCTCCGCTATGCCTCCATCCACAGCGCGTTTCAGGTGACCATAAAACCAGGAATAACGAACTTAAACATCATTTCTCCTCTTATCCTACACCACATTTTCCATTGTCTTCGTTGCTCACTAATGAGGACTCCAATCTTTGCCAATAGCTACGACTATAGGAGACTGAATGAGCTCCTTCTGCAGTCCAGTGCTTGCTTGCGTATTAACTCAACCTATGCATTTATCACCTTTTTACTCCTGCTCCCCAACGCCTCAGATTGTAGTGTTTCCCTGTGGCCATTACCATCTTTGACGGTGTCTTGTATCAAGCAGCATGGCTGGTAATCCAGCTTTTGGTTGCTTTACCAGAACACTACCATGTTTTAAAACTAGATGCTGTAACAAGTAACACTGGCTGAAGTCCCTGTTACTTCTGCCATTTGAGATGCTGACCGTAATGCTGTTAGTTGTGATACTGAATATTATAAGTGTACAAGCCATGATTACCTTACAGTTCTTCCACCAATACTTTCTTTTCAGCTTGGCTGCGCTGGTCTCAAACTGGGAAGCTCCTGCTTGCAGTGCATCAGCACGGTCATCCAGCTCTGACAGCTTCTGATCGCGTTCCAATACTTTGTCCACATTTACTCTCATGATGTCAACAACCTACATCAGGAAGTTATCAGCTTTATCAATTGCATGCAAAACATGGTGCTCTTAATGTTCTCTAAGGAGTACAAGCTATTGCCTTTTAGGTTATCAAAACAAGACAGACTTAGAAACTTAGACAAGACTCTTGAATTCACCTGCAGCTGGACGTTTGAGTGTCAGTACTGCCAGTTGTGCTGGTATTCCCTTAAACCTGGGAAGTAATTCCTAACTAGCTCCAGAAGGAGCTGAGGCATTTAAATACAATAGTCAACCATATGTCAAAAATATTGTTGGTAACCAGGCTAGCTTTTGGCCTTCCCCAAAGATTCAACATGATACTTGGAGGTGAGCCTTCTTTGCTACTGTAAAGGAGAAAGCTTGGTCTCTGTAAAGATTATCTTTGCTTAAGGCAATCCATCAAGCAGTGAGTTCACAACTTGCATTTGGACACTGGTACCCACTTACCCACTCCAGCTGGATTATTATTTAAGAAGTTTTCAAGAGTTAAAGTGACAAGTATAATAAAGAAAGCTGAATGATACTAAGCTTCACCAGGTTATGTAATAACTATATAACCACTCTGACAAAAATATCTGTTCTAGTTACCAGAGTTTCCTAAGGAAAAGGACTACAATGTTAATAAACTAAACTTTTACCTCATCCACTTGATGTTGAGTCTGCTGAAGTCGACGATTACTGCCAGCAGCCACATTTGAGCTTCCAGGAACACTGGCTGACCTGCAGTAAAGAAAGTCATCAGTATTCTGCTTTTTACAGATTGTTTGTTTTTAAGTTGATATGCATAGAATATACAAGTTACCTGACACTCCTGAAAACAGGAAACTTTGATCCTTAAAATAAACAGGGCAGTTTCCTTTCCTGCTGGACAAGTGATTCTTTAGCAGCTGACTATGGGTGTAAGTCACACTGCATGCCAAATCTCCTGCCAATGAATTGGTTCATGTGCTAAAAGACAGTAGTGACTGGGTAATGCTATAATTTATAATAAAGCACATGACAACTCCAGTAGGGGTTCATAGGGTTCAGATATTCAAGAGGTTGGGCTCAGTGGTGTTCCCCCCGTGCCCCAGCACAAACACTACTCTTCAAAACAGTTTACAAAAAATTAAGTACAGAAACTTAATGGTTGTTCTATTTATGTGCTCTTCTTGTGGTTGCCTTCTCCTGTTCTTTGGAAGAGTTGACATTGAGCAAGAAAAAGCACAAGAAGGAACAGGCACTCAGCATGTACAACAGTTTACCTCTGGTTAGCTTGAAGCTTATAACCTTAGGTTGTACCTTTCTAACCTGGTACAACATTCCACATCTTCATAATTGATGCAACCATCCTTCGTGGTTTCTCATACTATTTTCACAGCTTTAATGACTCTTCATAATTGACGCAACCATCCTTCGTGGTTTCTCATACTATTTTCACAGCTTTAATGACTTTTTATTGTCTATCTTTTAACTACCTGCACTCGTTTTGCTTTTCCATGTTTTCATTTTTTTCTGCATCACATACATGTACGATTGAATGTCACCTGATGTCCAGAAAGCTGAATCTGAATGTTGGCTGTCTTTACACATTTGGACATTGGATTCAAATTTACATTTAAAGGAAACAAACATATGCATACACAAGCACCAAGCCAGGTAGCCTCTGACAAGGCTCAAAAGTAGCCCATGCTCTAATGACAAGGCAACTGCTGTTGGGTTTTGGCATTTCAGTCACCCTTTCACGCTGTTTTAGCGCTAGTCCAAAGCTAAATAGACTCAAAAAAAAGTAAAACTACTTTCTGAGGTTCCAAACACAACAAACCAGTCACTAGAAACTTGTCTCTCTTTTCGTTGGCTGTAAAGGCAATACCTTCCGCGAAGACCCCTCGGGCTGGCAGAACTCCACCTAGCTTGTCGCAAAGAAGCCCGGACAGGACAGGATGCCCCACCCGAGCAGGAGTCTGGCACCCAGCCCGCGCCGCGAGCGCAGCCCAACTTACGCCTGGGCTCGGCCTCCCGCTCGCGGCCCGAAGCGGAGCCGCTCTCGGAAGCCCCCGCCCGCGGGCGGCACCGGCCCAGGAACACCCAGCCGCCACCAGCGACCCGGGCCGGGCCGGGCCGGAAAGGCCGCCGCGCCCTGGGCCTGCTCCCGCCGCCACCCGCCCACCCGACCGGCCGGCCGCCGCCACTCCCGGGCCGCTCCCCAGCTCCCCCGGCCGCGGGGGACCCCGAGGCGCGGCCCAGCGCCCCCCGGCCCGCACTCACATCCTGCCGGCGGGGGCCGCGCCGAGCGCGTCCTGACGGGGCCCAACGGGAACTGCGCGCGGCTCCGGCGGCGTCCGGGAAGTGACGCAGCGGGCGGGGCGGGGCGGGGCCCTGTCTGGGCCCGCCCCTGGGACGGGGCGAGGCGGGGCGCAACGCGCGGGGCGCGGCCGCTGGGGGCCGCGGTGCCGGGTGCTGACGTCGTGATCGGTGACGTCAAGGTGGCCGCCTACTGCCCGCGCGCGTGGCCGTGCGCGTGGCCGTGCGCGTGGCCGTGCGCGTGGCCGTGCCCGGCAGTGTGCGCGCGCTGCCCCCGCGGCCCGCCGTGCGCTCCCCTGGCTGCCCGCGGTTGTGTCCCAGCGCCCGGCCCCGGTCTGCTGACGCCGAGGGGCGATTTCGGGACCCCGCCGTGTGCCGGGGTGGGGGGGGGTGGGGGTCCCTTTTTTAGTGGTAACCGTTCGTGCGCGGCTCAGCCGAAGGCAGGGAAGGTGCTGAGGAGGGAAGCAGGGCGGCCCCATCGGCACGGGGCACCTGACGCCGGCTGCTTGCATCCCGCTGCTGAGGGCAGGACACGCAGCTCCTGCCAGAGTCCGCACCGGGGAGGGTCGGGCTGGGCAGTACAGACAAAACTTTGCAGTGAGGGGGGCCAGCCGCTGACACAGGCTTCCTAGAGAGGTGGCTGATGCCCCGTGCCTGTCAGCGCTTGAGGGGCATTTAGGCAATGCTTTCAGTACCGTGCTTTAACTTCTGGTTAGCCCTGAAGAGGTCAGGCAGCTGGACTTGATGATCTTTGTAGGTCCTGCCTGACTGTTCTGTTCTCTTCTATTCAAACTGTAAAGGTCTGTTGGAGTGCCCCGAGCCCAGAAGTATATCTGGGCTCGTTTCTGAGACCTAGCTGGGTTATGCCAGTACTGGACCTGGCTGGGATTGCATTAATGTTCATCTCAGTCTGTATGGTGTTGTATTTTTGATTCGTGGCCAAATAAGTGTTGATAACGTACCGATGTTTTGGCTGTTGCAGAACAGGCCTGCACAGTGTCAAGGCCTTCTCTGTTTCTCATGCCACCCCCCGCAGCAAGTAGGCTGGGTATGGTGGGAGAAGGGCCCAGCCGAGCTGTGGGATACGCCGTGCCAGATAAAATTATCCTCAGCAACAGAATGGGGGGAGGGTGTGTGTGCGTGCATGAGTGCATGTGTGTCTTTTCAAGGTCTCCGTCTGCTGGTCGGAGGTTATGCGTGATTGCCTTTGCATCCTTTCTGTATTTTTATTTGTTTTCCTTTTCCTTCATTTATTACACTGTTTTTATCTCCAGTTGTTGGTTTTTTTTCTCCTTACTATTGCTCTTACAATTCTCTTCCTCTGGGGGGTGGGGGGGGGAATGAACATTGGGTGGGTGTTTAATTTCTGTCTACCTAACATAATGCCAAAGGAGAACCCAGGAATTAATGGGCACAGGGAAGCAGAGAAGAACCTGTGAGCAAACTGTGGCATTATGTAACAATGGTGATTTACTTTTAGAGGGAAATATAATTAAATTTTCACTATAGTCCAGAAGAAACTCTTAATGAAATCTCATCTTCTGTTGCACTTATGGGTTTTGGAAGAATTTACTCATAAGAGTACTGACACAGTCTCACAGACCAGATAATTAAATTTTTTAAGCTGTTTTACCCTGTTAGGCTAGCCTCCCAGTCAGGTACAATAGTTGCATTACTGAGGGTTGGTCATGTAACTTATGTATCCGTTATCTCTTATGTATCTGTTATGTTTTCTATCAGTGCAATAATTAGCTGTTAATTCTAATTATTATTGTGTTATTAGATGTTCTCTCTTAGGCTTCTGTATCTGCAGGCCTCATGAATTCTACTAAGATTTACCCTTATTTTTTGTGTAGTGTAGGAGTTAGCATTCTAGTACTAGGTGTGCATAGTTTTTCAGTAAGAACGCCAACATCCTGGAGTTCAGGATCCTGCATGGAGGAAGCAGGCCAATTAGTAGGACTGCAGTACTGGACTTCAGGAGCACAGACTTTGGCCTCTTCAGGGACCTACTTGCAGGAATCCCATGGGTTAGGGCTCTAGAAGGCTGGTGTGTGGGTATCCAGGAGAACTGGTTAATATTCAAGCATTGCTTCCTTCAAGCTCTAGATCAGTGCATCCCTGTGAGTGAGAAGCCAAGCAAACGGGGCAGGAGACCTGCATGGATGAGCAAGGAGTAACAAAGGATACAGGAAAGGCAGGTACTGAATGCATTCTTTGCTTCAGTCTCTACTGCTAAGGCATGAATTCCAGACCCTGGAAACAAGAGAGGAAGTCTGGAGAAAGGAGGACTTTCCCTTGGTTGAGGAGGACGGGTTAGAGATTATTTAGGCAAAGTTGATAGCCACAAATCCTTGGGCCCCGATAGGATGCACCCATGAGTGCGGAGGGAACCGGCAGATGTTATTGCTAGGCCACTCTCCATCATCTTTCTAAGGTTGTGGACAACAGGAGAGGTGCCTGAGGACAGGAAGAAAGCCGGTGTCACGCAAGGCTTCAAATGGGGGCAAGGAGGAGGACCCAGGAAACTCCAGGCCAGTCAGCCTCACCTCCATCCCTGAAAGGTGATGGAACAGCTCATCCTGGATGTCCTAGATTAAAGGACAGAGTGCTACTTACAAGCAGCTTAAAAACACATTCTAGAAGAAGAAACATTTATTTTCAAAATTACTTACAGTGACTAAAGGAGTATGTCACCCTTTTAAACTAGAACAGAAGAGACTTTAAAAAAAGGCACACACTTTGTATGGGGAAATTTTCTTTGTTTTTAATTTACAGCAGAAAGAATATAAAGCATTCAGAAAACATTTTCCATATTTTAAGGGCAATTCAAAACATTTTGCATGGTTCCAGCAGCTGAGTTCTTCAACAGATCCATTGATTCAGTGATGCTTTACATGCACGGTTACAAAAATAAAACTTACAAAAGAGAAGACATCTATACTAGTTTTACATGCAAGTCTTGGGGACCCCCCATTGGGCACCAGCTATTGTGTGGAACTGCCATAAGCGTGCATCCAGAGAGGGGGTTCATGTTATATTTTGTATTTCTTTCACACAGTATTACTGCTGTTAAGTGTGTTTCACAAAGGAGCAATTCTATTATCAGAAGACAGAAGATTTGGCTCCTGGCACTTGGGAATTTGAGTTTTCCCGGGAAGCTGCACTTATCTTCTGTGAAAACACAAGTTCCACAATCAAGGGTGAGCAAAATCACTTCACTTCATTGGGAGTCTTTTTAACTCCCCAGTGATACACTGAAGGGTTATGACCCGACACAAGAAAGCACTTGGAAGCTGTACTTAGCTTCAAGCATGCAAGTATTTCTGTTGACCCTATGGAATTGCTTGCATGCCTAACAGCAAGTACATGCTTAAACATTTGGCTGAAGCAGGATCTAGGTTAGTAGATACACCACCAGGCCCATGGATCTGGAAGAGTAATTTGAAATAGCTCTGTATATTACTGAATTGTTTTTATAAATATAGGGAATTAAAATATTTCCACTGAGGTCACTACTCTTGTTAGGAAAAAGGTCAATTCTATATCGTCACATATTGGTTAATGGGAGCAACATTTCTATTTCAGAATGTCAGAGTTATTCCAGTATTAATACAGAGCATTTCTTGTTCATCCCAAAGGAGATTCTTCTTGATTTCCATTTTTGTGTGCGAGGAAAATTTAACATTTAAAGTCCTAATTCCATACAATAAATTGAGTCTATGAGGCTGCCCACAGACACAGTGTGAGAGCCCGACCATTCTTTTTTACTTTTTTTTTTTTTAATTGAATCAGGTCATAAAGCAGCAGTTCAGAAATGTACAAGAGAATTCTGATAATGAGCTATAGCACATCTACTGTAATTCAATGCTGGCAGTGAAAAGAAGTAATTAAAAACAGGTACAATTATAGAAAAGGCACCAAGAGCACTGACCCCAGTTTTTTTTTTTTTTGCCACAATCTTTTTTTTTTTTTTTTTTTTTAACTCTTCTTCTAAAGACACCAGTTTAAAAGTTTCTTATGTGTGAATATTTTTAGGCTTCACAACAAGCCTTGTGTTTAAACATTGCAGTTGGTGGCCGGGATCGAGCAAGAACAACTAATCCAAAACTAACAATCTCAAATTTACACCAGTCCATTCAGAAAATTTAAACTGCCGCTAGCAAACCAGGCACAAAGGAACAGTTTCTGATCTCAGACACATGTACATAATCCACCAGGAGTTACTTCCCTTACATTCCTGTGTAATCAAGATCAGAACCTGGTTCCTATTGTTGAGAATTTGTGACAGTTTTAAGTTAGTACTTTAATGAAAAAAAATAAATCTAATTTCTTTGGCTCCTCACTATGTGGAAATAGCAATATACCATGACACCCCTACAAGATCCGTTTGCATCTTTTTTTATTTTTTTTAAATTTTTTTGTGCAATTTTTATTAGATTTTCTGACTTCCAGCAGGAGATATGAAAATGTGAAACATATTTTCTACTTTCATACTATTTCTTTTTTTGTTTTTGTTTTTCATTTTATGTTCATTCTAAGTGTTCTTTATTGGAGTGAGTGTATGGTGTTAAGCTAGATATGCTTTTTTGTACTCTTATGATTATCTGCTTTGCAAAAGTAACTTAATTTTCTTAAGCAATATTAGCATTCACATTACTTGGCACCATTGGCAAAAAAAAAAAAGGGGGCGGGAAGGAGGAAGAAGGAAGGAATAAATAAATGAAATTCAACCAAACCAAACCAAACTCCTGGTAGCCAAAATCAAATGTAAACATATCTTTTTTTTTCTTTTTTTTTTTTTTTTAAAGTAATGTTGCTCTGCCTTTTTTTCCTAAGTCTAAATACAGTAGCTCTTTTTTGCCATTTAGTCATGCTTTAGCAAAAATGTTCTTCTAAAGAACATTTAAAATAAAGTTTCTTATAGTGAAATAAAGTTTTTGTTTCATTTTACAGACCATAGCCACTAATGCTTTGCTTTTGTTCATTTCTTTTTCTTGAGTTCATGCACATATCTCTTTGTTTTAATATATACAATATGTACAAACAATACATCCACACTCTTCTCGTTCATTCAGACAAAACTATACAAATAATAATTTTATCTTGCCAAGTTATTGACCCTTTATGAATAAAATATTTAGTAATTAATCAATATATTCCCTTTCAAATATTTTGTCATTTTCCATTTCTACCTTCTATATATACAGAAACTGCCCAGATTTGATGAAATAGCCAAAATAAGAAATTTACTGGCCAGAATGCAGCACCACTCTGATCTTTAGGTGGTATAAAATGTCCAGGCAACATATGTATGTGACTCTGCAAAATGACAAGAGGTTTGACAGTTACTTAAGATAAAAAGCTACACGTCTTACAAATTATTTCAAGAACTTAAAATAATAGCACATGAAAGTAAGGCTAGAAAATAAAGTGCTGAATATGAGAAAAAGTACATGACAATTGATATGTTTTTGCAGGTTCTAGTAAAAAAATACCAAAAAGAAACTTTTTAAAACTTGCTTAAGTTGCTCTCTCTGTTTCTCATGCATTACCCGTTTATCTCAAATACCAACCCCTTCTGTAAGTTCCCACGGGATGTATTAAAAACCTGCAGATTTAAAAAGTTGCATTAAGTGTGCTGTAGAGATTTAAAAGAAACACAAAGGACAGAAGAGCGAAGGAAATGAGGATGCATGGACCCAATAAAGATGTACTGATCTAAGCCCCTCCACTGAGACTCTCAAAGCTTCAGTTTCTTGGAGATGACTGACAAGTGCAGGAACAACATTCTTGTGTTGCTTGTGCATTCCCACCTTTTCTTAACAATATTTTTGGTATAATATTTGTACAGTTCCACATGTTGTTCAATACAGCCCTATATGAAAAGGATAAATAATCGCTTCTTCCGTCTTGGAGAATGAAGCAACTCACAAATTCTTCCTGGTGTCTCTTTTTTTTTCTATGATCCAACAGAAGATTGAGTTCCAAGATGTCTTGCTGAACAAATTAAAAGTTGTCCATGAAAGTGCAAATGCAATGACCAAAACATTACTGTTAAAATCCTGCAGATGGTATTTCCAGAACTGCAGTGGGTATTTTTGTTGTTGTTGCATGTCTCTGCTAAAAACAGAAAATGAAAACAGTCTGAAAAGCAATGTCACATTGCTACGGGATGCTGCTGTGTATCTTCAAGTTCCTTGGCCTTTTTCAATTCTTTCACTCTGAAAAAACAAAGAGGAGCTATATAACATGTCTATTCCAAAAACTTTTTCAAGATAGAAAAATCAAGATGATTCCTCCCTTTAACCTCCAGTGTAAAAGAGCCACCTCCCAGAGAAATGACAGGAAGGTAGTATGCTCTTGACACTGTAAACAGTTGGAAGCGCATGAGGGAACAGTAGAAATCTGAGAAAAACGCACATTTGGAAATGTATACTAATTTCTAGCTAATGAGTTTTCATGTTACATGTAAATACAACGTGCCTCATTGTGGTATTGTTCTATTTAATTGCCCCCCCCCCCCCCCCCCCTTTCTTATCATTAACTGATTGTGTAGTTGCCTGCTATTGCAGCTGTTATGGTAAAGTGGCTTTTCAGTGTTAACTTCTTTTCTCTGTAAACCACTGAATCATGGGACAATTTCATGTTATGCCCGGCCCAGTGGGGGGAAAATCAATCAAACTTAGAGGGGAAGCCTGATGTTAATAGGCACAGAATTTCATGTAAATGAGTGTTTATATGTGAGTAAAAGGATCTGGTAGGGTATGAAGAAAGGTTACTTCACACTTATTCTAGCTTCTGTTCACTGTAGTCTCTAGTACTTTGGTAGTGGTAGTAGATACATGTTTTTTCACAGCCAGTAGTAGAGGACATTGCATGCCAAAGGAGACGAAGTGGAAGGGTTACTCTCCCTTGATGTGGCCTGATACTTCATTCTCCACCCTTTAAAATCCATGCAATACATTACCTCCCTCTAGCACTTGTCTGTATAAGAACCAAATCATCACTGAAAGCTGAAATAGTTAATAAGTAAATTAAAAAGATGAAGAGAAGTGAATAACTTCAGTCCCATCAAATAAAGTAGGATTCTGCATTGGTGCTGGCATAGCAGTAATTCTCTGCTCAGGCTCACAAACTGGCTGCATGTCAGTGAAGGCTGCCTGCAGAGGAGCCAAACCAAATCCAGAAGGGCTTCCTGTGCTGCCCCTAAACCTGAAGGCAGGTGCCCAGCTGAGCTTGGGCAACCTGGCTCTGCCTCATTCTGCGGGGTGCTCCTTTCCATGGTGCAAGACCTCTGCCACCTGCCTGCTTCCACATGCCTTTCCTCCTTTACCACAAGGGGAGACCTGCCCTAAAAGGAGTAGAAGACAGCTTAAGTTGATTTAGCTGACTATGTACATGCCCAATTACTCTAGCTAAAACTTCAAAGGACAAGTGACAAAGGCGTGGTGCAAAGAATCATGTCAGAGCTGCAAACCTATGAAACAGAATCCAACTAAAATTGATTTAATTTAACAAAGTCTAAGCAAATATAATTTAGATACTAAGAGATGTCAAAAGAGCTAAGCAGCACGAATGTCAGTTTGTAGCCTCTTTAGGTACTCATACATTATCTTTTGTCTCTTTCACCAGCTTGGTAATACAAAAACATGATGAAGGCTATAATCTGACCTCTAGATTTGGCCTATAAATATACCTCCTATTTTTTTTTAATTTATTTTTCTGCATGTACAATTAAACATACTCAGGAGGAGCTGGTTGTTTTTAACTCCCAGGTTTAGATTACTCAAAGCTCTAGCACTCAAAGGCACTATCTTAATGCGTGAAACTGGGGGAAACTGGAGTCAACGAAGAAATCATGCTGACCAACACGAGTAAGGTCAGACCTTTGCTGCTTACCTCAAACTGTTGGAGAATATCATGTCTGGAAAGTTAGAGGGCTCTGCCAGTCTAAATGCACATGCCATTTTCAGAGCCTGAAGACGTACCTTTAAGAGGCTATGGCACTCTTCTGAAATCCAAGTCAGGCAGAGAGAATGTCTCAATACAGCTCCCCCAGATGCCAGGAAGTACTCTGATCTTCAGGCTGAGGAAAGGGCAAGGCAGGAAGCAGTAGCACCAATTCTGATTTCCTATTTGGGTACTGCTGTGCCGAGCCAAAATTCCTAATACAATTTTACAGTGAAATTTTCAGAAAAATTCTGGCTTTATACAAGGTACTATATAAAAGACCCTGCTGATGTGAGGGGAGTGAGGACTTCAGCATCGAACAAAAGACAACGAGCCTGTTTGCTCCTAGTGGGTTAGGATGTCTCATGGCGTTACCTGCTTGTTAAGTCCGCATCATCCTTTCATTAAAGGAAACATATGAGGGCTGTTGCAGTGAACTGAAAATGCTCGCAAATGACAAATTGATCATTTTTAGTATATTTAGTTTTATTTTTTTGTAACAACTCGGTCTTGAAATTATTAATGTTTCCATTACTGCACCACTTAGAAGCAGAAGTTGAACCAAAATAATTGCTGTGCTAAAAAAAGTATGCATGTGTGCAGTAAACTATTTTTAATGTTTAGATTAATTATATATATGTTCAAGATACCATCTATTAATGCATGATATGCAGTGCAACTTCCAAGTGTTTTCTGTTGCACTTCAGTACCACAATGTAAAATTAAACTGTTATTGTAGATCTTACTGAGAACATGCACATTATTTAAGCTGTTGGCTCTTTCACCAAGACATGCTATACCTTAGTTTAGCACTTCAACATGCAAAGTCTATGCTAACAAAGCACTTTTGCAGGAAGAACGCAAGACATGCTTTGCTGCAAACTTCAACCTACAGCATGCAATATCTGTACTGGTGCAGACCTATTGAATCTGTTTAACTGGAACGGAACATACATGCCAATGCAAGTTAATTACTATACCACTCAACAAACATTTGCACTAGTACAGATCTATTGAGAAATATGCAATGCCTTCCTTGGTCAAATGTGTTTTACATTGATTTGCAGATTTTCAGGCTTATAAAAATTTTGCAAGTGCAATAATAATTACTGCTTAAAAAAAAAGAAAAAAAAACAAGAACATACTAGTATTGAATTTCCCTACAGTAGGGTTACAGCCTTTGAAAATCTGTCATGGGTACCATTACTGAAACATGCTGCTTAGTATATAATGAAACAAACCATGTATTCCAGAGCATTTATAATCTTATGCTTCACGATGATCATCATCCAAACTTATTAAGTTACCACATTTGTTTTTATTAAACTAACCTGTGTTTAGTATACATAATCGGGCAGTTGTTACATTAAAAATGGGAGTGCAGGTAGGTACTAGGAATCATTTATTTGTATAGTGTACTGCACAGTAGGTAGTAAGACCCACAGCCTACAGCTGTGGATCTCTCATCCTCGCTCTGAAGAGCAAGGTCCAGGAAAGCCCTGGGCTGGCACCAAGAAGCCTGAGAAGGTGGTCTCCCCTCTCCTGGCAGCAGGCTAAAGGCAGCCCTGCTCTGCTGTGGGATCTGCGGCGTAGCACAGAGAGTGGAACTGAAGCAACTCTTAACTGCTACCAATAACTGAGCAAATTCATGGGCAGAGTGACACTTGGAAAGCACTGAAGTATTGTGAATGCCCTGCTTCTTTCCCAAACCAGGGCCACATATGAAGTGCCAGAACCAGTGCATGCATTAAGCTATATACCAGATTAATGTAATTTATTTATCATTTTAAATAACTGTATTCTTAAACAAGACACTGAATTGTTATACCAAGAGAACTTAAAGCTAATTATTTTCAACCAATTAATTCTTTATTGGAGTGTCTATGCTGTAACTCTTCCTGTGATTTAACACAAATTTTTAGTCCTCATTTAGCACTTCATTTTTCTTTTTGAGAAAGTTCCTTATTCAGTGGTATATTGATTTGACTTCATTACTGCAATATAAAGTTGTCAACATGAGTGTGGGGTTGGTATCCCCTCTTCGCTAACCCTTTGTGTAATAAAACCCCTAGAATTCCAAATGCAGTTAAAAAGTAATTTGATCAGGGAAAAACTCTGGACAGATCAGGACCCTTGAAAATAAAAATCTACTGAGTGAGAGCTACTAGGACAGCATTTAAGTGAACAGTATAGCACTGCCTTCGCGCTAGAAGACAATCTACCTTCGTTGCTCTTTTTCCACTCTCAAAATTCGGATAGGGGAGAAGGGCCAAAGTGTAGCATCCATAGTTACAAGCATTAATAAACTACTCTAGGTGGAAGCACACTAACAGATTTTATAGAACAGTACAGACTATTGCAGCAGAGAAGGATGTTCTTAGAGATGTTCCAGTTCAGTTTGGTAGACAGTGAGACTTTTTTGCTTTAATAACAGAAAACCAAGAGCTGAGAGCACATCATACCAGCAGGCCATGTGCTATGGATGGTATACAAATCTTGCTAGATAGCTACAGGCACCAGTGTGCTGGTTTAGATCACTTCTGAAAGCACTTCCAGTTACATGGGGACTGGAGGTGAGGACAGTTCAAGTGATAACATGGCTGCAATCCAGAGCACACCAGGAAAGGTATCAGGCTATGTCTGTTGCAACACTCCAAACAAGAAGTACCATCCTACTTCAATAGCTACTGAAACCATGCACAGAATTACAAGGACTATAAGTTTGCTTTTGCACTGATGAAGCCTTCAGCAAAAACCTCCTCAAATAACATTTCATCTAGATGGTAAACACTTCTAAAGTACAAGGTCATTCCCTCAGCAATTGCTGAAGAGCTGATGGACGGAGAAAGCACGTGCAATAGAGATGATCACTGCTAAGGTGTCTGAATCACGGCCATGGTACTGACTTACGAAAAGGGACAAGAAGATGGTTTCACCTATGAGCTTCCAGCCCTGACACTCAGGAGCTACGTCCCAGTTCCCAAATTCCAGCCAGACCAAGCTTCTGCCCTTTGAACTGTGTTACTTACTTGGACACCATACAAGGAGGCTGCATCATTATGTGCTGAAGCAATGTAGAAAGCAACAGCCCCAGAAGCGAGCAGCAACTTCTCTCCCCACGTACCCTCCCCGAGTCTTGTATGGGAGTGTGTCAGCAAATGAATTAGGCCTACTTAGAAAGAATTTCAGCAAACAATGGCTTCATGGGTAAAGCATAACACAAAGCTGCTTCATCAAATTTACTCCATAATGCCCAGCCAGGGAAATGTTTAATGAATCTGTGAGTTTTACAGCAGTAAGTTCTGGCAATGCTGATCAGTGTAACAGACAGGGTGCAGGAGCCAGAGTAGTCTTTCTGGTTAGTTACCTGTTGCTCTGAGAGCTGAAATAGCCTGTGGGACATTTAAGAAAAGGGAGCTCTTGCCTTTTTCCAGATATCTCATTTGGGTTGCAAAACAAAAAAGACAGAAAGGCCCAATAAGAATGACACCCCAGAGCATGCGGTCTGCAATTTAACACACACATTTGAGCTCCAAACACATTCAGCCCCTGCAAGAGGTAAATGAAAAAAGAAATTACTTTGAAAAATTTTGTTGCATGTAGTGTCGCATATCCCAGTACTTTTTCTCACGTTATCCTAAACTTGAGCAAAGTGGACTTTTCAATCCCTTATAACATTCCCCCATTCTCAATCTCATTTAGAAGCATAAAAACCTAGTTACTTAAATGAAATTGCTGCTGCACAGCATGTATTAAAAATGTATTAAAAAAATACAAGTCCTAGTTGCACAGGAGTAGAAGGAGGTTCGTTGCTGAAATGCCAAGAAAGGGAAGGTTATGCAGACAACAACAAAATATAGGAAATGTTGTTTACTCAGGTAGAAAATAAAGTTATACTTACCGGAGAAAATGAATTCAGGTGTTATGTGCACGCTCCCCACACCGGAGAGCAGCATTTAATCAAGTAAGAAATGAGGTAGGGGGAAGGGGAATCTACTTATAAACGAAAGATGCCATAAGTGAATACATTCCTTTTTACTTATCATCGATAACAACTGCACTTGTTCTGCCCCAGAGAGAACTTAAGCTTTGCTGCAGGCAGAAAGTGATCAGCCACCAGTATGAAGAGACTTGCTCCTTGTGCTCTGCTCTAGATCACCTGCCTACTGAGAGGCAAAAGGGGTAACAGCTCAAGCAGACATATTTCTGTTCACATCCTGATTCTGGACTACAAACAAAGGTCTCTTTCACAGGAAGCTACAGAGGATGGCTTAACAGATGAGCAGGGACAACTCTGCATAGCAAGCATTGGTCAGCTGAAATATGTCCACTGGACTAAATTCCTCTGAGAAGTAAAACTATTACTTAAAGGCAATAATAACTGGATTTTTTTTTTCCTTCTATAAAGTCTTTTAACTTCTACTGCATGATGATCTTGAAGGTCTCTTCCAACCTTAATGATTCTATGATTCTAAGATAGCAAATTTAGTCTCAAGTTGGAAAATAAAATGTCACCCCTTCCCTCCCTTTACTGATCATGGTTTAATATAACCCAAATCAATCCAGAAAAAATAATGAAAACCTCTTTTCAAATTGATCTCAAACTGAAACATGGAAGCAAACTCTTATCTGCATATGCACACTACGTGAGCACAATGTCTGTGTACAGAATACGTCAACTTCGTACATTACAGACATTCCTTCAGCATGTATGGATAAGCCAGCGTGCCCCAAAATACTTTTCATATGTGCATGCATAAACTGCATATGCACATATGTTGTACATGAACTCAAAGCAGCAAAAAAATGACTGGCCATAACAAACTTATTTCAGCAGAACAGCAGTTGATAGACTTTGTGATGTTTTATAGCTAATGTTTTCCAGATAATGAGAGAAAGTACATTTAAGCGGAACAAGTTAATTTAGCATGATTGAAACTGTTTTCCTGATTCATGTTTCTTCAATGATGTGCATTAGAGGTGAACCCAGATGCCTGCATTACTGGCTGGGTCCCACTGTAAGAATGTACAGAATGACAAATCACTGCCTTAAAAATAAAACACGGACCTACTGGGAAAGGGAGAATATTAGCAGTATATTTTACTTATACCTATGTACATAAATACATTTGCCTGCAATGTATTCTTGTATTATTAAATACCAACTGAATGCTATTCCTATAAGCTCCTCACTTCACCAGCAGACATCCCTGTGAAGCCCAACAGAGGAGTATGAGAAAATTTGACACATACTACCACAGGATATCAAGGATTGCTCTTACAGCATTTTATCTGTAAAACAGAATTCATTACTGTATTTTCTTTGGAAGAGCTCTCAGTGCTAGAAACTGTCACTGCAGACAATGGTAATAAAGCTAAGGACAGATCACTAAAACACATGTAGGAATAGTTTTTTGCTTATACCTTGTTTTTCTTGCCATTGGCTAAAAGAAATTTTAATCCAGTCAATTTTTCTCACAGATTCTACTTTTACCGAAACTTTCAACAGCAGTTCTAACAGCTGAATGTTACTGTACACAAAACCTGAGGTAACAGTGTGAAGCCACACACAATTCAAAGAACAACATAACTGAAGTTCTGGGCTTCTTTTAGATCATCTACCCGAGCCATTAAGCCTTCTCCTGGGAGTGGCAACTTCCTGATTTCCTGATGTATCCCACATCGTTTGCCACTCAAGGCAAGACTTGCATATGCTACTAAACTTTCAGAATCTGTACATCTGCTTTCTGGTAATTTTTGATTTGCTTTTACAAACACAAAGTCTTAAGGTGCAACAACTAATTGGCCAATACTGGTGACTGGCCTGCCAAAGGGATCTTGAGCTGAGTCACCATGCCTACGGAGCATGCCCTTGGGATGGCTTTCCCTGGCTTTGCTCATGCCCAGGGAGCTGGGTGCTAGCTGTGTACCTGCACCCTGCACTTGCTTCTCCAATGCTATCTGGGTGCTCAGTCTCCCTGTGGAGCACCCAATACAATACAGCAGCTATGCTGCTGTTTTCCATCCCATACACGTGCACTAACAAAAGACTGAAACACATCATGTAGTGTTGATATGTATTCACAGAATATTCTTTATTGTCCACCAACCATTCACTTAACTAGCAAGCTTTCAAAATGCATGTACTGAGGTCTCACATATAGACTGCTCTTCACTGTCTCCTGTACTAGTTCACTGACCACGTAACACAAATCAGCTTTAGTATATCTTGAGACTGCAGCATGCATCTGCTCTCCAACTCAGACTCCTCGTCTTGAATGGAAAGGCACACAAGGACAATTGCTTTACTTGTCTGTGTTCAAGTCATACATCGCACTTTTTCAGTTTTGAATGCAACTAGCCCACTTTGGTATGCACATTTTAAGTTTAAATCGTTTTTCCTATTCACGGAACAAAGGTCTTAAAATATATCCCCCTCATGCTTGATGCGCAAAAGTCATACATGGTGCTGCTAGTGGGGAACGCAGTGTAGCTTCCAGCTTGTGCAGCACCCAGGGTTGCAGCATGCACCCTGACCTCATAGTGGGGCTTTCTGCTGGCATCCCAAGCCTACGGACAGCGAGGCAGAGGCACCCACATCTGGGGCACAGCAGGAATCATGCAGGCATGCCTGCACATGGCCAGTCCCATCAGGTTAGCAGAAACTCCCTGGAGAGAAGGAAGACTGAGAAGAGAGCACCAAAACTGCAAAAACAGGAAAGGCTGGAAGCTATGCTAGTTGTTTTCTTACACACTGTGTGTCCTGCTCTACCGGTAGCTTAAGAAAATATCATCATTTGTCTGCAGCATTCATTACTGTCCTACGGCATATGGTAGCTGACCCCAAAATTAAAGATAGTTAAACTTGTCTACTTTTATAAAAAAGAGATCAACACTTACTAATACCCTTACAACAAAGATAGGTTGACTTATCTAATCAGAATGGCTTTTTTTTAAAGTTACTTACAGTGATTTGTTTTCAAACCCAAATTATGTTCCCCTTCCCCCCCCCCCCCCAAGAGGCCTTTGAAACCATACACACAACTGTAGACCAAAAAGCACCAGCCTTAATTAAACCCAAAGAATCAGATTAGTAAAAACAAGCCACCCAGGTGGCCCACCATTAAGAGAATGCAAGCTATTTTTACACTGTTCCCGATTAAACCTATATTAGATGAAACATACATTAACATAAGCCATAAAAGCTGGATCTATGGCGTTCTGGCTAGCAAATTCTGGCACAGCACTGGTGCCTCTGCAGTCAAGAGCAACATTTCTCTTCCTCCATCAGGGCAAAATCCATCAAAGCAAGGACTTAAAAAATTAAGGCACATCTGGGCCTTTATTCCCATTTCAAGCCATTCTTGTTTCATTGGTTGTTATTAAAAACCCCAAATTGTTACTTGCAAAAATCTGAGAATATGCAACAAAAATGGTGAAGAGACATCCTAGTTTTGAAAGAAACATGATTTGTTATTGCTTCTTTATTAGGCTCAATAGTTAAACCAGTAATGATGCCTCCAGGAGTCTTATGCCTGATTCATACACTCAATCCTAAATTGTAAAAATCGTCTCTGCATTTCAAGGTCAGTAAATCTCCACAATCAACAGTTCAGTTTTCTATTCTGAATGCTACAAAAACAAGAGTTCACACAAATCCTCTTGAAATAGTAGTAATGAACACAGTGTTATTTCCAGCTGTAGCTTCTGCGAAAGAATATAAACTCTGTTGTCCTACAGCCTCTCAAATTCAAGGTGATATTGAGCAGTCCTGCTGACAACTCAGGCACACGTCTTGGAAGCTGCAGCATCCTCTGCTCATACACAGGGACTGTCACCTGCCACAGGAACACTGATGTATTCTCACTCTTCTGTTGGGTAGCAAAGAGCTGGCCCTGGCAAGGTAACCAGATGTGCAACTTACCGAAGAGCAACTTCTGGAAGATAAGCATTGGTGCTTAGTCATTTTACGAAGAAAAAAGCAGTGTGAAGAGCTCTTCTACTTCACTCTGGCTCTGGCAGAAACAAATACCCATCTAGTTTAAGCTGCACCTGTACAGCAGCTTCTAGCCTGAATGCCATTGCATTCTTACAACAAAGGACATCATTATTCATTGAGGGTATGTAAATGCAGACACAGTCAAGTTCCAAGATCTACTAACAGTCTATTTGGATACTGTAAAATATCCCATCAACACCACCACCTAAGCATGCCCATGATGAATACACATGTCCTTTTTCACATGTTCATGCACCGGTAACATCTACTGCAGAGCTCTGTCCTGTTATAAAAGCAGCAGTGTTAGTCATTGCAGTAGGGTTAGTTTATACAGGTTTCTGTTTATATAATTAATGGAGGTGAAACTTACTGGCATATCTTGGCTGCAGCCCCATGCAAGCAAGCAGAAAGCAAAAATATTTAAAATGGAAGAGAGGAACTGGCTAGCAGGCAGCTACACTCACCCTTTTGTACAGCCTATGGTCCACCAGTGGGCTTCAGATTGCAAAACAATACCAAAGAGCTATTAGCACACACATGGCAATAACCGTACCTTACCAAGAAATTCACTTCAGGGAGAAGGAGACAACACTTCTGCTTGCCTGGAGAGAAAGAATCCTTCCCACCTCCTGCCTACTGGACTCCTCCTCTTTACCAGAGAAGGAGTCCTTTGTTGAGGTGTTTTAGGGCAGGACATAAATAAATCCAATACTGTCATCCCCATTGTATTTCCAGCTGCATCCTGCTTTCCCTTCTTACAACAACTATCTGATTTCTAACTCAGGCCAAACACTACTCCATAAAAAACACTGCAGCACAGCCTAGCATTGGTGCAGATACTTCCCAGAAGAATAAAGTTCTCATACAACTCAGAGAAAGAATAGGAAATAGAACGTAATCTTCCTGGAGAAAGCTGACTGTATGGATCACATATGAATTCAGTTCAGATAACCCAAACCTACTTCAGAGCTCTCAGTTTTCCTTACAGCTCTAAAGTAGTTGGAAAACACTAAATAGGTGGATTCTTTCCAAAACCATCAAATACGTAAACCTTTAATTCTGTCTCACACAGGACAGTATTCCAGGAGACAAGCCAATTCATAGTAGATGTAACAGCTAATTTTAGGTTGAAAGCCAAATGCCAATGAATGGAGAGGTCTGGGCAAGGAACAATGATGGGTGAAGCTCTCCTATGAGTCCAGGAAGGTCGTGTTTCTCATTCTCTACAACCAACACTTCAGCAACAAGTCATGTCGGTACCATGTTATGGTTGATGCATGTTTTTCACCAGATTTTTGACAACATGACAATAGATGAATAAACAATTTTTTCCAAAGTCAAAAGGAAAAAATACATCTGACCATCAGAAATCAGAATGACTGCTGATGATGAATGACTACTTTTGTCTTCATGATGCCTGCTAACATTCAGCCAGTAGAATGCCAATATCTTCTGTAAGAATACACTCAACCAAAACTTACATCCCGCTTCTGATTTTCAGCAATGTCTACTCATCCATTACTAAAAGAGCTCCAACCACATCATTAACTGTCTAAACGTTGGAAATACTGTCTGATCAGGCAACAAGCATAAGTTCAGGAGATCAGAAATCACAAGACCAACATGCCTATTTACACACACTGACACGGATCCTCAAGCTGATAGGAATCATGTTTGCTCTACTTGGTATTTGTGACAAAAGGCTAATTAAAAAAATGGAACAGGAAGATCATTTAAGCTGTTCTTCTGAATGTTAGCCTAGAAAGAGTTCTCATAATTGGCTTAAACTAGACTTTGATCTATTTAAAAAAAGGTGTGAAAAGTAAGCAACCAGATGGTTACCAGGAGAAAGCCTGAGTAACCCTTGCACAAAGGCTCCACGATAATCTCTCAGTAAGACTCCTTTATTGTTCCAGCAACAGAATCTGTATGTGGACAAAAGTCAAATTGATTTTTTTTTTTTTGAGGTTGAATTTTGAACTTTAAGAATTCACTGCCTTTTCATTTAGCTCAATATCCATATGACAGACTGCAACTGGCTTTTACATCCTGCCTTGTCTATCAGCTGACAGGCATCTGCTACAAGATCATGCTTCTCTGATGTTCCTGCATACGCTCTCTTTTCTCTGTCACTCCCCCAGATTTTCCAAAAATATCAGTCATTTCTATCTCTGGTACTGACAAGGCACTGTGGTTTAACAAGTAGCCTTGTGCCATTTTTATGATAAAGAGCAGTAAATAACACTGGTTGTTAGGGCTTGTCCCTGCATGTTCAGGAGCTTGGATGGATGACGTATTTTAGACTTCCTTAGTTTCTTGTTTATAGCAGCCATGTGCTAATTTTGAGCATTTCAACAGGAGTCTGTGGTGGGATTTCAAAAGCAGTACCCCTGAAACTGTGTGTGGAATTGTACCAGGCACACTGCCATCAGCTGTATCCCATATGAGCATTACACAGGATACGCAGGAGGCTGAAAGGGCAAAGTTATGAGGCATATATATATATAGGTGTTTTTAAACTTATTTAACATCTTAAGTTTTATTACATTATCTTTAGAAAGATGTAAGCAAGAAAAGCCAAGTAGCAAGGAATAAGTGTAATTATTAAGACACAGAAAAGTGTTTTTTTTTTTTTTTTTAAACACAAAAAAGAGATTTAAAGCTTGAAGAGCAGCAGATGAGAAGGAACCAATTACCTTGTCTTGCCACCTAGTACCCCAGTGTACACGCACAATGAACAGGGTAGCACTGAAAGAAGGTTGCAGAGCCTGGCTTCGGAAGGAAAGAACACAAATGGTCCAAGGCCAGGACATGGCTGTGCTGGGGAAAGCACATGGCTCTTGCCCTTGGCTCCTTCCAGCCAGGTGAGGAAGCAAATGGGACAGTTTCAGAGTCAGCTGAGACAGTGAACAGGTAAATATCTGGTTTAAGAAGTAAATCTGTATTACTTCCACTTTTACACTTTCCCTTTGCAGTTGCTTACACAAGCAAAACACTTAAATCTATTTACCTTCAAAATCCTGTGTAGTAATAAAGGTCTATGAACCTCACTGGCATATCATTCTTCAACAAGCTCAAGCAAGCACAAGGGACCAGATCACTCTGTATGGTACCTGAAGCCAGGAGGGTCCAAGGGCCCATGAGCTGTCCCTGTGGCATCATCCCAGGATCACGGATGCAGCCTACATGCAGAGAGCACCAACTGTTCTGGAAAAAAATCTTTCTTTGTAACTGCTTACTTCAAGCTTTTCTGACAAGCAGGGGGAATACGGGAAAAGAGGCCCAAACTTGTCACAAATTTTTAAAAAGTTCTCTAAAGTTATGTTGGTGTCAAACTGCTTCTCAACACTGTTTTTTATCATATTTGGGAAATTTTGCTTTTATTTTTGGCATTTGCTGATGCCAGAACGCTCCTGGATAAAGTTTGTGTCCGTTAATATTAATAACACTAACACAGTTTTAAACCCTTTTAACTGCTTAGAAAAAGTACATGACCATGACTGTGATTGTTTTCATTTCAGAAGAAAATGCAAGGCAGTTTTGAAACAGTCACATCTTCGGTAGAAATATTTTTTTTTTTCCTTTGTTGCATCCTAACCAGGAACCATGGACTACTTCCCAAGTCACCATAATCTCTAACAAAGTGCCTACCAATACACACAGGGCTACACTGTTGCAGAAACTCGAGTTTCTGTGCAGCATGACAGAAGCCAGAGAAAACCTTCTCGCAATGGATTCCCCCCAACCTGCTTCTTGTTCTTACTGTTTGTCTAGAAATACACAAGACCTAAACCCTTCTCCCAGAGGTACACAGCAGCAGGGACAATGCTGCTCAAAAGAAAGATCAGGCTACAGGCAAAAGGGAAGTGACTTGCCTGCAAACTTCAGTGATACAGATGAGTAGGTCTCGCTCTAAGAAGGAAATAGGAGATGCTGAGAAAGAGGAAGGCAATGAGCTGAAGGCAAGAAAAACTGCTGGAACCATGGGCAATTCTGAAGAGTCTAGGCTACTTGACAGATGAAGGTCTAACAGAGCATGAATGAAGTGCATTGCACATTCCAGACATTATTGGGAAACCCAGTGATAAAACTAATAGTCACATTCTCTGGAGTTGGGTATGCAAGTAAGCTGTAGGAGCATCTGGCAGTTTGACGCCATAACCTTCGAAGATGGCAACAGGTAGGTGGCTTTCCCAGGGACTGCCTGGACCTCAAGCAGATCTGAGAGGATGTAAGTTCCAAGTCTCTGTCTAATTCATTGGGACAAGTTGCCTAATGAACATGATCAAACAAACCTTTCGGTCCCTTCCATACACCCCGCTATGAGCACAAAGCCACGTGTGCTTCTTCACGATCTACTGTGGCTGTGTCAAATGCATTTAGAACTGTCCTGGAAGCTATAAAGCCTTCTTTCTTATCTGCGTGTTACTTGCCATTGAACCTGGAGGTAAGATGCCCTTCCACAACGTGAGCCACGCCAACCTCCTGCAAACTGCAGCTCTAAAATCTTCCACACGGACTAGAGTCATGTGTCTAAAATCAAGTTTATCACATGCGTCTCTGACTCTGAGCTCTGTTTACTCTCAGACATCACTGGGCTGAACTATACATGCTTTAAAATATATTAGGTCAGACCAGCTCCTGAGTGCTGTTAGCAGATGAGATGCATGTGTGGTGAGAATGGAGAGCAGAGTCAGAAACATCTAAATTCACTTTTGTCTAGGCAAATTTCCAGTTTGCAAACTGATCATATATGAGCTCCTTTCATTGGAAAATCAGGACAGACACCCTGCATATAGCAGAGTACTGGCACAGTAGTGTCATGTGTCAACCTGCCTCGTGTTGCAAGTGAGCACTTTGGCAAGCATGCTCAGGTTCTCATACTGGCAGGAGAGAATTCGTCTTCATGTCTTTGTCTGTACTCCCAGTTACTGAGTATGTGTGGAGTGGCTGAAGTGAACTAACTTCTACTTTGCTGGCACATTCCACCTGTCCACATTAAAAAGAAGCTATATTTGATGACAGTCTACCAAGTGACCCTTGTGACTAAACTGAAAGTATTTCTGGTATACACAAGATATCACATTTTGCATTTTATCACATACCACAAACAGTTTGTGCAGCATACAGATCTGTGTAGCATTTATGAGCTGTAGCTATCCTTCAAAGAGCTTATCCCCTCCTCGCCCTGCTCCCAACATCCTCAAGTCCAACTTTAAAAACCTTTTGCCTTTTTTTTTTTACTCAATATTTCTTTATTCTGTGTCTGCCTGACGTGACCTTGGCTGCTTTACTATATCAGCAGTGGAAGTGAACATGATGATTCTCTTTCAGCAACAGTCCTAAGTTAAAGATTTCCTTTCTGTGAGTGTATCTTGGAAGCAGCTGTGCTTTGTTATTTGATTAAAAGATCTGTAGAGAGTTGATTCTATTATCCTTTACATTGCACTCACTGCTGACACACTTGAATATTATTAAATTGCTCTACTGAAGAGCAGATACCATAAGGTAATGTTGTACCTGTGGCGGCAGCGTCGTAAAAATCTCATGATCTTGCGAGCAGCTTGATCCTGTTTCTTGGTAAGCAGACTGCTTCTAAACACACACACAAAAAACAACTTTGAAGCACAGGCAAAACTGGGGAGGACAGCAGTAAATGCAAGAATAATCATCCTATGAACCACTGTAGTTATCCCACTGGCCTATTTAAACTACAGCACAGCCCTGAACAGTGTAAACAATGTCATATAAAGATCCTGGTAGCACTTAACAATCCCAACAACTCACCTGAGTTTCTGTTGTACAATGGTGGCTGCCCGACGGTTTTGCTTCCTCTTCCCACATTCTTTGTAGCTGCGGTAGTACTGCTGGATCAGCATTGCGGCTCTTCGGCTCTGCTGGAATTTTTTCTGCTCATAATAGCTTCGGAATTTGCTCTGGATAAGAATGGCAGCTTGTGTCATCTTTTTATAAAGTGCATACTACAAGAAAAACAAAGAGAAGCTGAGGCATTCCAAAACCAAAAACAAAACAAACAAAAAAAAACAAGAACAGCAAGAAGCAGGTTCCTACAGTGAAAGGCCACTTGCACTGCTAAGACATAATGTAAAGCAAATGAGCATCTACTCACTGATCGGGAACTCCTTGAGAAAAGGGCTACAGCAAACCAGAACAACTATGAAATCAGGTGCAGAACCTGGTCTGCACCAGGAAAGCAACTACCTGTTTTGCTGTCAATGGAATAGTTTGATGGGATTGGTTTTAACGCCTAGCCGTCAGAGGCTCTATGAGTACATGCTAATGACCAGATCCAGTTGTACTACACTCACAACCAACTTTAGAGCAACTGGAGCCAATCCTGAGTTGTGTTTACACTGTTTCATATTTTTACTGGAGTGGGTCTGCATTAGAGACAATTCAATTAAGTACACTTAGATGAACTGTTTGTTTCCCTTGCATGCAGAAATCTCATTAAAAGTACAGGATGCTCATTTCTGTGCAGCTATTATTTGTCAAGTCTCATAGTAACAACAACAAAACACACCCATCTAAGTAACTATACGAATAAAGCAGCATGAGTAAATATTCCAAAATGCTAACAAATTAGCAAAAGACAAAATACACTTTTTAAATGTCTTCGCTTAAATGTATCTTGTGAATGAAGTACTTTAAGAACCTATTTTGGTGTTCACATGTGTATTTCACTTTCTTAGGACAAATAACTTTGAAAAGCCAACTTAAAACAGCTTTTTCTATGCCACAACACAATACTGTAAAAATTTTTATTGCTCATATATCCATTTAAATCCAAACATTTCAAATAGAATAACATATAACTTAAACAAAACAAATCATTGACAAAACTAATTCTCATTAGAAGTCTATAAATAAGCATCCATTGAACTTGCAAATCTGTATGAGCAGTTACATTCAAAATTCCCTGTAGCACTGCTGTATTATTTCTATCCCTGTGATTTCAAATAAAGCAGGAATAAACACTTTAAAAGCAAATCTTTATTTTATGCCCTTTTATTTTAAAATTTGCAAGTAGATGGCCACTTAATAGAAACCATACACCACCATAAATATTTTAAAAAGTCATCTTCTATAAGATTAATAGAGATGTAGAATAATCTACAGAAGTTGCAATCATACCTCTTAACTAACATTATGACAGAGTGTTATTTTGAAAGCTTTATCACTTTCAAAAATTTTAGCACTGTTATTCCTGGACATTTTATCAGCTATGACTTCTGCTCACTTTATCAGACAGATGAGACAGACACAGCAGCCACCGCCCTCTATAAGGTAATGTCCTAGCATATTTTAATAGACTTCTCTTGTCTACTGGGAAAACAAAAACAAAAAAAAGCAAACAAAAAAACCCAACACCATCCCAAAAGCAAAAATCCCTTCAATATTATAACAGACCACTATTTACCAAATTTCACTTTTTGGAATTGAAGCAGTCATTAGGTGCAGTTATATTTTGCCTTTTTTCTTCTTCTCCTGCTTTATACATTTATAATTAAATAGACCAGATTGTGTTTTTAAATTAGCTGTTTTCAATAAGTCTGCTCACAGGCTGGTGATGGTTTTCCTTCCAATTTTAAGCCCAGAGGGCACTTCTGTGGCTGAGTTACAAACCCCTGAATAGAAGGGTTTAAGTATGAAACAGTGATGTGAGCTATGACTATTCTAATCTATTCATAAGCCTGTGCTGATCCCAGTGATAAAGTAACATAACAGAGGAACAAGGCATGTGAAAGAGAAAATTCTCTGGATAGACTAGACCTCAGTATGTTTGCATTCAACTCTAAGACCCACTTGGATGACTACCTGCTCAAGTACTGAGTCTCTGGGCCACCCACAACTCCCCAGACTCCCTCTCTTCCTCCTTTCCCTCCAACTGGGAAGAGGATAAATGGAGGAGTGACCTGATCTCCAAAGAGGCAAGTCTCAGCTAGTTCAGCAGTCCAAAGAAAGCTCAGCTCTCGTGCCCTGATAGAAGAATACTTAACTGATACAAGTCTGGGGTGCTGGAGGAAGCTGAGGATGGAAAATCATCCTGAGGACACGTTATCTCCAGGAAAACCATGCCCTGCATCCTGGCTAGCTTTGAGAAAAGCTCAGCTGATTGCAGTATCTGATAAGAGCAAGACATTGCACAGCTGGAAAATCCATTTTTACAGTAGAAAATTATTGGCCATGAACAATGTAAGGCTGGCATTAACTGCCATGCCCCCAGCAAGAGCAGCAAAGTACAAGAGACAGTGGTCTAAGGAATCCATGGCCCAGGTGTTTTAAAGAGGAATGCTCAAAATACTTTGGAAGGCAGGTAGAATGGAGAGCACATCAGATGTGTGGGTGGCATAAATGTTCCCCTGTGCTCCCTGAATGCCAAGGCAACGATCATAAAGTGAAAGCTAATAAGTAGCAACAAAGGAAAGCTTCTCCTCTTGAAATCATCTGCACCTCAGCCCATCACTGCTTATATGAGCACCTGTAGAAGCAGGAGACTTTTTTATTTTTAAATTGTACTTTCCTGTTGATATGCTGTGGCACAGCAGCCCCTGCATAACTCCCAAAAGAGGTTTGATTTGTCAGTGATTTATCTACCACAGGAATTTATTAGTGGATACTATTAAAACATTTTACTAAATGCCAGGTTCCCCTGGTTTATACTGGATGTGAAAGTTTGTGACTCAAGGGGGATGGTTTCCAAAACAGTGTTTGTATTTGTATTACCTTCAAGGCTATCCAAGTAAGCTTAGGGAGAAACAGAAAATACATAGTTAATGTTAGTTCTACAAATAAAGAACGGAAAAAAACAAAACAAAAAAAAAATCTTCTTTCAAAAAGATGTGATTCCAGGATCCAAGACAAAACAGTTTGTCACGCAGATTTTGAAAGGAATTAAGTTTCACTATTTACAGAAAGCACCACTCCAGAATGACAGCCATGTGACAAGTTTGAATGTAAATCACAATGCAGTCACCTAACACTAGAAAGGCTTCCCAAATAAACGTTTTTGAAGGTTGTGAAAGAGTACAGCATCTTGCCTTTCATTTTATATACCATGCCTGTTAGGCACTAGACAGCTTGCATCTAGCAAGGTACAGCAAAAAGATGGAGCTGGGCTGTAGCCTCCACCAAAAAAAAAAAAAAAAAAGTCTTCTTTTTCTGGGGTTGAGAACTCAGCCTAAAAACACGTCTCCAGCTAGAGTTTGGAGAACAGTCTTAGTCCTGGAACAAGCTGCAAGCTGCATCAAGCTTAAACACGGGACTTCCCATAGTTTAAAAGTCGAGTATGTGCAAAATAAAAAACTGTTTTTCATCTTTGCCCTTATTGAAGGCAAAACCAACTTCAATTTCACAATGAAATTTGGCAAGCAACTAGTCAGAGAATAGTTTCACCAGATGATAGCATGCATATTAGCCAATATAGAATACATTATTGCCCTCTATCTCACAGTAAAAATGCAGGCATCACAAACAAAATCCTTTGAAGGAAGCACTCTCTGAATTAAGACTCAGGATACAAATTTTCTTCTGTTTTTAATTTTGTCTAAGCAGGGTATTTCATTGCTGCATGCTGAAAAGCATACAAGAGAAATACAGTGGGATAATTCCTATTATAGAGGGCCGTGTTTGTGGCACTTGTGTGTTTCACAGAATTTCACTTCCTTGATTACCTGTTTGTATTTTCGGTAGCAACGCTGAATGACAGCAGCAGCCACCTCTTGCTGTTCCCGGAGAGGACGACCCTGCGTGGAAAAGCAAAGAAACAATAATTAGCAGACCTCAACAAAAAACAGGACAGATATTGTAAGAACGTAAGTGGCTCACAGCAGCTTGCAGGGCACTGACTTCTAAATCTTCTCCTAATCATAGTCTGATTCAGGTGTAGGCATTTCCTAGAGATGTCTCTACACCCAATTCATATAAGATAGAAATCCTCAAAAGTGGATCTTTACATTGATCATTTCTGGCAACTTGCCAGAATCTCTAGGGTTTATTTTGAGGATATGATTTTTTGAGTGCTGTGCACGTACATATGCGTACCTTGGCATAGCATGCTCTCTCTGGTATGGTACATGCTGGGTAAACATCAACAAGTGAGTGCCAGGAGCACTGAAAAGGTTATGACAAACTTTTTTTTTTTTTAATCCCAAGTGTGGGTATTACCCACATGTCATTTTGTAACAAATTGTACTCTCACACCTAATGAGGAAGACATCGGATGTTTTGGCCACATACCTTATATTTCCTGAACACTGTCTGGACGAGTTTGGCAGCTTCATAGAGTTCTCTCTGCTCGTGATCAGATAAAGTTAACTGTGCAAACTCATTCTCTACCTTCTCGCTGGTGGATGCACTCAGAAATTCAGACCAGTCTGCTGCCGAGGGAAGGCTGGGTTTCTCAAAAGCTATTTCACTGATTGGCGAGCCTGCAGGGCTCAAGCTGGTGTTCGAAGAAGGGGTCAAGGGTTCACTATACAGACTTCTGAAATACCAATCACAGTAGGAATTATTGGCTCACAAAGCAGCTGAACTGGCATCACAGAAAAGGAACTGAACATTTGTCAGCTTAAGGGAGAAGCTCAAGCTCCCCTCTCTCTCTCTCCAACCAACATTCCACATTCCTAAGGCTGACTGTACTGTATTGCATAGGCTTGACATTGGAAGAGAAGTCACATGTCAGACCTTATGGTACTGCAATTTTGTTGCACTTCCCCTCTTGCATGCACTCCCATTCTTCCATGAATTTGTAGCTGTGTTGGCAATGATACCTTTGTGCATGGGAGTGTGGCTGGCCTTGGAGCACCAGCACTGAGTGCCACTGAGAAACAGCATCTGCAGGCTAAAGAATCAGTGCATGCTACCCATTATTCAGCCTGCCCAAAATCCCAGAGCAACTTCCCAACTCTTACTGACCTTATCTGTGCAGCACTCGGCAGATGATCAACATCAGCAAGGTAACTGGCCAGCCAGCTCATTGTGGTGCTCATAGCAGCACTCTCCGTTCTCTCTACCAGCGGCGACTCCATTGGCACAAAATTCTCCCGCTTGATCCTGTCAGGCGTAGCTTCAATAATGTGCTCTGCAAGTGTCATCATATTCACCTGAGTATGGGGAAAGGAGAGCAAACTTTTACTGACTGGTAACAAGAGCCTTGTGTTTGCATGTTACAACCCAGCTTCGTATCTCAGAGAAAAGACACACCACCCCATTTTTCCCAAACTTGCAGTAGCTGGAGTCTACTGCTTTTCTCAGCATTGGAGAGAAATCAACAACCAAAGCTCATTTGCTTTTGTCTCTTCTTACAAAGCAGCGTTTCACATTCTCTAAACCTCTTTTTCACAGAGTGTGTGGGGAGCCTAAGAGATTTGGTGAAAGGTGCATGTCAATGGACCTTTGCTGTATGCTACTGACAGCTATCACTACTGTCCTGTTTCCAAAGGAAAAGCGATCTTTCCACTCTTTCCCCAAAACGTGCATATACATCATGACAGGACAATAAAGGCATTTTAAGGAATACCAATGACAGAAGTTAAAACCCTTGGAATTGTAGCTTTGTCAGGAATTCTTTTGAATTATGTATCCCCCCTGACCCAACCAAGGTTCACAGGAACTTTCAATACAGAGAACAGAAAATAGATTGTTTTGTAAGAATCTGCAACATCTTTCTTACACTAGCAAGACAAGAATATTTGGATATGCCAAGGCTGTGCTGCCATTACTCTTTTCGCTCAGAAGACCAGAGTATCCTTCCCCCAGTGATTACTTGTCACCTGTCTGTCTTACTTCTGATCCAAACCCCCCATTCCCTAACTGGTGGAATTTTTCCTTCCCCAAACCTACCACCTCTCTTCTCCCCTTCTCCACTCTTATTTTCTTGCCCTTTAAAGTTCAGCAGCTTCTTCAGATGAGAAGTCACCTGCCATTTCAGCTGCTCACCAGCACCTTGCTTCCTTCAAGCTAGCCCTGAGCACAGTTGAACCCTGTGATGGTAATCTGCAGGTGAAACAAAGAGGCTAATTTTCAGAGGTCAGGCTGACAGGCCTGTAGTTCCCCGGATCCTCCTTACAGCCCTTCTTACAGACGGGAGTCACATCAGCAAGCCTCCAATCCTCTGGGACCTCTCCAGATAACCAGAAACGCTGATAGATGGTGGAAAGCGGCTTGGCAATCACCTCCGCCAGCTCCCTCAGCACCCTAGGGTGGAGCCTGTCTGGTCCCATGGACTTGTGACATTCCAGATGGAGGAGCAGGTCTCTAACTTTCTTTTCCTGAATCACAGGGGGTGATTATCTATCTGAATCACAGGGGGCTTCCAGGTCAGGGCATAAAGTACCCTGAGGATAACTGATCCATCTATTAAAGACTGATGCAAAGAAGGTGTTGAGAACCTCAGCCTTTTCGTTATCCTCAGTGATCACATTCACAGATTTCTATCACAGTATCACAGATTTCTAGGTTGGAAGAGACCTCAAGATCATCGAGTCCAACCTGCAGCGAGTTCCCTGCTGCATTAAGTAAAGGACGGAAATTCTCCTTGGTTCTTCTCTTACCGTTAATATATTTGTAAAAGGATTTCTTGTTCTCTTTTACTGCAGTGGCCAATCTGAGTTCAGGCTGGGCTTTTGCCTTTCTAACTTCCTCCCTGCATATCTTAGCAACTTCTTTGTAGTCTCCCCAAGTAGCCTGTCCCTTCTTCCACAGGACATACTCTTTTTCTCCCAGAGTCTCAACAAAAGTTCCCGGTTCATCCACGCTGGTCTTCTCCCGCTCTGGCTTGCCTCATGGGACTCAGGAACAGCCTGCTCCTGTGCCTTTAAAATTTCCATCTCGAGGAGCATCCAGGCTTCCTGGAACCCTTTGCCTTTCAGGAGTGACTCCCAAAGGACCCCTGCAACAAGTGTCCTGAACAGGTCAAAGTCTGCACTCCGGAAGTTCAAGACAGCAGTTTTGCTAGTTACCCTTCTGACATTGCGAAGAATAGAGAACTCTACAATTTCACGGTCTCTCTACCCAAGATAGTCCCCAACCTTCACAACTCCCACCAGTCCTTCTCTGTTAGTGAAGAGCAGGTCTGGTGGGGCAGCTCCCCTGGTAGGCTCTCGTACCAGCTGCGTCAGGAAGCTGTCTTCCACACACTCTACAAACCTCCTGGACTGCTTCCTCTCTGCAGTGTTATATTTCCAGCATACATCAGGGAAGTTGAAGTCTCCCATGAGAATGAGTGCTGGTGATCATGCAACTTCTGAGAGCTGCTCATAGAATGCCTCATCCATCTCTTCATCCTGATTAGGCAGTCTATAACAGACCCCCACCAAGATGTCACCCCTACAGGCCTTCCCTTAGCCTTGACAGAGCTAAAAGCTTCCACAAAAATTTCTCACAGTTATGCTCTTCTCCACAGCCAAGACATGTGGCTGAGCAGAAGAGACTGACAGGGAGATGTCTCAGGCTAGACGATCTTGGTGCTATCATTACGTTTACCTGCAAGTCATCCATGTGGGGTAAACAGTCCTCATCCCCTACATTGTCCCTATAAGACAAGAGTTCTGCATCCGCCATTTCCCTGTCAGCCATCATTAGCACGTTCATCTGCTCTCGCTGGCGTAGCCGATGGGCTACAGTGTCCTTCCCCAGAGCAGTCCCCTTCTGGCTCCCTGTCACCTGCACCGCAGACACACCAATATAAATGTCTTTTGGGTTCCATTTGATGCCTGCTTGGCTGCCAGAGCCCCGGTACCCAGCAACTTCTGGGATGTGCTGGGAGAGCTCCCGGCCATAGTCCCTTATCCCTTCACTGGGGCTGATTGTCTCAGTGGCGGATTGCTTGGAGCTGGAGTTCTGCTTTCTGACACTTGGCTGTTCCAGACTCAGTGCAGTGGAAAGCAGCTTCTCTTGCCGGGCTTGAAAATATTCAGGGCTCAGCTTATGCTTTTTGGGTGCAGGGTAATCTTTCTGAGTCTCACTACTGTAGTAACTGGAAGGTTCTGATCTTGGTCGTCTCAGCTCTGGAAACAAACAGATCAATGGTCAAAACGAAGTATGCAATGTGGTTGCTGTAGGAACTACAACAGCTTCTGCTGCAGAGCAGCAGGTGGAAATTCATGCCATGCTCTAGGACACACAAATGTATGGGTGTCAAGTACATGCAAAGAAGTAACTGTCACCCAGGGAGGATATTACCTCAGTTGTTCTTCAGATACGCACATCTTTCTAAAGCAGACATTCCTGGTTCTTTTCCCAATACTTATGCAAGAGTATAGAGCACATTACAGAGAGCCCACAAAAAAAAGCAGTTAAGCATGGCCAGCAGGGCTACAGGTAGCATTTGCCACCCAGGTGAGGTCTTTGCTCCATGATTTTACGTGTCACATCTCATCAAAGCAGTGCATGCCATCAGGGTTGTCTTACCTGTGTTTGTACTAGAAATCACAGTGACTCCCTTCTGAGGCTCTTGAGAGGCAATAAGTTCACTGTGCCACTGGGACACCCAGCTCTCTGTGCTGGAGTCTGTGCTTGAGGGGCACTGAATTCTGGGGTTTTGCCCAAGCTGAGGTTGCTCATCACGCTGTAGCTGCTCCAAGCACTCTGCCAACTTTACATGGCCCCGAGACCGGGCAATTGCCAGTGGCAGTCTCCCAAGGGAATCAGGAATAGAGATGGCTCGGCGGTCCCACTTATACAGCACAACAGCTGCATCCGTGTGGCCCAGGGCACATGCCCACATCTGGAAAAAAAAAAAAAAAACCACAAACAAGTGACCCATTGTACATGTTTTGTAAAAAAAACAAGTGACCCATTGAATATTGGTAGACCTGCCTTCTCTTTCTCTTTTTGTTAATGCAGTGGAGTTGTATCCTCAGCTCACAGAAAATTGACTGGCAAAACCATGCCACGTTTGAACACCACCAACGGGCTTTTATAAATGTCCTATATGAACAAAAGGCCATTACAGAGGACTAGATGCTCACTCCTTTGAGGGAGAAACCTCTATCTGCCAAATGAAGCTGACAGTTTCTCATTTAGTAATTCATGTATTGTTTTTTAGCTGTCATACCCACTGGAACCACTGCAGAGACCGACCAGCTTCAAACAGAAAGGAACCTCTGAGATCAGAAACATTCAGTCAGGAGTAAAAGCTGGGAACAATAAAATCAAACACTCTGCTGTTGTAACCTGGCACTTCTGGTTCCACCTGCTTTGGCTTTTTGCTTGAGCTCTCAGTCTAGATTCCAATGACCATACTATTGTGATGTCTTTACAAGCTCTACAGTCAAAGAGGAAAACTTGAAAGAAGGCATGTAAAGGCCTTTCCCCAGAACGACAGCAGAGACTAGATATTTGATAAAACACAGACCAGAACCACCTGTCTGTCCTCACATTACTCAATTACAAAGATTTTTCTGTTTGGTCTCTCTCAACAAAATGCTAGAAAGCTAACAGTACCATGTCTTAACATTTACACAGCAAGGAAACATCTACTTCTCAGAGTGTAAAATGCATCAGGAAAATAACACATCAGGAAGTACTCCTGGGAGAGTCTGAGGGCCCTCTGAAGTTTCAGTTTCTGCTGCTTACCAGAGGAGTACAGGAGAAATGATCCACATTCAAAGGGTCAACTTCCAGCTCCAGATCAATGCTGTCTGCATGTTTGGTGCTAGAGAGGAAACAAAACAAATGATGCTCTGTAGACAAGTTAGAACCATTTCCTAAATCTGTAGCTTCACTCAGTGCACCATACCACAAAAATGGCCACACACATGTCCGTGACACACATATACTACAGACGGTGCCCCCAACAGAGACTTTAAGAGCATGATACATCCAGTGACTGGATCTCATCTCTCTCAAGATACAGGGGACAAGAACAAGTTCAGGGACTTGGTTGTTTTTAAGGGACAAAAGGTGCAGTTTGTAAAGGGCAACTAGAAACCTGTAGCAAGCAGAGCTTACATATGCTTCTTCCATGTCTGTATTGACACCCAAGAGTCCAACAGGCTAGGTCTTACCGCCATTTGATGAGGGTCTGGATCAGTGTAGCATAGCCCTGGGCGGCAGCTAGGTGGAGCAGTGTCATTCCACGGAAAGTCTTTGAATGGATCAAGTGTTTGGACTTTGCCCAGCAAGCGCGACTCATCATCTTCTCGCACACCACCACCACGCGGCTCTCAAAGCAGCTGCCCAAGGTCCCAGTCCCAGAAACGCACTGAAACACCACACACAACCCACTTTAACCACTGATGGGAGTTGCAACCTGCCCTAAGCAGGCAACCTTTCACTTTCAGAAGTACTGAGACAGTGGCAAATGCAAGTTAAAGTCACCTACTGTTAAAGATGCCCATAAAGAAGACCTGTTGCTTAAGAAAAGCTATAATCCTTTCCAACCCCCATCAAATACAAATGCTGGTAGGAAAGAATAAAGCTGCTGTGACTACACAGCAGCGTCTGTACCTGCACCTGTGTTCCTCCATTCCCGCTCCCATTGCTCCCGCCTCCTACTCCTTGTTTGTGCTGCTGGGAGCCTGTCATTTCAGCCATTCTCCTCTCCATCTGCTCGAGGCGCTCCAGTATTGACATCCTGAACTGATTATCTAGGTTGAAGAAAGGCAGAAATGAGGGTATTTCCATGGAAAGAAAGCTTACTTTTTGGCAGCCTAATGCAGAGAGTCACAAGCAACAGTTCTGAACATCATGAAGGAGATTTGCTTCGCTTGACAATGCACAGGGACACTTGCCCTGCAGCATCCTACCTCTTTAATTTCCTGTGGCTGCCCTTTTACTGCAATTCTAGAGAACCTCCTTAAAAGTAATAGAAGGAAAAATACAAAAAATGGGGAGAAGACAGGTCCCTTTCCTTGTGATTCTAGCTGCATCCATACAATAAAAGATTGGGGTAATGCAACTTCTTTGAAAACACACGTAAACCCTGAGCAAATACAATCGTTCGGACAGTGTTTCAGTAGACTTGTATTGAAATACTCTCAGTTTTACAGACAATCACCCTGCTTTCACTGGAGTACTGAATTCATCTTGGCTTGCCTCCTGAAATCATTCAGTAATGGTGCCTAGAGGAAAAAGACTGCTTTGCTTCCTTCTGTGCTTAGAACAAGGAGCCATTAAGAAGGTACTCATTCCTTGCCTGACTGACTCCCTTTCTTGGCCACCTGAGCACACTGCTGGCTCATATTCAGCTGCCTATCAACCAGTATTCCCAGGTCCTTCTCTGCCAGGCAGCTTTCCAACCACTCATCTCCCAGCCTGTAGCGCTGTTTGGGATTGTTGCGCCCCAGATGCAGGACCCGGCACTTGGCCTTGTTGAACTTCATAGTCAAAACAAACAAACAAACAAACAAATAAAACATCCAGCATACTACATCCTGCAAGGCACAACTCTTACTAGAGAATAACAGAAATCTGAATCTCTTTGCTGTACTGCACCAGAGATCACACTGCAAACCATTAAGGCACATCTCAGAAACTGGCTTAAACTCATCCCTCATTCCCTAAAAGGATGTTGTGGCTTGGCAGCAGACACGAACTCAGCTCTCCTCTGGCCAGCTCCAACAAATTGTAATTCAGCATCTTTGTGGCTCTGCTTGAGCAGGGGGCTTGGACCAGATGACCTCCAGAGGTCCTGTCCAACCTCAACCACTCTGTGATTCTGTGATCCCACCCTGGTTGCTCAAGAGCCAGGAACACAGGAGTATGGCTGGCACCCCACTTCTAACCTCATTTTAGAGGTAAGCTCACTATGGTCTTCTCTTGCCCAGCTGAAAACATTATTATTTATTATTAGTGCCTTATTAATAATTTACTCATTCTGTTAATTGCAAAGCCTCTGGGAAAATGGCTGGCAGTTCTGTAAGGAAATATTCGTAATGCAGATACAGTCTTAAAGCCTTGCCTCTGAACTGCGGTTGGCACACAGCAGCAAGTCGTGTTTTCTCACAAGCCTTTGTTCTGGCAGTGCTGCAGTGTGCTGCAGTGCAGTCCACATCCCTGTCTCCTCCTTCCCCATTGCCATGCAGAACACGTATGCTGCAGAGACTGACAGTGACCTGGCATTGCTGCGCCATCCCCTCTCAGGGGATGGCAGTCTATAGACATATAGACTAGTCTATAGTCTATAGACACAGGCCTGTGTCAAACAGAGCCGGTGTAACTCAAGCACCAGGGAAAGCAGCCGTGTCTGCCACTGAGGTTAATAGAGCGGTATTGAATGTACAAAACATACATTCAATTGTACGCAACTATCTGAGTTGCCAGCACTTGCATTTTATTAAAGTTAAGAGGAGCTACAAACCCCAGCTATCACATCTGGGCTTCCAACCTCATACAGACAAAAGTTCTTTTTAAAAAGATATTAGAAGAAATTTATGTTGAACTGCTGTTACAGAACAAGAAGCCTGGGGCTGCAAGACACCAGGGCTTTGCTCCTACCCATTCAGCTGTCAAAAGATAATTCTTATTCTGTACAGTCAGAAACAACATCAAAAAATTATTCCAGCGAGATACAAAAGTAAACCGTGCAGATTCCTTTTTTTTTTTTTTTTTTTTAGCTCCAAACATTGTGGAACAGAACTGGGGGACCCCATGCTAGTGTCCATTTTCCAGGCTCTTCTCTAAGGATGTAGCCCTGTGGTCTCTAATGACCGAAGCCTCAATTTTTCCTGACACAGCAACTGATAGCAGCGAACACTTCCTGGCACTTTTTGTCAGAGGACTGAATTTACTGAAGGGATGTCTGTCACTACCACTGTCCTCAGACAGGAACACTGAAACAAAGAAAGAAAAGAACGAAACTTTTCTCAGGAGACAGAATTTGAAACAGAACATCCTCATGTACTCCTATTTGGACACCTGGACAATGCTCCCAGGAGGTATTTAGGACAGGACTACCTGATTTTAGGTGGCAAAGGGTATCTATTTGACTTAAGAGGAATCTGAAGGAGAAATATAAGAAATTAATTCAAGTCTTAAACCTGTAACCTTCAGTATCTTACCAAGACAGCTGTGTTTTTAACAGATGGTTATAACTGCTTTGTCTAAAGGCAGATCAGAAATATGCTGCTGTTAATAAAATAGCAAGTGGAATTAAACATTCTGGAGCTCCGACACAGACTGAAGAAAGCCCTTTCCAAGTATGGCAGAAATGGTTACTATCTACCCAGCAGCAGCACTGTAGGATTAGAAAGCTCCAGGAAGCAAACACTGAAGTAGGATGGTAATGCACAGAAAGTGTCTCTAATCTGTCTCTAAGCTGACCGTTTTCCAGGTTATTTAATGTGCTACCTAAGCAACTAGATCAAACCCGAAACTGATGGCAATTTCAGAATTCTTTTCCTACAAAATTTCCATACACTAAACCCTTGCCTTCAAAAATGACTGTCACATGAAGTGCACATGCTGCTCTAGTCTTGCGGGGATTAAAAAAAAAAAAAAAAGAGTCGGAGCAGGAGAGAACAGTAAAAGGGAAGACAGCAACGAGCTACGCTGCAAGAGTTGGTACATTCTTAACCTAACCAAGACACCTAAGCACAGGATAACAGCCAAAGGGAAGGGCACCTCCACCTCAAGTTTCCTCTGGACTCAGCAACGAGATGAAAGGCTGCTCTTCTTCCACATGGAGGTCTGGACATACCTCAGACTCCAGGCACGTGGACCACAGTCAGAACAGTTTGCACACTGCTAAGAATCTAACAGATGCCTCATCCGGACCACAGAGAGAACAACACACCTCACTGTTTCTGTAGAAGACTCTCGAGTCATTCAGCATCGTAAACAGCACATTCCCCTCCTCATTGGGAACAGACTACGGAACCTGCTTGCTTCCAATTATGGCTCCCAAAAGTAAACTACATACAAATATCAGCTCCCACACGCTTCTTTCTTGGTGCATTCTTGCAGCATCTCTCAGGATCCTTTTAAGAACAAACTGTTTACTGGTGGATGAACTTCCAGACTTTTTTTTTCTTCTTCTTCAAAAAAGCTGCACTAGTCCTACATTTCAAAATTAAGTTACAATGAATAAAGATGATCTTGTACCTTGACAACTCAGATTTTGCTGGGGCCTAATTAAAGGGTAAGTCTTTGCATGACCTCTTAGGAATCACTATTCTGTAAGTCCCAGGTTTGTCAGCTTGAAACAAAACATTATCGCTTCTGTAGCCTCAGTAACAGGACTCGGTCAGCTTGACCTGTGAGGACATCAGTAGAACGTTGAATATGCAAGTACAATTTATGTTACAGAAACTGGCACGAAAATACCATCTTCTGTTTATATAGTCCTGGGTTCAAATGGCTCAAACAACATCAGCTTTACGTAACCCTTGAGTCTTATGCAATACCTTTAAAACTGATATATCTGTATGCATGTTAACAGCCTATACAGGAAGATGACTGCTACAGCTAGGTAAAACAAAGAAATTGAACAGAAAGAAAACCTGTCACATTTTGAGAAGGTTTTTATTTTTATTTTTTTTCTTCCCGGAAACTCTGTTCTGAACATAACTGAGGTCTGAAACACGATCCTGTAGGTCAACAAAAAAAAGATGCCACAACACATTGTTTAAGCAAACTGCAGTGCTTGGTCTTGAAACAGGCACTGGTCAGGAAAACATGACAAAACCTGACCCAGTCCTGCTGACTCTCTGACAGTGATTTTCCTATAAAAAATGTAATTGCCAAAAAAGCATTATCAGCAAAACTCAAGCAACAAAAACAGGATAAAAATGAAGTACAAATGAAGAGGTAAAAAAAAAAAAAGGCAGTAATTTGCTTTACGTTTATCAATAATTGCTTTACCTTGCAATAATTAAGAGATGGGTTATACGAGCTACAGGGCTGAACATTACAGATACTGCTCTGACATCCAAGACCATTTATCCCTTATTATTTCTTATTTTGCTAGTCAAAGTCTTTACTGTTTTGCCCACTTCAGGGGGCTGTGTAGAACCACCTATTTAGAATGCAATGAAGTTATATGACCACACTTTCTACGTTCTTTTCTTTTATATTAAACAGAAGATCTCATGACAAGTATCTACCTCACAGTGCACTGAAGACAAATGCTCAATAGCCTACAAATCAAGTTGTCAAAATAAGCTTCTCTCATGCTGTAATACTCAGGAAATCTAAACTGCTCCAGCCCAGCAGATTTCTTGCACTGGAAGCACCCTAACTTTTTCCAAATGCATCAAAGATGAGAGTGAACACAGACATGTCCACATATTTAAGGGTTTATCCAAGGACTCTGCTTTTGATGATCACATTTCAGAATCTTTTGTAAGTAAAAACTGAGTTTGTCACATTACATATAAACTGAAGAGATGTTATAACATTTAAGGAATAACAATTGACATATTCTTTACCAATGCTCTGCCCTCCAACAGATGATGCTCAAAAAAAATCCAAAAAATTCATAATACTGTCTCCGGGCTTTCCTGCCAGTAACACCTGTGTTGCTCAAGGTCTCCCTTGTCACACGTACTCTAACCTCTTCGAACACTCTTCTTTAAAACCTGGGGCAGTATATAAAGTACTGAAAAACCTTTTGCCAATGTAGTGTAATTTGAAAACTAAACTTCACAGACTTTGTAGGTTTCTAAAGCCCTTCTTCAAGGCTGCCTCCAACAAAGCTGATGAAAATGATTGCATTTATGTAGCTGAGACACCTCGCAACTTACAGAAAACATTTTGAACTTTATATATTTTCTGGAAATTATTATTCTTCAAATTTAGCCATAAAATGTTAACATCAAAATTACTTCTCACCATTATTCCTTAACATAACTGGAGGAGGTGGTGACTTTAGCCATTAAGGGCCTATTTTGTGAGCAGACTGAGCCCAAGCAAGGTAGCACAGACAAGCCTCACAGAGCTTTTCCAACAGCAGTTGCTTGGATCTGATGAGAGCTCTGAAGTTTTTGGGATATGAAGGATCCCAAAAGTTGATGCAGTATGCACTGAATCATTTTTGTTTCAGCCCTCTCACTCCACAACTCCTGTGAAACTCTGCAAGCTCCTAGCGCTACTCCTGAATCATAGATTAATTTAGTGTATCTGTTCTATCAAGCCACAAAGCCATTTTCACTTCTGGCGTCCTCAGTCCTTCATAGTATAATGAGAAGCTAATCCATGAACTCAAAAACAAGCTTGGGAAATACAGCAAAGTCTCCACAGTGATATTTCGTGGCAGGGTCTGGCACTCCTGAGAAAACTAGTTGCTTCAGTGTCATGTCAGGGCTGGGCTGCTCCACAGTACCAGCAGCCTGACGGGAGCCTGGCTTGTCCAGCTGGGAGGGATGGAAGGAGCTACTTGGCCAGATTTTGATGTGTACTGTGAAATTGGTCTGAATCTAGAAAAAAATAAATCTCCTTCTCAATTGGTCTGAATCTAGAAAAAAAAATAAACCTCCTTCTCATTTCCCTAAAACAGACATCATCTGTAACCAGAACAAGCTTCTTAATTTGTACTCATAGGGAGTCTACTACTGATAGCAAGTTACACACACAGTATTTCTATAGATGCAAAATTAAGCTGGTAAAGTCTTTTAAGGATGACTGATTACTCACATCAGTCAGCATTTTACAGAGCTACAGAGTGTATACTTCCACAGTTAAGACCAGAGAACCTGGATATAGTTTCATGTTACAGTCTCTTTTGGCAGGATTGGTTTAAGCTGGCGTTTCTTAAGTCCAGATCATTTCACTGATGAACTTAAAGCAGACCTGTAAAAACAGCTCTGAGCCACTACAGCAGATGCAGTAAACAGAAAGTGCAATGAGCAGAGGAGTTAATCCGGTTTAACTCCCTGAGGGAGGTGCCCGGGAGTCATGCCTCTGTTTTCCCCCTTAGCATCCTCCAATAGAACAGAACTTCCTCAGTAAAAATCTAAATAGATGTTAGCCATTCAGGCCACACAAGTTTTTACCTGAGACTGCAAAAGTACCTACTTTGTAAAACTTCCAGTGCCTGCTCAGATTGTGACAGCCCCTGACTACAGGTACTCTACGTTAAAGGGCAGCAGTTTCGAACATTTTCCAAGTGTTTTGTTTTTTTTTTCCCCATGCAAATAGGTAACAGGGTTGCTACTGAGAATGGGCTTGATCATGTATCAAGTGGGACAACTTCCCTGCAGATCTACCAAAACACTCTCTATTGCCCTTGTCATTCAGCTGTGTTGTCCCATCAGTAGGTGTCAAGACACTCAAGACACAGAGTCCTCACTCTAAATGGTATAGAAAAAACACAAAGCAAATTTGGGGTAAACACCTGTGATGCAGAAAATACTTATAAATGAAACACTTCACCCAGCCCATGATAGCATAAAGCATGGTCCTCCCCATCTTCTAACCCAATGACTTGTTTCAAAGACACTATTATCCGAAGACACTGTAGGATTTCACACCCGGGTTCTCTCTTTTTGAGCTACACAAGGTGGCAAGAAACAACAGTGTCTTGTTTGGTGGACACCAGCTCAAACCATTGCCTTTGGCTCTAAAAGATTACCAGAGTTGCTTTTCTAATCTCTGCATACTGCTTTACTGGACAAGGGAAGAACCAAAACGATCACTTTCTTGCTTTTGCTGCTCTAGAATCAACGAGCAAGAAATTTCATCTGTACCACTCACAACATGGCAGCAAAGCCAGAACTATTACACAGGAAATTCTGCTTTTCACTGACAAAACAAACAGCCAGCAAATCATAGCAGTGAGTATGTCTCACACATACACTTGGAGGCTTTTTTTTTTTGCCACTCTACACAAACTAAATGTTTGATGATATTTGAGTAACAATATTTGAGTCTAAGGACCAAATGAAGAAGGTGCATGATCTTTCCTGCTTATTCTACTAGAGCACTCTCTGCCCAAGTTACAGTCATTTCCCCACAGTCTTCTAACCACTAAATTAATGGTGTTTTGTTAGATCTGCATATGCATGTTCTCAAGTGCCACGTTTAAATGCTCAGGAGGTAAGAATCCACTCCAAGAGCACTGGCTTCCCAGCACATGCAGTTTTCTTTAACAGCAGTTTCTGTGTTACAACATCTTTGGTATGAACACACACAGACTGAATTTAACGAGTGCAATAGCTGAGCGCTGTAAGAAAGCTTGCAGCACGACATTTTTCTACTTTCCAGAGTGAGGCAGATGCACCATATTCTTTCAGCCAGTGCAAGCTGTGGGTGGTGACTGAAGCAGCCTAAGGGCACTTTATTACTCTGAGTGCCAGTGATCTTCTATTTTACAAATCATTTGTCATTTGCATATACAACTTGCTCAACTCTTCTATACAGCAAAAACGCTGAACATACCGCCACATCAATTTGATTTGGTTTATTACTGAGGAGTCACCACTGCAGAAACAGATTTTTCTGAAATTAAACTTCCGTGCCACCCTTGATACGTCTTACGAAGAGGTCTGTTTAACAATACAAGATTACAGGACGTGGTCTCTACCACCAATAAAAGCCCTTAAAATTTTTACTTAATATTCTAAGACATACGCATATCTCTGCTGGTTAGGTAGGTTGCTTCCAGGCAATGAGAAATGCCACGAATACTGAGGCATGAGACGAGGAAAACACTGTCATTCCACTGAGCCTAAGTGACAGATGAAAAAGGTCTATGCTTTCGCATAAGTAATAAACAGTACCGGCCATGAGCAGGAATAAAGCAATAATCAAGACCTGCACATACAGGCGTTGCCATTGATTTTAAGCCGTTAACCCACTTAGCAGTGTTAAGATTTCTTATCAGTAACACTTTTTCCATAATTTTTCCGGTGCTGCAGGACTTCAGCTGTTCATCCCACACCATCCGGGACCATTTTGTTCCTCTCCACCATCTCCAGCAGCCAATGCTACCTCAAAAGATGGTACTTCCCCCCACTTTTCTTTACCATGCCATTACTACAGAAGAGGAGAAAGGAGGTGGGATGGGCTGACTTTTTCCTCAAGTGGCCATCTCTATATTTAACCTTTATAAAGTACTACTTTTTTTTCTTCCAGACTTCTCCCCTGAGCTAAGGGATGGTGAGATTTTTCACACTGTCCAGGAAAAGCAAACCAGGGAAGGTTTTAGAGATGCCAGGTAGACTTGAGATGTCACTTTTCATGCTATTCAGTAATCTGTATAAAAACAGTTGGCTGCCTAAGGTCACTTTGTATATCTCTGGTCAGAAACTTGCTGTGCTTTCCTACAGGTGCCAGCACTATGAAAGATGTGCTTTTTGATGCATGCAAAGAGCAACAGCTTAGGACATTGTGCACTGCTCGTGGAGACTGTCTCCTCCAAGAGAAACATGCTAAAGGAGCTATTAGCAGGAGAAGAGGACCTCATGGGGCACTGTCTGTGCTGCTACAGTACTGGAAATATGGTAAAAACTTGGACATGAGTTTGCTCTCTCATATAAATTGCAAATTCAAAAAACAAAATATTCACCCAGAAATCAGCAGAACGATGACCAGAATGATATGAAATGGCCTCTATTTGCTGCAAAGTTAGATAAACGTGAACTACTGCAAGATGCAAACTGTGAAACATTAGAATAGATCAGCAAAAAGAGACTAAGATCTCCTTCAACGGAAGCTTTCAAAAAGTCAGTCACGCTTATTCCATCTCTGAACTGGGAGTGGCCTACCTGGACTTAATTCCCCCTCCTAGTCCTCCTCTTTTTGATGAAGCGCCCTGCAAAACAAGTCTTGCAATAACCTGGTACAGCGCAGGCGTGTGTTTTCAGTATCCTTAAATTCCCGGAGAAGGTTTGGGCTATTTACTTCACCGTACCCACTCAAATATGAAACTGTGAGCTAGAGGTGTTACAATGTTCTTCTGCACGTGTGATGCTACAGTTAAAGCCCTATCACAATTTTCAGCCTATACTGTAACATCACCCTGAAAGGGCCAGGGACCACCACAGGAGTGGAAGTCAGTGCAAACACAACCACAACTCCTGCTGTGGACGCGGGGGGAGTGGGCGGGGGGGGGGGGGGGGGGGGGGGGGTGAGGGAGAGGAAGGATCAGCAAGCTTCAAAGGGCATGCACTCACATCCTAAGTACAGCAGTGACAGACAACATATAAGCACGCAGACTTAAGCCCAAACAGATACTGTACTATATATCATCCCATAACACTTACTGAAAACAATGCTTCGTCATATCTGCATATCCACCTGAAGCGGGTGGAGGGTACCAGACCCCTCTGTACCTCTGCTTGCTTCTAGGCAAATAAACCGGCAACACCGAGTATCAGAGGACTGACCTGAGAGTCTACAAAGGCAGCGGAGGCTCCAGCCAGCACCTGGCGCAGGCCCCTGCAGCAGGGGTGGACGGAGCAGGCTCTCCCACAGCCGTGCTCGGGGTCTTTCGCATGCTCGCAGCCAGCGGGAGCGCCTGCCTCACCGCAGCGCGGGCGGGAGTCTCAGCTGTGCCCTCTCCGCACCTCTGTGGCAGCGGCGCACGGACTAGCGCTCACCGGCGTGCGGCAGGAACAGCAGAAGACGGCGCCGGGAGACGGGGCGTGCCTGCCCCGCGGCACGGGGCATGGTGCCGCACGCGGCTGGCACCGCGCGGAGCGCAGCAGCGTCGGCCCGGCCGGCAGACTCGCAGGGCAGACGAGCGGCGGTCGGCAGCCGGCTCCGGGACGGCCGGGCGGCACGGCCCGGCATCTGGACCGCGCGTGCAGACGGAGGCACGCGGCGCCTGGCGGCCGAGGGCTCTCGTATCTCGTCCGCGCGCGGGCGAAAGCCCCCGAGCTCCGCGACTGGCGGTCGGCCGCGAGCCGGGGCCGTGCGCCGCGCCAACCCGGCGGCGAGCCCACGCCAGAGGCCGCGGCGGGCTGACGGGAGCGGCGCCGCCCGCGCTCGGTGCGGGAGCGGCCGCGGGGGGCCCGACGCCGGCTGCCCGGGGGCGGGCCCCGGCTCCGCTCGGTCGCGGCCGCAGCCGCTTCGTGCCGACGGCGCCCGCCGCCCGCGCTCGAAGCCCCTCGGCGGCGACCGGAGGCTCCGCCGGCGGCTCTAACCGCTGCCGGGCGCCCGGCGGCGGCACCCCGCCGGGCTCGGGGCGCCGAGCGGTCCGCCTCGCACGGCCGGGCTCCGAGAGACGGCGGAGCCTCGCCGGGGAGCGGGGCCGCTCGGTCGGCGGCGCCGCCCTCAACCCACGCCGGGGCCGCCCGGCGCCGCCATAGCGGGATACGAGCCCCGGCCGCCGGCTACGGGCCCGCGCCGCGCTCGGCGGCGGCCCGGCGCTGCGGCGGGAGGCGGCTGCGGCCGCCGCCTTCCATTGTCTGGGGCGGCGCGGCCCGGCGCGGCCCGGCCCCGCCCGCGCGGTGACGTCACCGCCGCCACAGCCCCGCGGGGCCCGGCGGGCTCCGGGCTGCGCTCCTGCGGCGGGCGCGGCCGCCGCCGGCACCGACCGGGCGGGGACGGGCACCCCGAGGACGGGCACCCCGAGGACGGGCACCCCGGGGACGGGCACCCCGAGGACGGGCACCCCGAGGACGGGCACCCCGCGGGACGGGCACCCCGAGGACGGGCACCCCGAGGACGGGCACCCCGCGGGACGGGCACCCCGAGGACGGGCACCCCGCGGGACGGGCACCCCGCGGGACGGGCACCCCGACACACCGGCACACGCGACAGCCGGCGCGGCGGGACGCGGCAGGGCCCGCTCCGCAGGCACCGCTGCAGCCCGTGCTCCAGCGAGGCGCGGCGGCTCGGCTCGCGGCCCTCCCGGGCTTCCTTGCGGAGCTCAGACCCAGCCCAGCGCTCCCGGGAAGCTCCGTGCGCTCGCTTCGTCCGAAAGGAAGCCGGGCTGATGCCGGCTGATGCCAAAAGCAGACTTCCCGGAGGAAAGCGAGTGTCTGACCGTGAAACCTGACCCGCTCAAAGGCAACATCCAGGACAGAAAATGAAACACCCCTTGCCTCAACTCCCTCACAACGCAGTTGAAACAGAGAAAACGACCGTCTGCGAAATGCAGTCAAAGCAATAAAAGACAGGCTTCCTGAAACAACTGCAGCAGAGCAGCCTGTCCTTAACGATTTTGTGTAAAAGGGAAAAAAAGACAGATCTCAACAACAGTGAGTCAGACAAAGCCTTCATACAGACTCCTGCTTCTTCAGGGTAAATGTGAAGAAGAGAGGGCGAACAGAAACATCTGAAGCGTACAGTCTAAGCTCCTAGTAAGGAACTGGGCGCCTGTGCCGACACTCACACATCCCAGCCCGCTGCACGGCAGCTCTGCCACACAGCACCACAGCTCCATCCCTCCTCCCAAGGAGAACCCAAATTATAGTATTTTGTGGTAAAACCCAAGGTGTAAAGTCAAGCACACAGTCATGCCTACCCAGATGGAGAGAAGAGTGATAAACAGAGTGCTACTGTTTATGGACACTTGCTTTTTTCTACTGATAGACTTCTATGGCTCTGAAACTACATTTCTAAGGACCTCACCAATACCAAACATGTCATTCCTACAAGCCTGCGTTATCTGAATCTTGTAACCTCTACATGCTAGAAACAGGCATCAGGTGCTGGTAAACAAACATCCTTTGTGGGTTTTGACTTTGAACATCTACCATCATTCACACCTACCACTGCATGACAGAAATCACGTACCTGTCAAAGTGAAACGTCACAGGTAGCACGACACTGTGCACTGTCACAGGTAACTTGAATTCAGTGACCTGTCCTATCCCATCTACCTCCTGCACGCAACACCTAGAGTTTAGTGGCCACAGGTATGGCCATGTCACCCTAGCACCAGTGAGCCACCAAACTTTCCTACATCTTCCACCTGGGAACGGCAGTCAAATCTTGAACTGAGAATCCAGAACTAGCTAAAAGGTTGGAAGGCTGCCTATTATGCTCTTTTGTGTCAGTACCAGCTAGATTCAGTACCAGTCACACCCTCGTCCATCCTATACACACCTAAACCATCAGCTCACATGACCCCTGCCCAAATTTTTTATTTCTCTCTGAGCTCCCTATGGCAGCACTTATTCCTTCACAGCCTCTTTTCTGCAGGTGCATAAATGTAATGCCAAGGAGCACTCCTTGGAATGGCTGATCACATCCCATGCTAAGGAAACATCATCTCTACATACACTTTTAGAAAGGAGCAAAGGCTTCAGTGGAAGGCAAACACACATGCTTTCCACTGGAAATCTGTACTAAAAAGCCTGTTTAATTTGCTATTTATCTGTCAGTAGAAGATCTCTTTCCTTCAGTTCAGAAGGGGTCTTGTTTGCTTTTTCTCGAGAGAACTTCTCTACAGACAGTGAATGAAAAGTGAGGTCAAACGCCTACAGAAGTACATGATGGCCTTTGAGCTGACAGCAGCATCTGAAAATTGCCTGTTTTATAGAGGAAAAAAAAAGAAGAGGCTGCCAAGTTTATCAAAGGAGACAAAGGCAATAAGGGAGTGCATCCCTTATGAGAAGAAGAAAGGCTTTCTTTGAAAAGAAAGACCCCTAATGAGCTAGAAAAAAATGCAAGAACATTAGCAGCTAGTGCCCACTGCCCATTAGTAAAAGATCTAATTTATCCATGGGTTAAAATAAGAAAAATTTAAGAATAAAAAAGGAGTGGTTGTGTATAGTTCAGAAAAAGGAGGCACTATCCTTTTTAGTGCAGCATACACTGAAAAAGGAAGAAGTCCTTCAGAGGATGGCCACTCAACATGCTGTCCCTCAGAATTCCTTCTCTGCACATTCCCTCACTTGGCTTGATAAAGACCTAGGAAACAGAGGTATAGAAGAACACGGTCTCACATTTAGCAGGCGTTTGCAATACTATTCCCTGATCCCAATGAACAATACTTGCTCTGTGCTCCAAAAGGTGGGATTTATCCTTACCCTAAGGTCACTACTTCCAAGAGTATTTCCTGATTTAAAGTGGTTGTTAATTTAATGACACACTTTCCTCTGGGAAGTACAATTATCATGATTTCACTTAAAATGTGTTTCTGTTCATCATATCTCTCCCAGATTCTGGGCTCTACAGGCACTGGTTCAATGCTCCCTCAATAAACATAAGAATTACCTGCCTTTAGAAAAATCTTAAACCAGATGTTGCTGTAAGCACTTACGAGAAGAAAGTGCAATACATCGTACCACTGCTGCTCTCTACCAGTGCAGTAGCCTAGCGGAAGCAGATCCTGCTAAGACACTGCACAGACAAATGCAGGGATCTCATGCCACTGCTCTGCGATAGGAGGAGCACCAATGTGCCCCAGGCAAGCTGCATCTGCTCAGCATGCACAAAAATTCATGCTCACTGTTTCCCACTGGTCATGGGGGAACTCTCTTTTTTGCACGCTCAGGTTCAGATGCTTCTTTGCTAACCCATCTTTGTCAAAACCTGCAAAGTTCTACAGAGGTGTGATTCCAAGCGCGCCTAGTATCTTACCAGCCATACCCAACAGCAGGAATTTTATGTATATATATATATATATATATTTATTGGCTTTATTTACAGCATATGGTTTGATGATCAAGATACTGTGTTTTTATGTCTGGAGCTGTGCTACAGCCTGTTTAGCACAGCCTATTACTACAACGGCATATAACTACACCAGTCCAATAACTGGGTAGTAAATTCTCAACAAGAGCTTGAAGAGAAATTGAAGCCACTATGCTCTGAGACTTGCTTCCTGAAGAAAAGAAGCGAAGCTAAAGGTTTTCAGTTATCTGCAGAACTGAACAAAGAAAGATTTATTTTTGTCTCAGTATAACTGAAAATATACAGCCCCAACAGAGAATGTCTTTATCTTTATTTTACAGAGATCTGTGGATGACTATTGTTTATGCAAACTTATGTAAGATAGAAACTGTTTATCCTTTTACTACACCATTCCTGGGGTATGGTAGACTTTGTTAATCCTACCCCTCTCTTGCACTGGTCATATAGTTGGAGTCATCAGAAGTGTTTTAACAGTTTAGCGTAAAGGAACTCGAAGTGTTCCTTCGGGTTAATTAAAAAGAATATTAAAATTCTAGTCAATATTTTGGGACTACAAATAGTCCTTGAAATCCTTCCCTCAAGACTACATAACAGGCAGTAGGACAAGGATTTGAAGCAGTGCAATTAAAGTGAACAAAGAAGACACGGATTTGTGGATTTATTCTGTTGATAGAATCAATTCATATTATCTTATACCTTAGCTAGCTAAACTAACATCTGTTCTCTCAGAATAAACAGAAAGATGTTGCTGGTCCGTTAAAAAGAACATAATTTGCTGCCTTTAGAGCACTGTGCATCAAGGCAGAGGCTTCTGATAAGTCACGGTTAATAAAATTATTCTGTCTTTTTCCCTGAAGAGCCTCTGCATTGCAGCGGTCCTTTTACTTTTTTTTTTTCTCCCTGTTAGCAATGCCCTAGTTTGTTCACTGCTGCAGTCCCCCTCCCTTCCACCATTACCACATCGTAACAGTCTCTAATTGAAAGCTTGCCCGCTAACCAGCAGCTCCCAGACAACGTGAAAGAGCAACAGAGACAGCGCTCAGCCCCCACGGCCCCCTTCTGCAGCTCCTCCAAATTCACCAGCACTGAGGGAGTTGTCAAACAACGGTTTTAAAATGTATCCCCTTTGCATGCTGCACTGGAGAGATTGCTAACAGCTGAGTATCAATCTCCATCACATCAGTATCTGCTGTACTTCACATGCAACTTGCAGCTTCAATAGCAGATGAAAAGCATCTGCAAACCTTACCAACACTGCAGTCAAACAAACTCAATTTTGATGCTGAACGTAACATTATGTGCACCTCTACAACCAAGTCACAAACCTCTCTTTAACTTTACAATAATCACAGTGACCTGTCTCCATTCCACTCGTGTTTAGAAACATCAGAAGTAGTGCTGCTCTGACTTTCTTGAAATGTCTTATTGTAAGTGGCATGAGAAACAATGCATCTAATAGTCAGAAAACAGAGAAGCTAAACCTATCTTTTCTGTGACATTACACAGAGGGGGAGAATCACAGTAAGATGCTTCAGTTCGCTGCTAATATTAAGGGACAGCCCTTAAACAGCTGAATATACAGGTACTGTACCTCTAAAATCATGCCTAATGCTACTCTGAAGAAAATTCCATTTTCTGTTTCCTGCCCCCGTTATCCCCAAATGCATCAGCTCAGACTCTGCACGCGCACACACACACTGCTCTGTCAGAATTCAGCTAGAAATGGCTCCTTCTCGTCTGCCCTGATGCTCACATTTTTTACAGATGAACTACATACGCACTAATCAGCAGCATCAGAGTGCTCAGATGTGACCCATGTGACTAGTCCCTAGGCTCACAGCTACTAATAGTACGGAGAAAGCCTCTAATGAATATTTTAATGAAGAAAGCTTTTTCTGTCAGGGCTTCCCAGACAGATCAAGGGAGCCCATCAAAAACCTTTCAAACACTACCTGCCTACATTGATAGAAGCTCAAAACCATTCAATATTTCTGTTGAAGTGAATCAGTTCTATATATTTGCCAAGTCTGTCAAAGTATATATAATAATAATAACACAGTAACACAAGCTTCAAATCTTTGTAAAGATAGCGTTATTTTAAAGTTACTAAACTGCTATCAAAAGTAATATCTGTGGTAGATTTCCCAAAGCATGCATTATATTACAGTTACCATGTTTGCAGCTCACAGACAAAATAGGATGAGGTTAAATGATCGAGGAACAAACTGAATCAATATATTAGCTCATTATTGCTCATCTTCAGTATGGTCCTATGCAAACAACAACTCCTGTGATTTCTTGTGTGTAACACTTTGTAACACTAATACTAGTTTCTCAGCAATGATACCTCAGAAGACTAAGGATCTGACCTTACTGTATTTGTCTCCGTATTTAGCAGAGAAAACAAACACTTAACAAATGGGTCACCTAGCAAGAGTGTTAGGATTTTGCTAAGGTTGCCTATAATACAGTGCTGCAACAGCTGACTCTGTCTGGTGAAGAAAGATGAAAGCAGTATTGCTGGTCCTTTTCAACCTATCACATCGTTAACACAAATCATCTTTCTCTAGATCTTCTTGGTCTGAATTGGAATCTACATCTCTCTAGCAACCACACTCAGGAAGGGAAATGAACTCGCTGTCCATCTTGTTAAATAAATGAGACCAGCCAGCAGATCTGTTGCTTCCTTGGGGACCTTGCTAGCTGGTTTCCTCCAAAAGCTTTTATAAGTAGCCCTGGCAGTCAGACGTAACCGAGGCAATTCAATTCCTCCAGCCTGGTGTTCCAGGTTTCTGTGTTCTTCTACTCTCCTTCTCCTCATCTTGCTCCTCTATAAAATGCATTTTTGAGGTATATCCCAACTTAAGACTTTCAAGAACAGACTTATCATATAAATCCAAAGCCTGTGTTCCCATTCCTCCATGCTGACATTGAGGTAAGAGCAGTCATGTTCTGATCAGTCACGCATTTTTTCTGTCAACTGCCTTGTTAAGAGCTAATGCTATTGGGGTGTCTGTCCCATCCCTGCAAGGCATAAGGGATGCAGCTGCGAGTCTTGCCCATCTAAAAAGGCTGACTGTGGCTGGTAGGTGCCAGAAAATCCCCTGGCTTGCCATCAGCATAGACTGTCCTGGCATTGAGGCTCTCAGGTGTCTGACAGAAGCTATACATACCCCCTTTGAGTACTCCTACGTAATGAGGTGGTATGTGGAAATCATAGCAGTGGCTGACTGTAAAGTGCCCTTGTTCCTTATATTGCCTCACCATCTTCCTGCTTTTTGCTTGTTTACTTGCATTTTTTTCTAGAAAAGTTTAAGCTTCAGAGTTCTCAGGGAAGACAAATGCAGGGTACATGTTCATTTCCTGACAGGAAATATGACTGGGGAAACATTCAGCTTGCTATTCAGAGAAAACACCTCTGTCTCCTTCCCATCAAATGCATCCACACTTTGTTCACATTAAAAGAACTAATAAATTTCAGAAAGAGGGCTTTGATTAACAGAGCATTGAGCAACAGACGTTCCCCACAGCACAAGCCCGCCCCTCTGCATCTCTCCCCCACACCAGTGGCAGCTCCTTTCATTCACAGTCCTACCATTTGGCAAGCTTAGTTAAAGAATATCGTGTGCTTCTTACCATCCAAGGACAGCCAGTCATGCTGGGAGGAAGGCAGGGTTGGCAGAGCTCTGGCTTTGTATTCAAACACCACAGAATTGGAGATGATCTGATTGTTGAAGGCAACTTGCAAAGTCACGAGCCCAGTGTCATGAGCTGAAAGGAAAGAACAAGTGGTAAGACAGAGACCTCCCTGCAGAAATGCACAGGACATTATTATCCTATTGATGGTCTTCCCATTGGCAGGCTGAAAGTAGATGCAACGAGTACAGAGAGGGGCATTTGACAATATTTTTGTGACTAGACAACTAAGGAGTCCAAAATGACAATCTGTATTTTAAAACATGCAGGTTGTAAGCTTAAGAGGCATGCAGTAGGTTGTTTTGGCAGGAGGTAGAATCACATGTTCTTAAAGATTAACCAACTTCACTGCATTTCTTACAGCAAGCTGGGGCATAACAATGTAGCTCAGTTATTCTGCATACATAAAGTCACATACTGAGGGCCAGTACTACTGAAAATTTCTGCAGGGTTGCTGCAGGTGTTCTCATCCCACAAGCACCAAAGAGAAAGAGCAGAATATATGCAAATTAAGAGGCAGTAGAGCAGCGAGTGCAACTCTGAATAACAGTTACTATTTAATCTGCTATTTCAGTATTAAATAAATGCTTAGAAAGTATTTTAAATCTAATTCAAAGCTTCTAAATAATGTTATACTCTGTATCAAGATCCTAAATTGAGGTGCTCACACTATATATAGTTTGAAGAGAAAGGGAAAGCTCCTCAATGTTTATACACTACCCTTCCATGAGTTCAGTCAAGACATGTAGCACTTTGAGCCCCAGATGAAGGCTAGCTACTCCTACCGGCTTTCACTCAGCATCCCCTTGAAGTGAGCATGTGTCTACTAACTCTTTTCAAAATGAAAGAGATCTGCTTCCAAAGTGCAGATGAAACAATTGAAAATGCAGCCAAAAGTAGATGGATAGATTTGAAGTGAGACAAAGCAAGTGGAAGAAACAGCAACAGGTCACTGCATATTCCCCCACAAAAACCAGATATATACAAGACACTGTTAGGATTAGAACATCCTCTGAAACTGCCAGCTCTGAGAGAGAGGCGTTCCTTACCTGGGCAGTAGCAGCGCAGCACTCCTGGCTGAATTAAAGATGCAGGCACTGAGATCTGATCAAACAGACAGCTGTAATTATTGCTGGCTTCTTGCCACGGACCAGTGATTAGAACTTTCACTCCTCCCTACAAGGAAGAAAAGGGGGGAAAAAAGTATTACCAAAAAAGCCATACCCAGGGAGGACCATGCACTGAAACAGATGAAGAGTAAACTGTGTTGTGAGGGCTAACAAAAGTGCCAAGCTAACACAGATCCTTGGCACCAGTCACCTCCGATGTCCCAGTCATCGGCAGAGCAAGCAAGTCACAAGCCGGCTGCTCTCTGTTCACATTATTCACTGCCATGGCCCGGCCTTTGCAGGGAAGTGATGGAACTCTGTGGTGCTGTGGTGGTTTTACTCAGCTGGTCAGCTGAACTCCACCACAATTGCTCTCTCGCTCCCCCTCCTCAAAGGGAAAGGGGGAGAATATATGATGAAAAGGGCTCAAGAGTTGAGGTAAGGACCAGGAAATCACTCAACAATTATCCTCATGGGCAAAACAGACTCAGCATAGGGAAATTAATGAAATTTATTACCTATTACTAACAATCTTTACCAGTGAAAAACTAAGAACAAACTAAAATCACCTTCCCCCCTTCCATCCTCTTCTACCTCCTCCCCTGGAGCTGTGCATAAGAACGGGGAATGGGGGCTGCGGTCAGTCCCTAATGCTTCGTCTCCACTACTCCTTCACGGTTCCTCTCTGCCCCTGCTCCACGTGGGGTCCCTCCCACGGGATGCCGTCCTTCCCGAACTGAGCCTGTGGGGGCTGCCCTCAGGCTGCAGCTCTTCAAGAGCTGCTCCAGATATGGGTCTGTACCATGGGGTCCATCCCCCAGGAGCAAACTGCTCCAGCACGGGTCCCCCACGGGCGGCAGCTCTCCCCAGCCCCCCTGCTCCTGCGGGGGCTCCTCTCCACGGGCTGCAGCTCTGGCCTGGGGCCTGCTCCTGCGGGGGCTCTCCACAGGCTGCAGCCTCCTCCAGGCCACATCCACCTGCTCCAGCGGGGGCTCCTCCACGGGCTGCAGCGTGGAGATCTGCTCCGTGTGGGACCCGTGGGCTGCAGGGGGACAGCCTGCTCCACCAGGGGCCTCTCCACAGCTGCTGTTGTGCAGCAGTATTTTCTATTTTCCCTTTCTTATACAGACTCTCAAAGAGGCACAAAAAACATCGCTTATTGATCAGCTCTGGCCAGGGCTGGGTCCTGTTCGAGCTGGCTGAAACTGGCCCTTATCTAACATGGGGCAGCTTCCAGACTCTTCTCACAGAGGCCACCCCTACAGCCCCCTGCTACCAAAACCCTTCCATGGAAACCCAACGCAGGTGTGCCTTAGGCCTGCAAACTTTACACTGAGGTCAAAAGCAAATAGTATTCCATAACAGATCATCTTTGCTTCTCTTCATTCGCACTGTTTCCTGCACCTGTCCATATGCTCAAATCCCATGCTTCACCAATGTGACCTTGCTCTTTCCCTCCATGCAGATGGCCTTTCTTTCCTTTGGCCACTTGTCAGCTCCTAGATCAGCGACGGCAAATCTTTTCAATGTTGCATGCCAAACATCCCTCCCAGCAGGCAGCTCCTTGTAACTTCTTGGTCCTTCATCCCCACTTCACGCCCATGAACACCTTAGCTTTCTCCATTCCTTGCTGCTGCCTGGGCAGGATTCAGGCTTGTTTCCTTGTCACTGAACAGTGCCACAGGTGAATCACAGCAAGTGTACTGAAAGTTTGCCATCGCCATCCTGCCCCTGCTGATATGGATGGAAGATACGTGGTATCTTCACACCTGCTGATACGTGACCTCCAAGGTCACGATTCAGAGCACAACGGGCTGGACAATGAATCTGACATGACCGTGACATAGGAACATCGACCCTAGAAACAGCAATGATAAAACGTGCACTGTTGTGGGTATTAGGAACTTGGTTAAATAAGGAAGCGTGATGATGTAGGGGTGACCCTGAAGGGGCACTGCAAAAGCAGGGCTGTGTTTGCAAAGGGGTCCTTCAACCACAACTTCAGCGACCTGAGCCAAGCCTGTCCCAGACCGTTCTCCTGACAAGGATCTCAGCAGTGCTCCGTTAGCCATAAGAGAATAATGCAAGTAAAAGTCCTTGTCATCTGCCTTTCCTGCTCGTGTAAAAAGGCACCAGCCACATCCAGCACTTAAATCAACACAAATAGGACTGAGTTAATCCAGTGCTTCCCTGTGCCTTCTCTCGGGGCAGTGGAGGCCCAGCTGGGAGCAAGAGTGCCCTGGGGCTGTCCAGGGGTTCACTGTGTCCAGCACTCTCATGGGGGCACTCCAGCACATTTCACTGGAAGCTCTCCTCATGTATATGGGAACATGAGGAGACCATGAAGCAGTGACAGCAAGAGGTGCCTAACTTAGGAAAAATATCACCTTGTATCATTTGCAATATTCACCACACATAATTCAGTGTAGTAACACTAGTAAGATGCTTATTTAACTGTAATTCAAGCAGCCAGAGCAGATACAGGGGTGCAAAACCAAGTCCAAAACCAAGAGTGACGCTCAGCACAAACCGGGTGTGTTTGGGAAATTTCACCATTGCCTTGGTGAGTACTTCCCTTGACAAGACTTACAGTCCCATTCTGATTTTAAACAAGGCAAAACTACCACATCCAGGGCACAGACACAGCTACTACTGTGGGAGAACACTAACAGACTTGTACCAGGTGAAAACTGTAAGAAAGCAAAATTACTGTACTGAAGAAACCAAGCAAGGCTCTATCCCAAGAATCCCATAGATCTATGGTAGAATTTGTTCTGAAGATGACAATACTGTTTCCATGGCTTTTCTGACTCTTTCACAAGTTCACAACATAAACTTGCTCATGGGTTGCTGAGAGATATAAAGCACATGATGCCTAATATTTTTACGATGTAACTGCAGCAATGAGGAGATTGAAATGCCAGAAAAGAAGAATGTAAATAGTGCCAGAAGGACATTATCAGATTGTAATTTTGAGAGTTTCTCTACTAAGACGACCAGAGATCTGGGCTTACTGTAAGGTGAGATACCTGTTGCCAAGATGAAAAAAAAAAAAAATCATACAAATTGTAAATCTCTACAATTTCCAACTAAACTTCTAGGAATCTCAGGGCCTTTTCTGAGTGCCTATCCAAAGAGCAGCATATGATATTTAACTCTGAGCTGGAGCTAATGCGCCCTGAGCAACCCTGATTGTTGATGACTATCACACAGGAATGCTGCACAAATGCAAACAAGCAGCATTTGATATCCTTCTCCAGTGGTTGCAAATGCAGGACAAGCAGTATTCACTGTATCTGACTGCTTCTGCATAGCAAATACTGGCTAGCAAATACAGAAAATTAATAGCTGGAATTTTGCTAAGCCTGTACTGGCACTTTGCTGGCCAAGGTGGACTTGTCTGGAGGGAAAGCATCTAACTGGAGGTTGAGGACTCCTGACTGAGGCTTTTTATCAGTGCCCACTGGCACTGCATGCTGACAACCTCATTTCCTTTCCATTTGTAGAGTGAACACCCATGTTTTCACACCAAGTCCCATGTTGCAGAGCATGCGAGTGCTTAGAGCCACTGAAAGCCAATTCATCACCCATTTCTGTAAAGCCTTGCTCCTGGAGATACTGCAGGATCATTTGGCTGAAGGTTAAACAATCTGTCTTTCTGGATTCAAAACAGCCTCTTTCCTCTAGCATTCCTTCACATCAGAAAAGTCAGTGCTGCTGACATTTTTAATTTGTGGTGCATGTGACTCACTTTGGATAGTTTATAGGATGGAGGTAAATGCTGAACTCATTATGACACTGCAGGTCAGGAGTTAATTCTGCTAAGAGCATTACAGCCAGCTTCAATGATCAGCTCCAGTTTGCAAATTATGTTGCTCTAACATAGCTTGGTAGCATTATGAGGCCATCATATGGGAAATACTTTGCTTTTCAATGAAACAAAACATTTCTGTTCTAATGCTTCTAAGTGAAGAAAGGGCCCTGTCAGGGTGATGAAGTGCTTAATTAAAAGTACACTCAGACATGCAAAGGGCCTCGGATGCTCTTTCTACTAAGAGAAATATTTTAAAAGCCCTGTCAAAGCTTTAACAAAACAGTTCTTGGGAGCTGTTACTAACAAAGTGAGTAAAGATAAGGCAATAAATGTTCATGAGTAAAAGCCCTAACTTACCTCAGGATAAGACCACTCTGGTGAATAATCTGTCACCATGAACAAGCGCCCATTCTGCTGTAGCAACCCCAAGGTGCCTTGTGCTGCAGCTGCCGAGACCACCTCAGCCACATGCATGTATGCCATTGTGCTGGCTCCATTCTCTGTGCTGCTGAGTTGCATGTTGGCTTGTTGAGGACTGCAGCAAGGAATGCACATTTCAGCCTGGCTGTAGGTTGTTCTGTTACTGTCTTCAGGCTGAGATAGTCCGGCACTGTCACCTGACACCAGCTGGTGTCCATAGAGAGCATTGCTCCCACCTTCTACAGATATGAAATCATTAATTAGATCAGAAAACTGGTTGCTGAAGGAGATGTCAAAGTGGTCCAAGTTAAGCTCCATGTTGGAGGAGTTATTTAAGCTGGGATGGGCCACAGGATAGAGTCCTTGGACCATGTTTCCTTGGAGAATAGGGAGATTGTTCCCATTCCTGATACCCCCATTGGCCTCAGGCTGCAAGTAGTGTTCTGTGCTGCAGGCTTGAAGATCCCCTGATTTAAGTAGATTTTCATTCCCTTCTGCCTGCTGGGAGGTCTCCATGGGAACTTCAGCTTCTGCAGTCATAGCCTGGAAGTTTGCTTGGAACTGCATGAGCTGGAGAGAAGAGGTGGACTCTATTCTGGTTTCCACTGTGCCGTTACAGTTGGAAGTGGTTTGGGATGAGGACTCTGTTTTCACACTGGGCATTCCTAACGTGCTCACAAATGAACCACTTGTGTCATTCAAATTGTTGTGGGTGTTTTGCTCAAGGGGAAGAGGTTTGCTGGCATCCTGCAGAAAGAAGCTGGGGGAAGGGGTCTGATGAACGTGAGGGCTCTGGACCGTCTGATTGAAGCTCGAAGAATAGTCCTTGTTGGAGTCAATGGCACTGAAGTCCATCTGCTCCAAGGTGGTACTTGGGCTCAGACCTCCTCCAGATGGAAGCAAAACTGAACCAGTGGTGAGGGTGAGAGTGTTAGATGCAGAAGTGGAGGAAAATGCTTCTTTGGACATTTGTTGTTCAAAAGATGTGTCCTCAGTTTTAATTTCTTTCGTGAGGGTCGTATTGAAGTTGAAGCTACGTTCTGTTGTGGGTGACTGCCTTATGTTGGTACTGATGCTGTCACCTTTCATACCTCCTCCACCATAAGTCTGCCCTTGCTTGGGATTATTAAGAAAACAGTCTGGGTCAAAATTCATGGTGGTTTCTGGAATTTTTCTATTTCCTTCTAAAGTTGTGGAGAGCACAAGTTCCTCGGAGACAGTGCTGGGTAGCATCGACAAGCTCTCTGAACTGCCTGTTGTTGGAAAAGCAAATTTGTGTCCATCTGAACTCACGGCAAGTACCAGCCCTTGTGCAGCTGCATCTGAGGACAGAAGGTGTTGATTTGGGCCAGAGGTGGGTGACATGGTATACACAGCTTCACTGGTGACTTCTGACATAAATACTGTGGCACTTTGTGACAGGCTTCCCATAACTGATGCTACAGCCATACTGGACACACCAGTGACTGCTGGGCTATCCGCCATATCTGGGTCGCTATTTAATCCACTGCTGATGGACACAGGAGAATTCTGGGTCGTGTCAGGGACTTCCACCTGGTTGGTGGAAGAAACCTCAGTACTGTTTTGATGGAGCAACACTGGTTTCGCCACTTTGCCATTCCTCTTCTCTCGGCTGGAGGTCTTGCCATGACTGTGCTCATTCTTGCCTTCAGAGACATCGTTATTTTGTACCTCTGAATGAGCGCTGTACCCACCTGTCCTTGGTTCGACCTTTGGTGATATGATGCGATGTTTGGCACTGTTACACTTGTGATGCACACTGCTTCCTGCCCCTGTGCCAGAAAACAACATTTGTCATTCAGTAAGTGAAAAATTAAAAAAGATGCTAGGTGTGTATCTTATGGCTGTAGCAAAGAAAAGCCACGCTTAGGTGCGTGTGAGAGAGAGAAAGCGAGCACACATGCTAGAGAGGAAGAGACACCGTGAGAGTAAAATTAATTTCTTGCTAGTGTCAGACTTAAAGCACACTTTCCATCTAATGCATAGATCCGTGTGCAAGACGGCAACCTCAAAACACGCCCATGTGCACGCTTCCCCTCACCACACATAGCACCTATCCCCCCACCTCCTCCCTGCCCTAACCAGTTGACACATGAAAGGAATCAGCATCTGTGACAAGTTTCAGACCTATTTAAACACGTGCCTGATCTCACTGCAAAGTCTGCAAAGCAAGGACTACTGCTGTCAGCTGTGGCAGAAGAAGCCCTGTTCCATTTGCATCACGGACAAGACCTCTACCCCCTGTGACACAGGCACTCCGCTCTTCACACTGGCTGATGTCAGATGGTTTGACAACTGCTCATGTGGGTTGGACGCTGACTGGTAATCTGGAGGTGACAGATGCTATATTGTGCTCCTGTCCCTGACATCACCCTACTGCCTAGATTGCAGCCCTTGTTCTCTTGTCATCATCGTGTCCATCACAGATGCCATCAAATTATTAGAGAAAGTACATTAGCCAGCACAAAGAATGCTTTCCCTCCCATAAGGATGGTGACGTGTTTCTCTTGTTCTAAGTTGTCTGTATGCTGACAAATAAACATTTAGTACTTTGAGAGGTCACACAGAGCATGATTAGTGTCAGAGAGGCTGAAGAACGCTTAAGTAAAGGTCACCAGAAGACAACTCTCTGTGGGAGTTCAGCCACTGCCTTTATGAGTCTGGCAGAAGATGAACATCACCTGAGTTTCTAGGAGATTGGAAATCAGCTATGGAAAGTAAACAATTCTCTCTGCATAGGCGTCCTAATCATAAACTCTGGTGCAAGGACTGCATTTGTTGTTTAAAGAAGAGCTCAGAAATTTTTGATGTATGTTTCTTTAATTGATTCATTCTTCCTAGAATGAGATAAGAACATTATTTATTGTACTATACAATGACTAATGAGGAAAAGAAACCTCCTCCTTGTAGCTAATGTCTACAATTATAAATGCCATCTTCTGGGTAACACAAAGTGTTTGCATAGCCACTGTAATTTGCCAAATCTTTTGTTCCTTGCCCTTGAAGTGGAACTTCTCTGTTATGTGTTCAAGATTTGAATCAGGTCATTTAAAGTAGTCCAGGACAGTGCTTTTGAGACTAGATGCAGTATTAAATCTCTCTGTTCTCCTAGGTATAGAGATGAACAAGACAAGGGAAAGGCTTTCACACTGCAGTCTTTGTGTAAGGAACTGGGAATGCATGTGTCAATGTGCCGGCTGTTACAAAACAAAGTGGTATTCTTATGTTAAAAAACATGCAGCAGACTTAGCACAAGACAAAACATCAAAGGGAAGCATAAAAGAATTCATGTTCAGATCTGCAAGCCTGGATCGAATGCTGAGCCTTAAGGCTTGCATTTTAATCCAAACCCAGGTATTTCAGAGGTCATCATTCTTACTTAAAATCTTGATTGTATAACGCAACTGCCCAAAAATGAAGAAGAAAATAAACCCTTTGAAGCACAGACAGCTTTGCTTTACAAACTTCTCTGAAGACTAATTAATATATGATATATATATATATTACTTGACCAAAGTAATTGGAAGGGGTGGTTATAAAGTAGATGAGATGGAAAAATGACTCATTCAGCTTCCCAGTTGATGCATAAAGTTCTAATACTAAAGATATTGTTTCTTGTTCTCCTCTCACTCAAAACAAAAGCATCTTTAACAGGAAAGAAATCTGTGTCTTCATGGTAACTAAGTAAAACCTGTCTTTTTCTAGTGATACCTTGTAATTGACCACCTGAGCCCATTTTCTCCAACAAAGCAGGCTGCAGGGCAAGGATTTCAGAGGGTGAGATTGGCAGAACATCGAATTTTGAGGCTTTGGTAACAAAAGTTGGGCACGTAGAAGAGAAAAAGTTTCTGAGTAGGTCACATACGGAGGGCATTTATTAGAACTTGCACATTACCAAGCGTTTGCATTCTTTACAGAAATTCCAGTTGCATGATTACTCCATGGTACAGTATTTTTAGCATTTTAGTACTACAAACCCTACTCCAAGTCTGGATTAAGCTGAAAGCATTTTGTACCCTCTCAGTGTACTCACCCAAGGTACCAGTGCAAAGACAGTTGTGTGTCCGAGGCTGTGGTTTGGTCTGGTGACTGTCAAGGATCTGCTGCACAAGTTGTTCCACTGAGAACCCTGAACTGCTGTTTCCATTGCTGCATGTCCACTTAATGCCATGAACTGTGAAGAGAACAGTAAGACTTCTCATCAAAAACTTGCCAGAAAACATCAAAAGTCAACCTTTATTATTATCTGTTTATTATCTGTTATTATGTGTAAGTTTTAGTTTATACATGCTTCTTGCTTCAGTTCCTCCACTTACATTCATTTTATTATTCTAGGTACATTAGTCTGTCACATATGATGTTATGCTTAGTAAGAAATGTTCAAATAGCAATTTTGCAACAATACATTGAAAGTGCTATTAAAACACACTAAAGTATCTGGAATATTTTCTGCTATATAAAGTTACTGATTTGTAATTACTACTGAGAAACTTTGTACTAAGTTATTTCTGGTTACTTCAGAAATGTTTTGCTCTAGAGGTGAGCTCAGATACACGTTGCCATGTGCAGAAAGTGTATTTTACAGCAGTATGTTGGAGTCTGCTCCCTACTGTTAATAAATCCAGTGATGAGCACTGTATTATAGTGGGCAAGTCTGGTAAGTGAATATCTCATGGTTTGTGTATTCATGATGGTTCTCGTTAAGTCAGAATCCAGCTGTGAGCTGGAAGCTGAGAAGTGACGGACAGCCTTATAGCTGGATACATATACATACCATGTATATTATTTTCAGGTCCTTCCAGCATAACAAAGTTCCATCACGGATCTATTGCAAAAAGCAGCCGGAAGCCAAAGCTTTGGATTCTCTTTAACATGTCTGTAGCATTCACAAATTAGGTCTCCAAACACTGGGTTTTCTTGGGAACACCCTATTCTCTACTTCATCTTTTTCATGGTCTTTACATTGTCACATCTGGAAGCTACAGCTATCTTGGGGATGCATTTCTTACTGATCTTCCTGGCTGCATGTTCTAGCCTTTGGCAGTTTGAGGCAGCAATGTAGTTTCAAGTTCATGAAATCCACATTGAGATGGTGCGCTTAGGAAAGGTCCTTCTCTAGCCTTGCTCTGGCTGATTTAGAAAGGCTCCAGCTTCTGTTCATGTGGCATGACTATTTTTTTATTTTTATTTTTTTAGTGCTTATACTCCCTGTATGTTGTGAAGGTTATAAAATAATAATAATAAAAAAAAAAAACGGTGAAGGGTGACAGACTGAAAAAAAAGAATGTCTGGATGCTTAATGCGAATTATTGACTATCTTAGCACATTCAACATGCAGATTTTCTCCCTCCCCCTTTTAAAGAAAACCTCCTGTGAGTAGGTGAGTTGTTAGTAACGAATATCAAATACTATCAAGACAGCTTTTAACATGTCATGCTTGGCTTCCTAACACATAAATGAATCACCAGGAAAGGAGATCTCTATAGGGGAGAAAGTGCATTATGAAAAGAAGATTAACAAAAAGCAGACGTATACACTCCTCCTCTTTCTTAGTGGCTCAAAAAGTGAAACCACTGTAGAAGTATGCTGGATTAAATATAGTCCTAATGTAAGGACATGAAGGAAAAAAAGATTAAAACTTAAAATAAATTCTGGGAAGTATTTTAATTCTAATTTCTGTTCAGATTTCTTTTGTATTTCCTTATAATTTAAATGAAAGCTGCGAAGCACTCCAACACTTTCCTTTCTACCATGAATTGGTCTAAAAGCTGCCGCATTATAGCAGCAAAATATTCCTTGCCATTCACCCTCTGCACAGTGCCTGTAGAACGAAGGCAGCAGAACCAGGGAAAATTACTGGTATTTCACTGGGTATTTAAAGAAGAGAAGGAAGGCTGGAGGAGGGTCCACAATTCATATTGCTAATGCTGCTCCTAGCAGAACTGCCTCCAACCTTGCTTTGTGAGAACTGGCTCACACCTTCCTTTGATTGCCTCCCTTGTGGAAGAGAATCCTTTCCTCCCTTGTGAAGAGAATCAAAATAACCTCCCTGTATTGATCCAGTGGCTCTCCATTCATTAACACTGTCAGGACCTTCCTAACCATCATTAGCAAAGGATGAAAAAGTTACCTAGATTACCAGCAAGAAGTCAGCTCAAAAGCCAAAGAAAGCTTACAGGTAGAAAAATATGATCGCCCAGGTTTCTTATGATATCCTGGCTATTTTTGACTTCTTCAATTGCTGGTGGTGCTCGGTCCTCCCCAGTTACCAGGTCTACAATCCTTCAGTGTTGTATGCATCTTCCTCCTCCCCATCACCTCAAGCCTATCTCACTGTCTCACCTTCACTCTAGATCAGACACCTACTTCTCTTTGTCTCAATGGTTAAAACCCTGACCATTCCCTCTCCGTGGTTTCTTCCACCCTAAACAAACTGTGGCCCTAAAATAAACTTCTTACATTTTGATCTGATCATTTTACCTTTTCTGAATGTTCTAGATGTTCCTCTTTGCCACTTCACACATTTTACACTTTCTGTTTCTAATCCAAAGCTCTTGCTCTTTTGTATCCTATACATGCAGCACACAGGTTACAGATAGATATACACTATATAATGCCATTCCCTGCACCTCTGGTGCTGCTCCTTTGCGTGTTTTTGACAGGTAAGGGCCAGTCTTCTGTTTTTTGAATAACAATGATGTTGCCCACCTGAAACAGGTAATCTAGATAAACTGACAAAGCTGGAACATTGGGAATATTCAAGGTCAGGCTTCTATGTGATATATCCTGGATGGTCCACTGCAAACCCTTGTGTAAAAGTCCTGCTCACATCTGATACAGAACACTCTACAAAATCCTCCAAGAGCTGACCATATTGTAAGTAGAAAAACTTCATCCTGCTCCCTTGCTTATGGAATGAAAGTCTGTTTTGCTTCCCAGATCCTGCTCCACAAACTGTTGACACTAGGAGGCCAATTCCATGGAGACGATCAATTGGAAACGGCAGCCTTGTCCCTTTAATTTTCACAATATTTGTGTTAACAGAAATAAAGGCCTTGCTCTGATTTCTCAGCTCAGCTGGAGGAGATTTTCATTATCCTTTCATATCCAGACACCTGCACACTATTCAGTTTTGATTTTCCAGCCATCTACTTCCACTCTTTATCACTTATGAAGATTTCCTGAGCCACATTGCTGGGAATGCAGGTAGGGAAGATGACCTTGTACATTTGACATTTCTTAATGTCACTTAATGAATTTTAAAGTCTTTGTAAGCGCTTGTGCGGAAGTTTCACTCTTAGCCATTCTTTAAAGAGAAGTCTTTCTTCCAAAATGAAACCTTTCCTCAAAAGTTTGCTCAGATGCAACTGCAACCTGATAATTTAATAGCAAATGGGAAGTACATGTGGTTGGATTACGCTTAGAGAGGACCAGTGGGACATTACTCTTCTGAAGCTCAAAATGAAACGTCCACAACTTTTATTTACAGCTAACAGCATTTTTATGCACAACCACCTGAAGTTCAAGACTACTCACACATGAAAGAACAGTGCTGAAGCAAACTCCCTTATGCTAGTCTCATAAGCTATCTATGACATTCACCTATAATAAAAAGTAGATCACACTACGAGTTCTTGCCTTTGACAATGCTAATCAGGACAAAGATGCTATCACCGGGCCATTCCCTTCTACAATACTCAAAATTTCTGATCTGATTTGCTAAATGGCCCCATTATTGAGTTCCAGAATTGCATGTAGCATAATAAAAGTGTAAAGGTGCTTGTCCCTGACTGTATTTCAATTTAGAACCTGAAGCTCAATTGGCAGGGACAGAACAAACAGTCCTACTCTTACTGCAGCTCAGAGGAAGTGAATACAGCTGTAACTACAGGTCAGGTATGTCACTGCTGGCCAAACTTTGTTTCTGTTAGCAGCCAGTTACCTTCTCTGTCTGCTTCTCCGGTATACAGTTCAAGGGCATCCTTCACAGAATGCCAGAGTTGCATTCGGAAGGGAAATAAGCACGGCATTACACTTCACTCTGCACCCTGAAGGAAAGTAATTTGATGTGGGGAAATTGAGTCAAGACAGTTTAGATCTTTTTGACTCTCATGAATGGCAGCAGATATTTTAACATTCACTGCTCACAGAGGCAACAGGCTATAGAGCATGCATACCTCACATAAGTTACACATCTCCCACTTCTTTTCTAGCACTCTCTTTAAAACATGTTTTACACAAAACTCTTCCCCACAGCACAGCATAGCCTGCCAGGAGCCCCAAGCTCCTGCTGTTCAAAACCAGCAAAAAGCCGGGTTGTTCAAGACAGAAAGTCAAATGGCCGGTACTGACAGCCCAGCTGCCTGCCACGCCACCCTTGCATCGCTTCTTACAGCCGCTGTGTGCTTACTACCCATTACCATTATCCTCTGTCCTGGCTTCTGTCCAACAATCTCAACAGCTAATCAACGTGAATCGTGTGTATTTTTCTGCACTCGTTACTGCTGCCAAGCCCCAGCACTCACGGTACGGCTCACACTGGACAGAGAGGACCGCGCCTCCGAGCCGCGGGCTGCCGCTGACGGTGTCCGGGCTGACAGCACCGCAGGCAGGACCACCGCTCCCGCGGCTGCGATGAGCGTCACGACAGCAGAGCGAGCTTTTGAGGGTTTCAAAAGCCTCTTCCTGCGACAAACTAGAACCTCAACACGCCAGCGGAGCCGCTCACGGCTCGACCCGCACGGCGAACCCTCCTCCTAGCCGGGACGCCGCGGGCCTGAGGGGCAGCGGCTCGGCGGGAGGCCGCGGCCGCCGGCCCCGCGCAGCCCCCGCGGCCCCCCGGCAGCGGCCGCCAGGTGGCAGCAGCCGACCGGGAACCGGCAGCGCCGGGCGGCGGCCGGGGCGCCCCCGGGCCCGCCCGCCCCGCGGTGAGGAGCAGAGAGGCGCGTGCGAGCGCACGCGGATCTATTCCAACTTAGAAGCTTCTTTTAACGTAATTATCGGTGACGAACGCCTGTCTTCCCCCTCGAGATCTTGGGTGAGAATGCCAGGGAACGAGAACAGCCACCTTAGAAGATGCTCTAGTATTGACTCTGATCGTTACCACAGCTGAAGGCTAAGAGGAGAGACAAAAATACTAAGGAAGAACGGAGCAGGAGGATGGTGTGCTCATGACTTCTTCAGAGATGTATTCTGTAATTACCAGAGATGGTTCTATAATTACCGTATCTGGTTTAATAAGCCAATTTTAGGGGGACAGGAAATTTGGTTTAGTTTTCCTCAATTCTTCATTACTGGTAACAGTCAAGTTCATACTGGGTTGCTATTAACACTCAATTTCACAGATCAGAATTATTTCACTGTGATTTCTCTAAACGGTGGTTGAAAGACTGCCCAAGGCAACAGGTGAAAAATGGTCACTAATTCTGTTCTTTTTGCAAAGAGGAATGTTCTACAGCAGGCAAAATCATCTCTTATGGAAAACGTGTTTCCTTAAGGGGTGGCCCACGTAGGCATATGAATAAGCTACTCTGGGGAAATGACGACCACCCGCGATGGAACCAAGCTCCCACTCCGGACGCAGGGCAGGCGCTCGCTTGCTCCCAGCACTGCACAGCGCAGCCCCCTGCCAGCCCTCGGACCCTGTGTGCCCACAGCAGCTGCCGGCCCCCTGCCCAGCTCTGTCGGGCTCACCAGGTGGAGGAGCAAAACAGAGACCATGGGGGTGCTTAGGGACAGCCCAGACGTCCCTGGCCACGGCCTTGTGCTACGGGGGAGAGGACGGATGCATTTCTCACAGGTGACCCACGTTCAGAGCAGTATGTGTGGAGTAATGAAAAGGGTAGGAGATACATCTTAGTGAGAAAATAAGAAATCAGGCAGGTGGCTGACATTCCTATCAGTATTCATAGTAGCCGGTGGGATACGAGAACAAATCTAGCAATTACCACCGTATTCTCTTCTTAATAAAGTCAATTATAGTAACATGTAAATACTATTCAAAGAAAGCTGGACATCTAATATACTAAAACCAAGCTCTTTTAAAGAATCTGTGCTACTTTTTATGTGGTGGTCAGTTGAAACAGCAGGCAAGCTTCAGCTTCCATTGAAGATCACTTTGTAGCTCTGACAAATAGGCTTGGGAACGGTAAAAATCAACCTATATAGCATTTGTGTACAATTTGTCTTTTAAGATTAAGTATAAAAAACCTTAAACAATTACTGAAACTGAATATAAATTTAAGTCAACCAAAAAAAAAACCAAACGACAACAACAACAAAACAACAAAAACCCAACAACTCAATTCCTCAAACCACATTCATGCTGACTACTACTATTTAAACTTCATATTGGGCTACAAGTGTTTAATGTCCTCTCTGGTTGCAACAACACAGGTATGCAGTTTCAGGTTACCTCCAAGAGCCTCAGATTGTTTCACTGACACATGCAGAACAGACAGAATCGGTGACTCTAGGGAGAAGCAACTCACATGAGACAAGAAATGCCTATGCCCAAAATTATTGTTTGACTGGTATTATGTGAAACCTCTGGTTTCCCCAGCTGTGGCTGCATGCAGGCAGCAGGAGCAATCAGTTTCCAAGCATCAGAGAAATTAAAAAAAAAAAGTTAAAAAAGTTTTGGTTTTTTTTTTCGGAAAGAAAGATATCTCTTAATTACAGTGGACCTGAAAGAAGGATTGCAATGTAGCACCAGCTGTAAGCTTATAACCCATACTTTGCCAGCTGAGGGAAGAGAAAGCCAGAAGAGGATGATTTGGAGAAACCCCCAACATGAGCTGGCCGACAATTTGCTGATCATATGGAGTTTATATACAGAATTCTGCTGTGTTGGACTCTGCCACTGCATTCTGCTTTACCGCCAGATGCCCCAAAGGACATCCGCTAATCTGTTCAGAGAGATCTCAAAGCAAGACTATAACAGGACATAAGAGAGAAAAAAAAAAAAAGAAAAAGAAAGCAATGCCAAATTGAGATCCATTCTTCACATCAGGCACACTGCAATGACTTACACGTGTCTGACACAGTTTCCACAAAATTTTCATATATTATCAACTACTCATTTTGCACAAATGTCCTGAAATTCATTCATTCAGAAGCAACACACAACAACCCTTTTGATTCAGATGATCAGTTAGGACACTGCTGTCAGTAAGGTTGCTGCAGGTCTGCAACCAGAAACAGTTAGTTTTCAGTAGAGGCTTTATAGTACCTTCCTGTGCTCCCTGAACATGCTTATACCTTTAAGGCAAGGCGCCCCACCTCCTAACTTTGAAGGAGAGAGGAATCATTCTGACAGAGGTCGTGCATAGCATAACCATTCCTTCCAGGCTCATCAGCTTCAGTCTCAAGGACTGCAGTTTGGCAAAGTGGTGCTGTCTCCCAGGAGCTGGTTTGGCCACAGTGAGTCACTGAAACTGACATTTGACAAGCCAGCAGTGATAGTCCAGACAGGACAATCAGGAGATCGTGTATGTCATAGTGTAAAGGCAAATGACAAACATATCAGAACTAAATCAAAAATTCAAAGCAACAAAAACTGAAGGCAGGCTATTTCATTGTTTACAGTATCCACTCAGTAATTTTACTAAAGAAAATCAATTGGAGATGTTGAAAAAAACCACAAATCTTCAGAGCATCTGCAGTGAGTACTTTCCTTTTCATGGATGTTCAGATGTGTTAATTTCAGTCCCTTAATTAGCTCACAGTTAAAACAAGTTAATGGTGTTTTCATAATGCTCTCAGACCTGTCTGACCACCCTGAGAGGGTACTTTTTCATCCATAACCACCTGTGCAAGACAGGTGAAAGCCATCCCCGAAGCCAGCCAAGAAGCTCAGGGTTTGCAGACATCTTATTTAAGACCACGACAGGAGAACTCGCCCCTGGGCAGCCCATACCTCAGCACACTGCTGTGATCATGGAAGAGACATACTCTGGTACCAGGAGCTTGTGTCTGTCCCAGATGCATGTTGAACACTTGATGAAGCCTGGACTGACTTTAGGATGATGCAACAAGAAAGGAAGATGGAGCCAAGTGACTTATGAATGCAAGAAATGTGAGCGAACCCAGTCAAGCTCTTTCTGCACTTCAGGAAAAACAGTTCAATGGACTTGTTTGGCTTGCACTCTTACACCAATCCCCCTCTCGCTGACGCCACCTGTCACATCACTTGCAGTTCTCCAGGCACACACAGCCAAGGGAACATGCTCCCAGTCTCTGGCTGCCACACCACGGACGTGCCACAATCCTTTATTTGGATATAAAAGCTTTAAAATCTGCCAGAGGTCAAGAGCTTTAATATCTCACTTGGGTCCAGGCTGAGCAGGACCTGAATGAACAGAACTTGCTTTCAACAAGTCTTCAGAAAAACCTCCCACTTGTTATAAAACCAGCCTATATTACCGGGCAGTCCCTTTCCCACTTTAAAAACTTTTCCCCTTTCCCAGATTAGCAACTGAATGCTGTTACTAACCTTTGACCAGGAAGAAGCATTGTCCCTAAAGATAGAAGTAGTATCAGCTTCTCCTCCTAGTTCTGCAAGACATCAATTGTCTGAAACATGATGTAAAAATCTCCCTGCAGGTACAGCATTCACCCTCAGACCTCCATGCACACCGTGACTATATCATTACTAACTTGTCCTGAATGTGATATGCTTATGAAAAATGGCAAGCAAGAAAATGAACCAATAAAACCCTCACACAGCCTCAAAGTCCAGAGGAATAAAACTAGATGAACCACAACATGGAACATGTAGAAAGGGGAGATGCACACTTCACCAGTGACACTATGTACAACATTTTTATCAAGTCACTGACAAATCTGCTTTAGGGCAGAGAAATTTGAAAACATCAGGCAATCAAACTGAAGTCTTTGAAAGAATGATTAATGTGAAAATATGATGAAACTAATGTGCTTGGCTCTGGACTTTCAAAGCACACCCAATACTGGAAACAAATCTGATAGCATCTTGGCAAGCAGTGCCCCTCTGTGTTTCCTGAACATCATTATGTGTCCTCTTTCTTCTCTAAGTCTGATCAAAATGTAATGCTTTTATAGTAGCTACATTTCTAAGGATGTGCTTCCCAGGATATGTATTCATAAACAGAGATGTGTACTTGCATACATACTCTGAATAATTGTGCAGAATTTCACTCTTCCCTCCTGAGACACAAAAAAGCCAAGTATTATTAAATTTACAGCTAGTTCGTTGTAGTTTTCACATAATTTTCTTGATGCGCTGCAGTTTTTTTTTGTTTTTTTTTTAAACAACCAACCAACCAACCAAAAAAAAAACCAGGCTGCCACTTCCTCTCCTGTTTATTATTAAGGCCCTCATTCAGTCTCAGCTACAACTTCAACATCTTGGATTTCTGTCTAAGTTTATTGGTCCCAGGGCAACATTCTGTTTAGCAAATTGTTGGTTGTTTTTTTTTCTCTTCTCTTTGGCTTGCTTTCTCCCCTTCAGTTTTGCATGGAAAAGGAATACATGGGGGAGCAAAAAAGTGGGGGTATTGTTTATATGAGGAAATTACCATGCTTCTGCCTCTTTGGCAGCTAAAGAGAAAGCAGAACCTGTCTGTTAGATGACTGTCACTTACAGCAGTGCTACTGGCTTGGGAAGGGCTCACTGGGTGCTGACTTCCCACAGGTCTCCTCCTTGCCACTGCTTTTTGTGGGCAGTGAAGAGGTGATGCAAAGCTCTGGCATGGACACCTGGCGTTTGGCTGCATTCCTCCCCCCACAAGTAACAGAACGGCCTGCAGAGCTCAGGAAGTAACAAAGGAGCAATGCAGAACAAATAATGCTATGGTCAGCATGAGACTTACTTTTCACTGATTGCCAAGACCCATCAGAATATACTTCATGATTGTGGCCTCTAGTTACTGAGAGCTGGGCACAGAACCAGCATCTGACTGGGGAAGGGGCAAGGGAGAAAAGCAGACCCGGTATTTGTTGATTCAGATGTAAGCACCTAGATTTGGTATTGTGTCTCCCACAATCAATTTTCTTTTCTCACTGACCCACAATATGCCTAATCACTCTTTCATTGCAGGTCTCTGTGCAGTTTGGACATACTTTCCACGGGAAGACATACAATATAACCGATATTTAAGACAATATACTTCAAGGTGGATGCAGAGAGCTCCACAGAGCTGCCTGTCTGCAGGACCAACTTCCTGATCACTCTGCACACCTAAGCAGCCTTCTCTTTACACTGCGAAGTTTAGAACAGTAGTAAATGATACCCACCCTTCCACATATCCACTGTTTTTTCAGACAGAACTAGAGAAAATGCTTGAGTTCCTGAACTGGACTTCCAAGAACAAACTAGAGTTTCAAACCAAATCGCCCAGGGGAGCTGGATAGTAGATAATGAGATAAGCTTAACATGGAGGTGGCTGCACTGAAGTTCAGAGAACGGCATCACCAAGCAATCCAACTCCACTATTTTGCTGTGCAGACAATGGACAGGATGCAGATTTTTTTTATTTTAATAGAAATTTTGCTTTGACAGTTGGCACTTGAAAGGCATTTCACAGCAGGTGTGTCTTGCTGATAAAAAGATACTCAGCTCCACAGAGCCCTTCTATAAACAACAGCAACCAATTCTGACCTGACATAGAACAACACAAACATAGAGGGGCCTTCAGGGAAACCTACCTGCCAATACTGTAATAAAGGCTCTTTGTAAGTGAGTAGGTGCCTAGAAATGTCACTTGAAAAATACAAGACCATAGGTATGCTTTTTCCCTGGCACAGTGTGTGCTGAGAGGAACTTAACATAATCCTTTTTGCAACAGTCTGGGCAGCTTTCATACCATGTAAATGGCTTCTCGTAAAAACTAAGTGGAAAGAGCTGGTGGCTCATACATGCGTAGAATACATCAGGAAGAAAGAAGCGCATGCAGATACATGTTGAGTTTGATGGTGACAAACGGCTACTTTAGAGGGAGGGTCAGGCCAGGAGAGACATCATACTCTAAATTAACCCTTCATAGAGCAAAAAAGCCTCCAGATACTCACACATCGGTTTGAGCTGTCCAATTAGTTCTTCTTTTGTCCATTTTGCCCATTCTTTCTTGTCTGTATTTATTGAGCACAAGATAGGGCCGCATGGTTTCCCACAGTCCTCGATGGCTGGTACATTCAGGTAGTGCACCAACACGATGTCTGGGTTCTACAAGGAGAACAGAGAACAAAGGTTACGTAGTTGGACCTGTCCCTGACTCAGTGCTCTCTGTATTTATCTTCCTAAGTAAAATTACAACAGAAAGCATCATAATTAGACCCCACGATATACCATCTTTCCCTGAGATCAGAGCTGTTCTTTCGGTGATGTGGCAAAAGGCAAGATACGACACTTTGCACACAGCTTCTTCCTTGAGAGCCCTTTGCTGAAAAGTCTCCCTGTTCCCTTTGCTCAGTGTGAATGCTTTTTTCAACCCATACAACAAAGAATACTTGCAAGAGGCCCGCAAATATCTGTTGCAACAAACACCAGGCCACTTGCTTTAGTTTAGGGGATCTGTGATCTGTTGGATCAAATGCTTTTATTAGCTCTGGTCCACATCAGACTATTTCAAATATGTGGAAGTTCACCTGAGAGCATCAGTGATAGCCACACTTTCAGTACAGCTGCAGAAAGAGGGAGGGAAGAACCAAAGAAGCTAGCAGTACTGCAAGAGTGTCCCCAAGGACAGGTTCTTTTCAGACAAGCCTGTAATTTCTTGTCTTTTGAAGAGCTTGCAGATTTGTGATGAAAACAGCAAGCTGCGGAAGGTTGGGACTGGAAGAGACTGTCTTTTGCAGCACTGCTGAAAAAAAACAATCTGGAACAACTGCAAGGCAGTCGCTCCTGCAGGGTTGTTCAGTGCATTACGCTCTTTCCCAATGCACCTTCTTACGAGAGCTGAGGGAAAGAAAAGAAATGCAACACTGCTTTGACGCACTGCAGCGTTGTCCCACTGACAGAGACATTTCAAGTAGGGAGCTTAGCAGTGTGTTACCACCGTGTGAGTAAATGAATCATCTTAACAACAGCAACCAAAACAACTCAGCTAGTTCCCAACAGCATCCCTGGGATATTGTACGATAGATAACAAGAAGATTGAGAAGTTGATTTCTTTCCCTTAAGTCATTTACTCCTAACTCCACAAACTTTAATGACTGCTTTGGAATTATTTATAAAAATAAATAGGATAATGGTGTAATTAAAACTCTAATGTTTCATTAATGTTGTTACAGCCCCATTCTGAGTGGGAGAGGGAATACAATCCATCATTTGTTTGCAAAGGGTGTGCTAATGGGAGTACTTGCTTATGAAACCCACAGAGAAGTAGAGCAATATGTAGACACTTGCACCAAGGAAAATACTAGAGCAGCAAAACTGCCCTGTAAATGCAACCAGTGGGAGGTAGCTTCTGATGGGCGAAATGAGAGAAGCCAGGCACGGTGCATCTTGCAGCTGTGCCTGAAGCACACCCAGGGCAGGAGCTTGCTGTCTGCTGGCTTCCCTGCCCACACGCGTGCAGGGCAGCGCTCCCGTCCACCGAGTGCAGGGGCAACCACACAAGACCTGTCTGCTACTGTGCCCAGGGAGCGTCCTGCACATCCCAGAGCAGAAGGCAGCTGGCCACGTCTCCCAGCTCCCTGAGACCTGCTGAGATGCTGCTGGCAGCCAAAGGACCATCCCTTCATACAGCGCTGGTGCGCAGCCAGCATTGCAGCACATCAGCCCTACAGAGTATGCTCGCCTGCTGTCTGCAACCCTGTGCACTCTGGCACCTAGCGGAGCTCCACTAATCACACCGTCCCTCACCGTTTGGAGGAGAAGCTCTCATTTTAGTTAGGAAGAAAGGGAGAGCAAAGTGAAACTTTCATTTTTTCCCCCTCTGTTGATGAAAATTGTAAGTAGGAGATTTTCAGCGAAGATTCTGTTAATTACAGTACAAAGTTCTCGAAGCCTGTGTTCAGAAAGAGTTGCATTGCACAGGGAAGAAGCAAGGAAAACTAATAAGGAAGTGTTAACAACTTATTTTGGAGTCGTTCTGCAAAGTGCTAAAGCAAAGAAAATTATCAGCTCTTCCATTCCTAACATTCTCCTTAAGACAAACCATTGGAACTTTTACATTCCATTTTCATGCATGTAAAGCCTGCCAATTCACAGGGCACATCTTTTCTGTCCCAGATGAGAGACAGACAAAGAAGGGTACATAAAACACTATGTCCTATCTTTGCAGAGCGCTGCAAGGTTCACCCTTTCCACACCACAGCACACATCCTCAAGCAACCGTGCAAAACAGAGCTACATTTTTTCTTTCAGCCTTCCAGTTTCCAAGGAATTTTGGCCTGTTTAACTCACTGAAGACAATGGAGGTCACAACAAGGCACTGAGATCAGGACAGGGGTGTGCTTGTTGATTTATTCTGGCCTGGTGGGAGCAGGAGGTCTGGCTGCACATCCCTGCTAGGACACATGGTGAAATGGCCAAGCCACTTACAAAAACAAGCAGATGGAGCTGCTCAGGAATGGGGAGGTGATGAAGGGAAGTTTTAAAACATTACTGTCCTCATGTATAATTCAGAAAAGATTTGGATAATAAAAATGATTACCTACATACCCAAACAGTCTCCATCAGCTAATTTAACTTAATTAGTGATTTAGATGATGAAGTAATAAAAAGTAATATGCTTCAGAGATTTCATGTAAAGACACCTCTTGCTCTCACAGAAGTTTCAAAGAAGAAAGCAAGGACACACTGCTGCTGACAGGCAACACAAATTCTGCACGTGCTTCTTGCTTTATTTCAGATAAGAGGTATTTTTTGTAGCTTGAGAGTTCCTGTTTGTCACCAGGCAAGTCAGGATGACAGAAAACCTGACATTTGGAGATGGAAAACAGACTCCAGTACAACTACATCCTCAGTACTATATTCAATGCATTCACAGATTACAGCTTTTGCTACACATTGTCTCCAGCTCCTTATTTGCCTATGTGCACACATGCTTGTAAACCAGAAACTGGCAAGACATCTTTTTACTCATAATTTCAATTTGAATCAAGCTTTGCATTTGTCCCTATCCAACTGGCCTGCTCCGGGTACACAAAACCTGCTTTCTGTCTGTAGTGACAGTAACTCGCATGCAGGAAACATGCCAGCACACTGGATGTGCCATCTCAGAAACCCTGCACCTGGGAGGCAAGGAAGTCCTGCAGGGAACCCTTGGACAGCTATTGAAGGATCTGGAAACGGTCCTGTCAAAAAGCTGTTAATATTTTCAATGCACAGACCCTCAGCAGAGCTACTTTGCTTCCCACACATCAGAAGCAAAGTTGCTGCCATCTGTCCCTGAACTGGGGGAGTCTGCTTGGCTTGCTGAATCCTGCGGCATCCAGTCCTCCTCCTGAGCAGGTTCTCCTTAGGGTTGTGGAGAAGCTTGTTCTGGTATTCCTGGTGTTGTAGGGTAAGCAGAAGACAGCACAACAAGTGGTTAAAAATACAACAAGCTGTTAGCTTTGAAAAAGAAAAATGCCACTGTAACATCTGTCTGACTCTAGTTTGCAGCTTCATCAGCACTAAGTGGTCAATAAATCAGACTGGCATGGCGTTACGTTTCTTCTATGGCATAACCATTAATCTAATGCCGGTTCTCATGAAAAATGGAAGAGAAAAAAGTATGTGATAGTGAAAAACGTATACATTATCCAGAAAGTAATAATAGCATGTAATGGTGCTGCAGACCTCCCAGCATGATGGCTGGAGCACAGAGGCAGCCTCCCTGTGCTACCCACTATGTGCCATTTAAATTAACCAAGTAAATCAGCTATTGTTTGTTCCACCAGCCCCCTTCATGACTATTTTTTCATATTAGCAGAGACACAAAGCTGAAAACAAGCAAGGTTTTTCTAGCTCCCGAATTCTGTCAAACAGGGAGCACATAAATGCAAAGAAAAGCATGTCCAGTCTATAAAGGGCTGGACAATGCTAGGATGAAGAAACTACAGGTACCTGCAGCACACCAAGCTTGACAGGTCTGTGAAGGAAACCTCTCTCTCATTTCAACAACTGCCTTCTGTTTGCTATACAGCACTAGACTGGAAGCCCTGTGCACAGGGACGTCTCCCCTGTCATGCAGAAAGGAATAACCAAATGCACACACACACACAAAACACCCTTCCTACCCTTCCCACCCTGAAGCATGGAATATTTATTTATATATTTATTTATTTTTAAAAAGGAAAATCAAAACCAGTTTCTGGCCAGCTTTCAGCTGCTCAGCAATGGCTATCAGCTCAAAGCTAAATCCCACTGGCAGTGGCCATAGCTGAAAATATTTTATTTGGAACAATACCTCCGAGCTGAGGGAAAGTTTTACATTTGTACTCCCTGATAGAAGAATGAAAGGATATAAATCACCCTCAAGGATGAAGAGCATGGGTGAATTTAACCTGAGCCACCCTGCGAAGAAATAACCCCCATATATGTGCCAGGGCTCCAGGATCGGTGGCCGTTAGCTCTGCTCCACCAAGTGCCCAGCCACTCTGGATTCTGCTAGATACTAGTGTTACGTCTTTGACGTCAAACTTGTGAAGCTTTACGTGTTATTAAAACATGTAAGGTGAAACCAGCCTTTCCTGGCCCCAGTGGCTTACCTGCAAAGCAAAAAGGTAGGCAGGCATAAGGCTCAGAGGAGCTCAGCTCCGCACGGATGTGGCCCTGCTGCGGAGGGGTCCCCACGCTGCGGCCAGGCAGGATGGGCTCTCCTGGCAGCACAAAGACTGCAAACAGACTCCATTTGCCCCAGGTCACGGGAGACACCGCAGTCTACTGCATGGGACTCTGTGGGCCACGTCCTGCTATTAACTTTGTTAATTGCCAGTGAGAACAGGTTTATTAATGCCCTGGTTGTAGGAAATACAGTGCAACGCAGCTGCTCTATATGGAGTAATGATCACCGTTCACTGAGGATCCCTCAGACATCACAGCCCCTCCTATACAACCAAAAACAAATTAAAAAACAAGGCCATGCATCCCATTTGCCCTAAGGTAAATAAAATCTAGAAGTTTGCCACACCAAGCCCTGCAATTCCCAGCCTGTGAACCAGGGGAAGCCACCATGCAGAGCACAAGCTTCAGCTGACAGCTTTGTCTCACAGCGTGCTGGGGCTAACAAAGTGCTGGTGTTCCCTTTTGGAGTGCTGGCTCATAATGTAATTCAATAATTATTTAAAATAGAAATAAAAGGAGGACAAAAGTCATGCAGTTTGTTACATAACTGCCTGTTTTGAATGAATTCAAGTATTGTTAAGTTTTTGTTGCTTTCACCCCTGACATTATAAAAAGTTTTTATCTGTTCTGATGGCTATTCATTCAAGATACTTTGTTTTCCTCAAACCATTCAAAATACTGAAAAGGAATCTCATCTTTCTGGGAACATAACTCACATCCACCCATATGGGGTAGACTGGATTAACACCTAACAGATTAACACTCAGAAAAACATAATACAAAAGGTTTCCAGGGGCTGCTGTTACACGATGCTTCAGTACCAACAGGTAACTCTAAGATGGACACTGAGAGTATCTGTGTGTCATCTATACACATCTTCTGCTATTTATAGCAGGATCTATTTGGAGAGTTTACTCTATATTTTTAATGGTTTGAGAATAGAGCCTGGGATACCTGAAATACAAGGTGCACAAGGCACAAATACACAACGGACACAGAAGTAATTGTTTTTTTTTTTTTCCCATTTAAGAGACTAAGTGCTGGCTTTAGACAAGACTACTGCTTTAAATCCCAGTATTTTCTTTTTCCTTGAACTATTTTCTAATTGAGGTCATGCTGTGGAAGGCAACCTGGTGGCTGATGCATTAGAACATATTAATCTTTCATAGCAACAGCAAAAATGAAAAGATTACAACGCTGACTTTAAAGGCACAATTCAGTGCCTTAAATTATCTTGAGCTGGGCATATTTAATTAGAGAGAACAAGACAACTAGTAGACACGTAGCATAGCCCTGTCACCCAAGAGCTGAAGGGAAGCAGCTGAGCCCCCACAGAGCTGGACGCAGACGGCGAGCACGAGGCCCTCCCTGCGGTGCGGCCAAGAGGCGAGGAAGGACGAGCTTGGCTCCCCGAGGGGCAGGAGCAGCGGCTGAGCGAGGTGAGGCGAGAGGCACGTGGTGGCCAGCAGGCACCTCTTCAGGGCTTGCGGAGGACATGCGGCAGGCGTGAAGGAGTGGGCCGTGGCAGACCTCTGCAGGGTGCTAGTACCTGAGCCAGGGAGCAGAATCCCTTTGATGATAAACGTGCTCCTCCTGGGGCTCGCCTTTCTGCGCTCCCGCACCCAGACGACGGGGTGCTGCCCGCCGCGCCAAAAGGCTCCTGCCAGCAGGGCCCGAGCTGCCCGGGCGCTGTGCCCCATGAGCAGTACACGCACTGGCCTGAAATTCTCGCCACCAACTCAAGGAGGCTTCTCATGAGAAATCAGGCTGAGAGCTTAAATTTTAGTCTGTAAAGCTCTTTGAATTAACCTTATATCCTATGCCTCCAGTGGCATTGAAGAGATGGGGGAATTTATTCCCTTTCAAAAGCACCCTCAGGAACACAGGACACCTGGGGGCAGCAGGGCAGAAAGAGACATCAGCACGTATATAGTTTTAAATCTAGTTAAATCACAGAGATATTTGCTGGCTCTGCAGTGATCTGGATGCCCACAGCAGTCTTTCCAACAGACCTTTCTAGCACCCAGGGAAGCGCTGGGAACAGAGACTAAGCAGCAGCCAGCCTGCGGGAAGCCAGCGGTTTTCCCTCCACTTCCAACCCTGCATCCTGGCTATGTCTGTGGCCACTGGATTTACACTGTATGGGTATCACAGACTTCTTTGAAGATCAGTCAGCCCAGAATTATAAAACCTAGCAATTTTGCCTGTTTCTCAGACCTTTTGAGATTTTTTGTTTAAATCAACTGATTTTTGAGAAAAGAAAACGGCATCAGGTTGATACAACTCCACGTACCACAGACAAGGAAAAGAACTGTGAAGGGCTTGGAAAACTAAAAAATGAGTTTTTACGCTCATGTAATTACAAGAGTGAGATTTCCTGCAATTGTTTTAAAGGGAATCAAATTTAATAGGGCTGTATGTTTTGTAATATGCTCCCCAGTTCCTCCTTAATACCTTGGTAAGGGAAGATCAAGTGTAATCAGTAAAGTAATTGCACTGTTCTACATTATATGCCTCAAAAGAATGACTAGAGGGTACAAAGCCACTGCAGGGCAGGGTTTAGATTAGAAAAATACAGGTTTTCCTTTTGTTACTTTCTTTTTCAATCCTTCTTTGTCTTCCTTCTTCCTCTAGCTGCTACTGGTGTTCCTTGACAACCCACACGTGTCTCCCACTTACAGACCACCTGCTGCACCAATGACAGGGGCAAATTCCCACTACTGTCTGGCAGCACTGCTCGCAGGAGCCTGAGCAGCCAGCCTGCAAAGAGCATCCTTGACTGAAATGCTCATCTGTCCTCAATGTGCTGGCAGTGACATCCCAAATACAAACAGGAACGAAACTCTGGTCTCTAACACCTCGTCCTCGAGGCTTGCCAAAGCACCACCACTGATGATGGTGTATTTTATATACAAAGAGCTGTCCTCGAATACTCCTAGGGATCACAGTTATTTAATATGCACTTTGAAAACAGGAAAATGCAGTGCTGAAATTCCTGGCCTCCAAAATTCCAAACAGAAATTTGTTTCTGAGTTGTCTATTACCTTTCAGAAGAACGTCTCCTGTGTCAGTAAAAAGTATAACAGAAGGTGATATTGCACAACTAGAAGCGTGAAGCAAAATAAAACAAAAGGCACTTCTTTTTCTCATGCAGGTTATTATTCTTCCAAACAATGGAAATTTCTTTTCGTCTGTGTCACTGCTCCCAGCTGGCAGCTTTAACTTACACAGGCAGCTGACAGGGACAAGATAATTCTGCCACGAGCTAGGACTGCATTTGTTCATCTAGAAACACCCAGCTGAGCCAGAAGTGCTGACACCTAAGTCCTGAGTCTTGGCACCTGGGGACAGATGAGTAGCAGGGAGTTCTCCGGTCTTCCTTGTTGCTCTAGAGCAATGAACTCGCCGCAGCACAGGAGCATTCACTAGGACCGGGTCAGAGGAGACGCAAGTCTTTGGTGCCCGAACACTCACGGTGCTTACAACACCCTGTACGTGGTGCACTGAACAACATATCCCGGGCTGCCAGACCATGCACTGCCTCAGCTCAGCTCCAAGGCACAGAGGAGTTTGCAAAGAGGTTTCCCAAGAGGACGGTTCCATACGGTGGCAGATTTCAAACTTCAAACTACAGAATAAGGCAGAGAAGCTGAAGGAGAAAAAGCTACTATTGCTTCACTCAAAACCACGATTTTTACTGTTTTCCAGTCATTCCTTTATCATGGTACATCTGGACCATTGAAAGACCAACCGGAGACTTCAATAGTTATCTCGCAGTCAGTCATACAAGCTGCCCAGAAGCTGTTTGAGTGAGTTTAATAACCTTCTAAAGAATTAATGCAGCTATATGATTGCTTGCGTATAAAAAAGTAGCCATGATCAAAGCACGTAAACTTATAGATAGCGACCTGCCCACTTCATCTTGCTTAGGAATATTCTTTCTTAATACACACCCAGCTCATGAAAATCACGTAACTGCAATGGATCCATTTAACCCAGCTGATGTATTTAATATTTATTACTTTTTAAGGGAGATAAATTTGCTACGGAAATCATTGAAGCATCTGTTCCTTCTTTCTGTCACTTGCTCTCTCTGGTTGTCCAAGTTTTGAATTGAGGTTTAACAGCTTATTTTGCAAAAGCCCTGAGATTCTTCAAACAATAACTCTGAGGGCACAGCACAGGTTACTTTGGATTTGAATTCCTAAGAGGTACTCTTACTAAGAGGAGACAGCAAAATCTGCTCCAGCACTGCATATGTAGTTTCAAAACATGTTGCATTACCCATGCAAATGCTAACCAATCCTTACCAAATTAGCACAGAGAAATGTAAATAACTAGGTATTGAATATGATTTAACAGTGCCAACCTCTTTTTAGACTGTTACTCTGTAAAAGATTTACTACTGATTTATTCAGACTATTTTTCCCCTATTAAATGAAAAACAAGTGCAAGGCACAGAACCCTTAGCTGACATTTCTAAGGACTTTGCTTTATTTTCATAATTCAGTACAGAACCTCCTATTCCTCCTTCTGTTTTTATAGCAATCTTGATATGGGAATTCTGTCACTGCATTTCAAACAGACACAGAGCTAAACTCAAAACACTTCCATCCTCATCATCTTCTAGAAATGCCAGCATTTACAAAGCATGCCCCAAGTGGCTTCTACCCTTTCCCAGCTAACCCAAGCTAGAGATGCAATAATAGCTGGTCTGGAATAACAAGAAATTTTAATTTCAAAGCTCTACTGACATTCACCAAGTGCTTTCAAAGTTTATAACAACAGAACACACTGCTTCAAATTCTGTTTTGAATGCAGATGGTGCAGTTTTTTCTCTGATGTGCTGTTGGTCTAGTTTGCCTCAATAACCCTATTACCTTTTAAATATTAATGCATTTATATGAATTAAGAACAGTTCAATGTATACCTAAAGATACACCTTTTTTTTTTTAATTGGTATTTTTTTAGGCAGACCAAGAAATAGAAACTTGACATTTCCAAATACCAAGAGAGAATACCTCAGGAGAACGTACCCAGAGTTCAAAATAAGCTTTCCCTCCAGAGACATGCTGTCCCTCAGTGATGTTCCTGAAGCATCATCAAGCTCAAAGCTATTTTTGCATGTATGCAAACGCATCAAAAGCGCTTGGAAGCTGATTGCCCCTCGAAATCTGTATAATCCCTGCCCCACACAGCCCATCTTCCCACATGCCTACCAGCAAGGGAACTTTCTGAAGCATCAGAAGTTAGCAGCAGCTCCTGCAGTGACCTCTGCGGCACTGAGCAGCGAAGAGCAGCTCTTCTAAGGTTCTGCAGTGGCTTTCCCATCCACTTGTACCCAGGAAGACACAAGACTGCTGCTAGGCACGACAGACTCACAATGTACCTGCGTTCTGCCACAATCCATGAGAGGACCAAGTGCTTGCCTCTGGACTGGCACACGTGGCAGGTGCTGGAATAACCCACGCTTCAGCCCTGCCTGACAGGCAAGGCTGTTGCAGCCTGATCCTTCCACTGAGCCTGTCACACAGGCATGTAGCTGCTGGGCCACGAGACGGAAAAAAGCATCACAAAAAAGAGTCGTGTAAAAAGTTCCTGGTAGTATGCTACTACCTGCTACTTGTCTTTTGTTATTTCTGGCAGATGTCTGGATTGTGCAAATGGCTTTTACAACTGTGGCCAGCACGTGCCAGTCCTCCCCCCAGGAGGACACAGTGCACAGCAGTTCTCAGCACGTCCCCTATTTCTCCCACAGGTACAGCACAACAAGTTCAGAAACACAGGGTTCCAGGTGACAGAAAAGGATGCAAGCAACACCTTGATGCCTGCCTGGAGGAATAGCAGATGAATGCCATTTAATGTTCCATGTAGCTGATCTGGTACACGGTAGCCAATGAATCCTTTTTATTTTCATTCTTTGGCCACGCTCTGAGGGCTTTGTCATTTATAGTTTCTTTAAAATTTGTTACTTTTGATATCAGTGACTGGTAATAGAATTCCTGGGAGAAGAACATCAGTAATGTTCAAAACACGTTCATAATGTTGGCTTTGATTGTCCTGCAACATTTTTGTTCCTATAGCGTAACCCTTCTGACACTGCTATATAACACATAGGTTATTCATTGGAGGTTTTGTTGTGCCTTTATTATTTTTTCAGACAAAAGTAACTTGCTATGTCAGTGAGTCCAAAGTTCCCCTTAGTGTTACACATTTTCAGTTTTGGAGTCCAACTTTACTTTGCATTTAAGGTTCTGAGAAAATATATGGATATGTGAGTGTAATGGATTAACACCAAAGCGCATCCATTTGTTTGGCTGATGGGGCTTCTGTCTGAAAAAAAGAAGTTTCAAGACATTTTTCTTCCTTACCTTTCCATTTCAACATTTCCAGTGCTTTGACTTAGTGCTAGACACGTTGGATACACTGTATGATTGACCTGCACGATCAGCAAAGTCCAGGCTTGGCAGGCTTCAGAAGCACGACCTCCACCTCTCAAGGCTGCCAGCCCCTGAATCCATAGGGATAGCCCTGGGGCTAAACAAGCGTTGGAGAACTCGGCTTATCTTGGAGTTGTATCTTAGTACTGTTCACCAGAAAGCAAAGTTCATACCTGTCATACAAAAAGTTGTATCATACCAACCAGAGGTTCTAGGATTACAGGTAAGTACATCGTTGTAGCTTAGATCTATTTGGAAGGCAACAAAAGCAGTCCCCAGAATCTGAAGGTAAGTTCTCAACAATAACAAACTCCCCACTAAGTTCACTGTGTCATTGAGTCGTCCTTTTTTGTTTTTAAAAGATAGAGACACAAGGAAAACATGAAATCTAAAAAGCATTGTCAACTTGAATGATTTTCCAGGTTCTTGTCACTGAACGACCACCATCCCTTAGAGCAGAAGGCAGGCAATAAAACCAATAGAACCAATAAAGGAAAACTGTGCGGAGCTTGACAGATCTGGCTATCTCTGGCATATGACGGACTATTTTACCAGGCAGGCAAATTGGAACTACATCAGACTTGTCTATAGGGTGAGAACTCAACAAATCCAGCACTGACTCCCTAATTTTTAACTGTTAAATTCTACTAAAAGAATGTCCATTTTGAAAGACCATTCAAAAGATTTCTCAGAATGTATTTGCACCTGATATAGCAGTTGCTCAATAATTGCTCTGTAATTTCTTACCTCTGATGAATGTAACGTGGACCTAGCCTGTTCTCTAACACTAGTAATTTTTCACTGCTGCTTAACGTACCTCAGCTTGCTAACTTTGTTTGTCCGCATAGATAATTCCTATAGACATCCAAGGAGGTTGATATGAGTTCTGATTAAAACCAAATCATTTCTGTGCCTGGATATGATATCCTCAGTATGTAAGGCTGAGGATGATACTTTCTTATGATGTGGTGGTAAGTCTGGGGGGTGTCCAGAGAGAGGAAGCCGGTGACCATCTCCCTGTGCCGTTTACTCTGGTTCTGGAAAACCAAACATTCATTCTCTGCCAGGAGCCAGGCGGACTGAAAACACGGTGGCTGCTTACGGGTCCAGCCCAGTGATGACTCTCTTGTTATTTGCATTTCTCCAAACACTGAAAAATTGATTAGAAGCTTTAATTGTTCTCTGAAAGATGGAATACTTAAATCTGTGTGGCGAGCCTGCTCTAAATGTTTTGCAGCAAGTCTGTTACCAAACTCTAGATGTAATTTATCCAAGAACTCGTTAACATTTCCTCTGTCCACTCACTGAATGGATGTGCTTTTGCAGGCACTTATTTACCAATAAATTACAACAGTCCTAAATCATTAGCAACAAAGTAAATTGTTTTAATTGATCTGAACTTTTTTTTTTTCAATGAAGGAACTTTGTTTCTATATAACTCCACTTGCTTACAAACTATAATAGCATGTTAATCACTTAGAGCTTATCATCTTTAAAATGCTCTGAAAAGTTGCACGGTTGAAATGCTTTGCTGAAGAGTGAATTTACACTTCCACGTCTCTTGCCCATTCATGTTTGTAACGAACACTGTTTTGTGAACTTTGTAAAGGTTCAAGGACTTGTCTATGGCTCAGGTGGTACACCAAGACAACAAGCCACATAGAGCTATTTTATATTGAAGAACAGAATTTCAAGACATGCCTATTCTTGCCACACCATCCACAAACATCCATACACAATATGCACAGGAGGTTTTTTTCTGTGTTTTAGGGATCTTAGAAGACTATACAGATTTAAAAAATTTCAAGACTTCTTTTAGTACAACCTCAGCCAAATAAAGGCTCAGCTCTTATTGATAAATATCACCAAAAAACCACCAAGCTCAACTCCTTCCTGCTGTCTGAGTAACGGCAACCTCTGCAAACAACAGCAAAGAGGCAATCTAAAACAAGCAAGGTGAACTGCCAGTTAGCATAAACACGTTTTCTATTCAGATTGGTTGTGGGGGTGGTTCAGAGGAAATATTCGATTTATGAATAGAGTATAAATGGCATCTTTCAAAGTAACAGTGTTAGGCACAGATTAGTTCTCCATCCTTGTTGCTTCTGATAGGGCTAATCACCACCCTAAATGAGTGTTTCAGCTGAACCTGACACTGGAAATCACATATAATTATACTGATTAATTTTGCTGAAAACATGCAGTGTTTTGCTATAGAAGTGTAAACATAATATGGTGAAAGGGTGATACAAATAGTAAAAGCTGACTGCTGTTCAGAAAAAAAAAATGCTCAGGTGCTAAAGACATTTGAGTGACTGCATTTATTAAAAGAGCAACAATGATTTTCACATCTGCTCACCAATTTCTACAAAAAAGGCAGAGGAAAAATGGTGGACATATGATTCACAAGCATGGTTGCAACCTACTAAATGCATCAAATTATTTAAATATACCTCAAAATAAAATGAAATATAACTTTATAAAAGGACTCCTTGAAAAAGCACCAGTACTACAGACCACCTGCATATTAAGTGTGTGGACTGGCCAAGGAAATGGGTAGATCAAATAAGGGAGCGTTGGCTGTTAGTGCTAAAGACAGAGGCAGTATCAAAGAAGAGGGAACTTCAGCTGATTTCCTGGGAGTGAGTTATTTAGAAGCTAGTAAAAGAAATGTAAAAGGCAATGTAACAAAAAGAGATTGCAAGAGGAAAAAGAAAACACACCTAAAACTGGGAGTTCCTTCTTTGTCTTTCCTGTGTAACATCAATATTTCAGAAGAAACTAGATCAGCTCTAGAAACACACTTGTCATCAGCACCTAAAGAAGAGATACTATTTCTATGGGGGGGGGAATGACAGCAGAATTTCAACAACAAAGCCCAATAATTTCACACAAGAAACCAGCACTATACATAGCTAAAAAGAAATGCATCTGCTTTATGCACAACATTCTGAAAAGCCACTGAAAGAAAACTGCTTGGTTTTCAATTTTAAAGTGGCACTTAACCAAATACTATCAGTCTTCAGAACTATTGGTAAGGAAAAGTAGCAAATTACTTGTTTTTCCCGCAGCACCTAAAATTACAACAGCTATGCTATCGGTCCCTTGTTACCTAAAAGTCAACACTTACAGAGTTCATAAATTGCTGTGAACATTCCTCCTGTGTGCTGCCTTTTGGGGTGGCACCGTCAGTTCTTTGGATGGTTTAGCTTATTTACTAAGAAACAAAAAACTTCTACAGCAAAGCATCTGAACTAGACAGAGAAAAAGCATGGGTTTGATGGAAAATAACATTTTACCATACCATCCACATATCTTTAACCATACCATCCATGTATCTTTAACCTGTAAACCCCTTTCATAGAAATCAGAGCATGGTATGTCTTGGTCTCTTGAAGAAGCATTGCCTTTGTACGAGGCAGTGCCCCGCTCTCCTAACTGCTTTGCATCAGAAGTCGTTTTCTGGCTCCCTATGCACCAGCTGTCTGTGCCAGACGAGCTTTTGGTGAAGAGGAAATAGAGCGGGGGCCTCCAAGATAATCACATTTCCCGAAGAAGCACTGTCAGCTGCCTACGAAGAGGGGCCCGTTGCCAACAGTTGACGCACCAGTGCCTGAGCAGAACAGCAAAAAGTAGACACCTGCCTGCAGGTGCGCACAGCGCCTTGGGAGCACGAGAGGACCTGGGTTTGCTCCCCCCGCATAGAGCCTGAAGATAAACGGAAGAGAGAAGAGTGCATTCGCCTCCTCCACATAAACATGAAGCTGCAGCTCAGTAAGTAACATTAAGTCTGACATGGGGAAGCTGTGATGCATTACTCACCCTGCTAAGTTTAATGTATAATTTAGAAAGATATCACCAAAATGGAAAAGAGAACATCTTTAAATAGCTCTGAAGGGTATTCAGCTCAGGCATTGCACACAGTTAATGTTTAAGAAAAGCTGCTAGCCCAGTGGCAGCAAACCACCCCATGCCGAATAATCTGATTTAGATGCATCTCAACACTGAAACACTTTAGAAATAACTCATTCGTTTTTGTAGGCCAGATTTAGGCTTTGTATTGAGTCTTAGCTATTACCGTGCTGCCTGATGACCAAAAGCCATCAGATCTGAAAGCCTTTATCCTCCAACTGTTGCTCAGTATAATAGGCAGCCTCAACTAGGCAGTATGAACCTGCATCTTGAAGTTAAAAATAATCCCGAATTATATTAAAAAGACCTTAGAGGATGTATCACGACAATAAAATTTAGTCACCACAAACCATCCCAATGCTCACATAGTACAACATGTAAGTTGGTATTACTTTGGTTTAAAAGGAAAGCGTATAAACTTTGCCATACTATTTTGAAGAAATATTTATCTCAGGGAAAATGTGAACTTTCCCATGGCTTAGGGAGCCTTTTGCCCTTTCTGCTTTAGAGGGATGGTGCAGAAGAGGGGCACTCCAGCTGTTTTTTTGCTTCTGTTTCAGGAGGATTGTACATGGGTGACTGTCAGTCCAGCCCCTGCCTAACAGGAGAAGCACTAACAAGGAAAATTTTTGCTGGATGAACTTGCTGCAAGCATCCCCTAAAGTCTACATTTCAGAATCAATGACTTCATGCAATCACCAGAGCTCCTATGAAAAATATTTTGATGATTAGGGATGCCATGTTAACATAAAGAACTTGAAGAGCGTCTGGCAGAGCAAAGATACCTCCAGCTGGTCTCCCAGCAGCAGAGCAAGCCAATGCCACAGGGACCATGGAGAAAAAGGTGCAGGGAGAAGGTCAGCATGGTCCAGCCCTACATGGGCTTGTAATGGTGCCCGTTCAAGCCTGTCACTTGTGTCAGCTCAGGATCAGTTGAGCTTTTTGTTGGAAGATTTCCAGCAAAGCTGATGAATCTTCAGAGCTGCTGCCCTGCATAGCTCAGTGCAGCTCTAAGTCAGCAAGCTCAGCCAGCTCTCCAGCAGATGCCTTGGCCACACAGGGAGAAGCTCAGCCTTCTAGAAGTGAACTACTACAGGGAGTTCACTTGTGGAACTGAAAAAGTGCTGTGAAACAGGAAGGAGAGAAATCAAATGGGGGACACTGACAAGAAGCCCTCAGTCGCTTGCCAAAGGTGCGGCAAGTCTCTCATTCCCCCCTGACGGGACAGTTTGAACAAGCTCACGGCCGAGCAGGGCCTTTGTGATTCCTGCCCGCATCACTGGGCCCCGCACCATGCTGACAGGGCTTCACTGCGATCTCGGGCAAGTCTCAGGTAGCCCCTCGTCATCACTGCATGTGATCTGGAAGCAACAGTTTTCCCCTGGGTTCTCTTCCGTATGGATGTTGTGACCTACACCATCCATTAAACCCCAAAATCCTCATGTGGAAAATGCAGAAGCTTCAAGGTAGCTGTTTTGCTCTGCGTTCAGCTGGACCAGGAGTGCTCCCCTAGTTTGAGCAGTTTTTATTTAGTTAGTGTTTATTTTTTACAAAACAGACTGCGCCCACTAAATCTAACATTGTTTCAGTTCAGAGATGTAATAAAGAAATAGCACACCCTTCCCAGAGCTTTTATACTTGAAATCTCATCAAAAGAGAAATGCAGATTGATAAATTATGCAGCCCTACCCTGCCTATCACATTTGGCTGCTCTGTGGAGTCTCTTCACCTGGCAGCGGTTTTAAACTACGAGAACTCCTTGGCTCCTTGAAAATTATGAAGACTCCTGCCATGCTCTGCTGAGAGGACGGCCTGCATTTGGTTGTTGGAGCCTGCTGAATTCAAACTTCTTCATAGCCAGAGGTATCTACTGCTTCTACTGCAAAAAAGTTTCTGGTGTCTCAACGGTTATCGGGCTCAAAGGGTAGCGGTGCTTTTGTAGCAATATCCAGGCCAGACCATCCTCTTGGGAGAGGAAGAGAGCCTTCACTGAAGAATGTCCTCTGAAGCATGCTGGCCCTGAGAGAAAAGCAGGAGAATATCTGTGCTGGGTGGCTGCGTGTCCTGACACGGACAGCAGAGCTGGGGCCACAGTGCTACCTGCGCTTGTACGCTAACAAAAAGACTGAGTTTTTTCATACCTGGACCTTAGCATAGCACATAATAAAGAATTTCAGCACTACAAGTATGCTGATTTTAGCAGAGAAGGGAACTAGGGAGATGGGATTCCTACAGACAAAAATAGACAGTTTAAAAGTTACAGCAAAGGAAGACTGCTGGAACATGAAGTCCTCTTCAGCAGCATCCAGCCAAGTAGCAAGAACCAACAGGAAATAACCTGTAAGTAATACAGAGCAAATCTGTTCTGATCTACTAACCTACTTTAGGACAGGTTTATAGTGAAGATTAAAAAGAATTTAAGCTCGATTGTGGTGATTTAGAAAGTATACAGCATTGATGTATATTTCTTGCCCTAGTTTCTCAACTGGAATTAAAACAGGTAACTGACTCAATGTGCAGGAAAAACAGTCTGTCTTCTGTGCGTGTGTAGTTTTATTTATTTATTTATTTGGAGAACGTGAGAACACAGCATTGCAACTGTCAGCTGTATACGTTGCACAGGGAGGCATGTACTTCTCTGCATGGCTCAGAAGCAGCTTTGGGGCAGATGAGATCCTGGATGCTGTGACCAAAGCACAATGGGATTAGTGCATCTCCACCAGCACTGAAACATCCTCATGGGAAAGGAGAGCAAACAGAAATGTGTCAGCATTTATCAGCTTGTAACAGCTGCCCTGGGATACGCAACACATGTAATACTCATGTACTAACAGGACATAACATCAAATAGAATATGAGTTATTAATTTCCATTATGGAGTAACTGATATTTCTTTTTAATAATTTGACAGGCAGGGCGGGGGGGGGGGGGGGGGAGGGGAAGGAAACAAGCTCATCTTTCCTACAGGGTAAAAGATTGTACTCAGACATTGCTAAGTCATTTATCCACTATAAGGAAATTCCCTAGGATTGCCAGCTGAATGTGTGGTGTCCTCCTAAGAATACAATGTTTTTGCCAAACGGTCCTCTTATGATAACACAACTGTCAGTAAGCTTATGAAAACAACCCTAACTTTACTTAAATGAGACTGAGTAAATGTCTATATGCTTTGATTGAATACAGAAAAATTTTGACCTGTAACTCTTTGCAGGTGTTGCTGGATGCTTCAGTCAAGAAATACATGGCATGGGATACCCTCAGTCTCATATTACAGGTTTCTGCCCTCTCGAACCTTGAAGCTTTCAAACAAAGTGCCAGGAACCCTTTAGTCGCTAGGTAAAAAGTTACTCAGATAATGCCGTATCTGCTTTGCAGAAGAACTACACACTGGTCTCTCTTAAAACTTTCCAACGAGCCAGAAGAATGTGATGACTATTTTAGATTGCTATTAAGTCAAGGTGCACCACAGGCCTTAGCAGGGTGGAAGACACAGCCTTTCTCCGATCACCCAAGTGCCGTCTTCCCTCAGCACAGCGCGGGAGCAGAGGTGGAGGACAGGTGGACAAGCACCACCCCTCAGGGCAGCAGCAGGGATGAGAGGCAAGCCCACGGATCCAGCCTTTGAGGTATTCAGCCGTATGCCGCATCTCTCCAGGCCTCCACTGGCCCGGGGCTCTCCCTGTCTCAAAGGCCGGCAGGTACAACACCGGCTCATCCAAGTGCCAAGTGCCATTGCCCAGGGCCTCCTCCCCCCTTCTCTTTTTCTATTCATCAGCAACATCTTCATTTTAAGCACATTCTGCCAAGGCAGACTGAGCCTTAAACAACCTCATACTTCACCATTTCTTTTCTTTTAGCTGCTAACGGTCTTTAATACAAGCAGAGGCAGCCAGCTCTGCTCCATCTGAGAAGGGGAGCCATTTGCTGTGTTTTGCTTAAGTGCATTTTAATAATGCATCTCACACGTGAGGAATGGCTATTTGAAGCACCACCTAGAAGTTTGACTGCACAGCTAGTCCAAAAGGAAATCTCAGGATAAGCAGTACTTGCATGAATTTTAAAGACTATTAATTACTGTTACTTTCCTGAAAATACTTTGAAAAATAATCATGAACATAGTTTGGCTTAATGATCAAACTTTTCCTTTTGTTTGTTGACACAGTACAAGTTCTTGACAATCAAGCTGATAGCCTCTTTATTTTCTAACTTATTATCTTGCAAACATGCAAGAGTTGGTGTGCCACAACCACGCCTGCCTATCCCTAACGGCAGTCCTGCTTCACAAGTCGAGGCTTACGGGTGTCTGATGAGCACAGCATGGGAAGCCATAGCCTCCTTCACCAAGGTTACTGCTATCAAGCATTTACGTGGTTTTGCGAGACTAAGACTACTGTGTTTTGCCTACATAGCACGGAAATTTGTACATTCATTTGTGCCAACTGTACACAAATTCTAATACTGCTTGAACAGATTTTTGCTGTCCTTTAACACCTGTATTCCTCTTGTCACCTGCTGTATGCTAGTTTGGGGGTACACCACTTTGTCACTTGTATTTGAGAGACATTTTAAGTTTCTGTCTATATTGCTACTGAATTTGCCTTTCTGCTTGCAGCTGTTTCTCCCAATAACTAGCTGTGGTACAGTTACAAGCAGCATACATCACAGACCTATAGATGGCATATGAAGCTCAAATGACATTCTGGCTCAGACCTGCAATACCATCACCTAACAGCCCAATGTAGAGAGACTCCATGTTTTCCTCCCAAAACAGCCCACGGCCACATGCAGACACAGCTAGCAAAAGCATTAAGCCTCTGGATTTGTCTTCAAAGTTAAGAAGAAAGCCACGCATGTTTTTTGGTAAGAAGAGTTAATTTCCAGTCTGAGCATGTGGGAGTATATCCCCAGGGAATGGAGTAATGAAGCCCTAGTGTTAGTTGCAAAACAAATAGATAAATCAATGTTTCAATTTGCTCCATGTGAGCAAATGGGCCACAGTTGCTTAGCAATTCAAGGAACATTATTGCAGCCTCCTCACACACAGCTAGAAATGCTACCCAAGTTGCTGGCTTTTTTACCACCATAGAATTAAAATAAAATTTACCTTCTGGTGACAGCAGCAACTCAAGGGTCAAATGAAGATGTTATTTCCATGTTAAATTTCCCAAAGTCCTTTTCAGTCACATCATCAGCTCACAGCTGAACAAAGTGGCAAATAGCTTCTTAGAGGTATTTCAAATGCCGCTTGCATGAGAACTAGATACTGCAGTTAAGAAAATATCACGTTTCTGTGGCTTGCAGGAAAAGTCCCTCATCTCAGCTTCAACAGAGACTCCAAGACCACACACTGACCAAAAGGACATTACATTTGCTAAGTCACCCCTCCAAGGCTGTCTGTGTACTAGACAAGGTCAGGGTTTACAGTACTCCCACAGCTGTGCTCTATATTAAAGCAATTAGAGCTCCTGAATGCTCTAAATCCATTCAGGTGTGGGGATGCCTGTAAAACTGCACGCTGAGAGTAGCTCCAGGTCTCCTCCCTAATGAGCAGACCTCAGCTGAAGGTGACATCTGCCTGGTAACGTTGGATTAGGATGTGGCAATTTTGGACAAACTGATGACTACTTTATAGTGAGGTTAGAAAAGGAAAAAAATAAAATCACTGACTAACAAGGTTTGTTACCTGTAACGCTTGTGGTCGCTGCTGCAGTGTGTTGCTAACATGCCCTGCACCAAACTAAGACACAGAAGATGTCTGTAGTATAAAGACCGAGCAATCCCAGAAATACAAACACAACCCGAGAACAGCTCAGCTACAGTGCAGTCAGAGCTAATCTCCAGCTACACTCTGCAGCGAGACCTGTGTCTCTGATTCCTCCTTGGAGTTGTCCTCTTTGTTCGGGTGTCAGAAAAGCAGTCTTGCTCTTGGACCAGTCTCACATTCTACTCCCCTGCAGCCTGTGCTGCCGGTAATCTACCCTGTCCTTTGTTTTTTATTGGCTGCACCACACCAAGGTTTGCTGGCCCTGCATGAGCCACAAGCCCGTCTGATCTCACACCTGCCTGCTCAGGGATCAGCTCATCCTTTCTCCCTGGAGGAGGCTCCAGCGTAATTCGAAGGGAACTGTATCCTCCCGTCCGCCCTGTCCAAGCAGAAAACATCACACATCACACTGTTTCAGCTTTCCTGGCTTAGAGGATCCTGTGGTAACCCCAAGACTTGGCTTGGTGGGCATGGATCAGCAGGAGGGGCAATCACCTCCCAAAATAGCCCTGTTCAGTGGGAAACTGGTTGGGTACCTCCACTTCCATCTGCTCTAAGCTGGCCGAGAGCAGCTCAGGGCATTGGTGAGCGCAGGCAGCCCTGTCAGCAGCAGGCTCCAGGCCAGCAGAGCATGGGCTGGGCTAACGCATTTAGGGGAGGAGGAAAGCAGGAACAGGACAGGAAGTCAAATCTACACAGTTAGGGCAGGGTAGCCAGCAGAAAGGACAGACTCCTTCCTTGAGCATTTGCAGAACTTACTGCGGAGCTCCCTCAGTTCTGCCAGCTGGCATGCTGCTGGGCAGGTCTGGGAGCAGAAGGCTTTGCTCGCTGCGCCCTCAGCACCTGATCGCTACGGCACGACCTGCAGCTGAGAAGGGCTTCGGTGTGTCTGGGACTGGGGTGGCACCTTTATGCGCCTTGTCATTGCAGGCAGCCCATGTACCTGTGAGCCCCATGCCTATAAGTGGAAGAAGGGTCTTCCCTCCTTGCAGTGGCTTGCAGGACCCCACAAAGGTATCCACAGCTCATCCCGAGAATAATCAAAAACAAAAGCGCTCTAACTCACCCTAAAGCCGTATGTCCATTCATTCCAATCAATAAAACCAAATTTTAGCTATGCACTCCTGTTTTTTTCCTAATTAGAGGAGCCTGTGCTAAACGCTTCTGAAAGCTCTTTTGGCCCCAGGTAATTGCTTGCATAATATCCTTTCTGGGAAATTGGTTTTGGGGGGTGGGAGACGGTGCAGACGAACTCTATGCGTCTTGCTGCTAGGTTTATAACGAAGAAATGCTTCATTGTTCAAGAATACTGTAATCTCTCCCTCAATCAAATCCAAAATCACAAAAAACCATTCCCCCTTAATTCAGTTTAAACACTGAACTGTTCCCCAGGTAATTAATATTGTTTGCAAATACGCCTTCTTTGAAGGAGTATTATCATAGTTTAGGTGACAAGCTCAGACTCGTACTCCTCTTTATAATTCCAAGCATCTGCTCAGGCAGCATTAATTGGATTCAAAGCAATTACACAGGAGTCATGTTGGCCACTTTGCATCAAGTTCTAGAGAATTCTGCTCTGCACCACTATGCGTCACAGCGCGCTTCCCAGCCTTTCCCCCTGCTGCTGCCTGATGGAAACCCGACTTGGCAGGGTTGTCCTGCCAGCAGGGCGCCGGGCAGCTCCTGCCCCGACCAGGGACGTGGCACGGAGAAGCTGTGAGCCACGGATCTTGCACCAGGTCTCTGCACCAAATCCTGCACCAGATCTCCTCCTCTAACCCCCACCACCTGCCCTCCAGGGCTGAAGTACTGAGGCTTCAGCTGTGCTGGTTCCATGCTGTACAAACAAAACCCAAACCATCAACTTTTCCCTCTTTGAAACAGGTCTGCATTTTCTAGGCTGGAAGGAGCCGGTATGCACCGAGCACGGGACTGTACGAGATCGCCAGCAACCTGGAACACGTACCCCGCAGAAGAGCGTCCTGTTGTAATGCTCACTCCTGTACAGAGGGTCTCTCCATTATTCGTTTCAGCCTGGCAGGGAGAGGGTGCACAGGCTTTGGAGTTGCAGAAGAAAAGGAGATGAATTAATTCTGCCTGTAGACTGATGTCTATAGTGTATTTATTATTATTACATGAGGAAGAACTGCAAGGCAGAGACTTGTAATTTGAGGAGATAAACAGGCAGTCCTCTGCCTTTACAGAACACCTTGCACCTGCCCAAGGATTTATGAGTCCCAGCACCAAAAAAAGGATGTGTATCATGTCATTTTATATTCGAGGACAAAGTGACTTGCATTTGTGTGAGCTCCCTCAGTCTGGAAAGCCACAAAGCATTTCTGGACATTCTAGGAACAGAGAAGACCAGACTTGGCAAAGGATGAAAAAAAAACGGATGCCTGTCTGTATATGCTGATGACCCATTTCTCTGGGCTCAAATGAGAAAAGTTCTTCTGTTTTTTTTTTGTTTTGTTTTGTTTTTCTGATGTACTGACACATGCACACAGCCAAGCAAAATAAAGACAACACAAGGGCCTGATGGAAGCATGCCTGGGAAATGTCTGGAGCAGGGACTGCTGAGAAGTGTGTAACACTGGAAGAACACCAGTGTGATGCTCCATTCACTTATTTCATAATCATGAAAAATATCCAATATATAATCCAATAGAATCTGAGGATCCTGGCTGATACCAGGAACAGGCAGCCAAGCTTTGTCGTATAAACAGTGCTGTATCTTTGGCTGGTTGAACATGTGGTTTTTTTTTCTGCAAAGAATAAGCTTTAAATGAAATTTCATTCTTTGTAACCAATATGCACTGTTTTGTTCAGGTGTACTTGCTCTTTTCTCATTAAAGACTATCAAAAGGGAAGATTTTAATATCAAAGCTTACATCTAGTGTCCACTTACTCACAGCACTGCTTGGCAAGGAGCACTGCCAGACCTGGCAATGCTACCCACATGCTGAATGCTTTCCAGGAAAGGGCCACGGGACTTCTGGGGCTGGAATGGGGACAAGGCTGGGGCTGGGGGGCCAGGTGCAGACCACGGCCAGGGCAGGGCAGGAAGCCCGTGGGAGGGAAGCGCAGGGCTGGCCAGGGCAAAGCCAGCACCTGCTGCAGAGTGACTGTGACACGGGGACCTAGAGGTTGTGGCAGGTCTGTTCCTTGCACCTGGGAATTCAGGTTCAGGAATTGTTCAGTGTTTTCGAGACAACTTCCAGTATTTTAATGGGAGCGTTCAATGCCAACACCGAACATACAACAAACATCAGCAGAGCGATAAACAGCAGAAGAAAAGAATCCTAACAACCATAAGTCGAAATCCAAATTCAAGACAATCCTAATCAAACACATTAAAACAAATGAACAGGATGAAGGGAGGTCAAACGCGACAATCAGTTTTCCTAAAGAAGATGCAAATACTTTTGTAACCCAGAACTACAAACGGATACAACCTTTTTGTGGCCTGTTGCACAAAATACAGTTACGTATTAGACTGATGTTTTCATGTGGCAAGTTGGTCTTCAAATTTTGAGACAGAAATGAACCCCTGTACATTGATTTTTTTTTATTTTATTTTTTTTTTTCAAGTTTTGAGGGAAACTGTGTGTGCGTGCTTGAACTGTGCACAAAGCATGGCCAGCATGACCTGCCACAACACTCCACTCAAAAAAGACGTGGAAGTATTGAACAGATAATGAGATGCTTCTATCGTTAAGCTGCCCTCCCTCTCCCCCCCCCCCCCCATTAAATCTAGAGTTAATGTCTTGTAATGAATCCAAAGTAAAAACTAACACAACAAAGTATTTTCTAACTTTTAGGAGAAAATTCTACAAACCCGTTTTCAACATACCACATTTGGTATATACCTTTAACATAGGTCATGACTGCTTTATTTTGCCTTTTAGCTCAGCAGAAACGAGAGGTGATCAGAATGAAGGAGCCGAGACCAGAAATGAAGATGTAAAAAGAGGAAATGGAAAATGTGAAAGATATTATGGTATTAAAACCAAGGAATTGTAAACTGATTTGGTTACACTTTTGCACCATAACTTTTACGGAATTAAATCTAGCTCTGAGACACGTTGATGGCTTTCAAAACCATTGCACATTATCGCACTCCAGTCATCCTCAAGAACGTGCAAATAACACTGTGCAGCAGTTTCCAGTGTGAATTGTGTACCCGAATCAGAGACAGGGGATCTGCAGAAACTGCTCTGATAGAGTTAATGGGCTGCTCTGCCAGAGCCTATTTAAAATTCCAGGCAACGCTAATTTAGTTTTAATGGGCACAAATTCAATTCCAATGGCTAAAGTATGCAAATAACAAATAAAAGGGATCCCCTGCTCCAGCAGCTGCCGGAGAGAAAACGAACAGCCTCTCTGCTCCCCACCTTGCCCGAGTCACGCTCCCTGTGTAAGCTCCCGCAGAAGTTGGCCTCGTGTCAGCCCAGGCTGCCGGGGGAGCACGGGCTGCCCCCACGCCACCAGCTGACACATTTACTTGCTGACAAATGCAGAACTGACACTAAAGGGCCCTCAATAATACCAAGCCTCATTAAAGTTTAACACAGACAGTGTCACGCTCACTCTTCAAACGTTAAGACGTTGTGAGAGGCAAGAGCCTCTGGCAGAGTCTCTGGCAGGGCAGGGGAAATGCCCTGGAAAGATCCTTCCCAAAGAACGTTTGCCACCCTGGCCACCATACCTGGCGGAGACTGGTCGTTACCGTGCACTCTCATCACCCTGGCAGAGCACCACTGGCACACAAGCAACGTTTCCTTCCCCAGATCTTCCTGGGCAGGGGTGGGTTCCGCAAAGCAAAGCAGCAAAGCCGACGGTGCCTGGGCAAGGAGTGAAGTCTGGCCTCCCATCCAGCAAGGGCTGAACAGTCCCTGGCTGCCCGGCATTTCAACACAGGGCGGGATTTCCCCGCGGCACACTCGCAGCTGAACCACTGTGGCTGGGGTCTTGCGTACAGGCAGGGGGGGACGCCTGAAGGAGACACCTGCTCCCAGCAGCAGAGGAAGGCCAGCCATTCCAGCCAGCCAGCTTCACCAGGCCCAACTTAAAGGTCTCTACGCTAAGCACGTAGCACGGGGAATAAACAAGAGGAGTTAGAGATGTACGCGCCTGCAGTGAATAAACACTCACTGGCGTTACGGAGACGTGGTGGGATGGCTCCCATGCCTGGAGTGTTGGGATGGAAGGACACAGGCGCTTTAGGAAGGACAGGCAGGGGAGGCGAGGAGGGGGCAATGCCTTCTATGCCAGTGAGCAGCTGGAGTGAGCGGAGCTCTGCCTGGGGGTGGGTGAGGAGCTGACAGAGAGATGATGGGTCAGGATTACAGGGAGGGCAGGGACAGGGGACGTGACAGAGGGAGTGTGCTACAGGGCACCTGATCAGGAAGACCAAGCTGATGAGGCCCTCTATAGAAAGACAGAAGAAGCCTTGCATTCACAAGTTCTGGTTCTCATAGGGGACTTCAACCACCCCAATATCTGTTGGAGGGACAGCACAGCAGGGCACAGGCAATCCAGGAGGTTCCTGGAATGCATTGATGACGACTTCCTTCTCCAAGGGACAGAGGAGCTGGCGAGGAGAGGCGATAAGCTGGATCTCATTCTCACCAACAAGGAGGGGCTGGTGGGGAATGTGAAACTCAAAGGCAGCCTTGGTTGCAGCGATCATGAAAAGAGCTGGAAAAATGCAAGGTCGCAACTTCCCCACAGCACAACACACCAAACAGAGACCGAGCTCATCCGTTAGAGGGACACTTACAATGCGGCACAAGTTTCGTGGGTAGCGATCAAAGATTAAGTTTCCCAAACTGAGATCCCTTTTCCACACTGCTGCTAAAGAAGCTGAAATCAAATTGAGTTATGCCTTCAAACTATGCAGAAAAAGTGCTGAATTAAACAGTTTAGTAACTTTACACATTCAATCCAGGGCAAAATACCATACAATACGCTGAGTAACAGTTGACTAATGTAGACTTCTTTTTTTTTAAAATGGCTAAGGCAGCAGAAAATGAGAACGCGAGCACTAGGAGTTCACTTCTTCCGCAGCTACAGGGAAGTTGGTAACGAACACAAGAATGCAGGAATAAACAGGGCAGCAGGCAAACTGCATGGGATGTCTGCTACTGTGCTGTTGACGGCACTGTGTGCAGCGCTTGCTGCAGTGGCACAGAGGCCACAGCTCACCCTCTGCTTCACCAACTCAGCACTGCATGGCATTGTGCATTTCTCATTTGCCCCTCCTGGCTGAAGCTGAAAGTGGAAAACTTGTGGCTGAGAGTAGATGCAAAGTAAGGTAGCAAGCTGCTGTTGTGTAGGGCTGGGTGATGTACTTTCACATCCAGTTTCACAACACCAGTGAAAATTTTCTGATTTGACTTAATGAGTGAACTGCAGGAGACAGACCCAGTCCTTTGCCTAAACATTATCTCTGCAGTTTGCTCCCTGATAGCATGGTAGCTGAAATGAAGGCACATGTCAGTATCTGGAACACAGCCTGGTAATCCAGGTAAACTGAAGATATTTCTCCCTGTTAATCATTTCAACCTGTATTATTTAGTATGGAAAGTATTGCAATAATTTCCAGTTTCCCATCCTCTGTCTACAAACAACTGCTTAGTTCTCAGCCATCGTAGAGAAATAGGCCACAGCTTACAATTGTGCAAGGAGAGGAGAGACCACATCAGGAAAAATCAGCTCTGTTAGGCATCTCTGGACTCATTCTGCTCCTTTCCAGGCAGCATCGCTCACCACTAATCACATGCAAAGCATTGGGTCAGGTCATTCCTTCATTGAACTCGTTTACTCCTTGACAAAGGCTCATTACGTCACCAGAGCAGCACCAGAAAAGCAGTGTCAGGTGAAGGGCTCTGCAAGGACACTTTCAGAGCATTTAAACAATGCTGCTAGGCCTGGGAAGGACACTGCAGGGTGAGGTGCCATGACGTGGGTGGGATGCAAGGACCTGCCATACCAGAACTGGAAGTCTGGCGCATTGTGCCCTGGCCTGAAGACTGCAATATGCAACTTGCGGCTTTGCCACAGAAGAAGAGCATGCGGTTACTGTGAAGGATGAGTTCTCGTCTCTTTTGTGTGGCACTGGAGCGGAAGTGGGATGTAGGGCTGGGGCGACTATAGCGAAGCCCAGCTTTGCCAGTACCAAAGATCAGAAGTAGAGGCAGAGCAAGGCTTTCAAGGATTTTTTTGCAAGGATTGTCCCTCTTTTTCCTTCACCTGACAGGTGCATGTGTGCTCATCAGCAAGCGGCAGAAAGCCAGCCCTGTGCACCAGCAAACCAGGCCGATACCTAAGGCTGCAGAGCTGCGAGGTTGCCCATGTGTCTTCAGAGAGGGCCAGCCACAAAGTCTGCTGTCCAAACTGTCCAGAAACATGGGAGCAAGCATCCAAGGAAGGGGCACTTCCCCAGTGAATCTGCTCTGCTGCCCGCATGCGTGGTGGCAGGTAGCCAGGCAGCCTGCATGGATGTGGCTGCTGAAGGGCGAGGACCTCGGTACAGCAGAAACGGCCCTCCTCACGCCTGTTGTCTCAGAGGGTTAGCCCGTCCTCAGTGCTGGAGAGCTGACACCAACTGAGGGTGAAGTACAGACAAGGCACAGCACTTCTGTCCACCAATGGCAGCACCTGCAGGCACAGGGGTCGGGCGTGCTGCCAGGCGCAGCAGCTCCTCACACGCCCTCCTGCTCAGAGAATCTTCCTTGCCGTGCCAACAAGCAAGGACTCACAGAAAGATTTTTCCAGCAATTGCCTCGGCAGACGTAAAAGGCATTAGTACTGCTGTCTGCTCCCTGCAGGCGCCATGAGCCTCACACTATCCATATGCTGCACCACTCTCATCAGAGGAGCATCAACATTCTCTCCCTGTTGCTTGCAGTCATTCTTACTGGTCTCAAAGCTGTCCTCCCACCCAGTCCAACTGACATGTGGTTTCTAGGAATCACCCGAATTTGGTGATACACTGGAAGATGCACGCTCCCTGAAGGGCTGACATCAAAGGCCTGCAGCTGGCACGGATGCCACACTCCCCAGCTCTCAGATGCCAGCAGCGCTCAGCCCAAGGGCTGCCTCCCCTCCGTCACCCCTTTTTATTAGCCTTGCTGCAGCTGACACTGTTGTTTGTCAGCACAAGTTCACCTAGTAAAAAGCACATGTAGTTAACAGGCTAGCTTTCTGCTGACACCTGGGATGAAGCGGGGTTTCTGCCCTACATCTCCGGCTGAACACGGGAGCATGGAGGCAATGCGACAGAAGGTAGCCCACCGAATTTGCCCACCTGCCGAAGATCTGGTATCAGCTGGTAATTTTTCCTGTCCAATATTGCATTTCTTCTGGAGCATGCAGACAGCTGCAGAATGAGTGAACCCACTTGGCTGGAAAAGGGACTTGTTTGCTCTGGCAGCAGCAGCACAACTGCAAGAATTGTCTGCGGGCACAAACACAAAATTTCTACCTTCCATTTCTGGCACAGCTTTCAATACTTCCATGACCTCTGCTACCATGAAAACTTAGCACAGGATTCACATATCTTCACCGTATCATGATAGAAACAAAAATTTAAGTGAAATCACTGAGGTGAAGTATAGGAAACCTGGGACCACTTGCTCTGGACTTGGTTTCTACTCTTCTCCTTGGCACTGATGGGTTGCCCAGTGCAGATGCTTTTCACTCCATTAAAAGTTAACACTGAGCAGTGCTAGGCATTACACTCAGGTATCCCCTCCTGCCCTCCACAAAATCAGCAAAGTCCTTCAGCACAGTTCAGATTAAAATCCTGACACATTTTTGTTGCCTCTCCCCTTTAAGGAAATTCATACATTATAGATGCTATGTTTAAGCTGTCCCAGGAGCACTTACAGCTGGGTACGCTTAAGTTATCTATAAAGCAGACAATGCACCGTATCTGTGTTGTAGGACCTTGTCTTTTTTCTGACATTAAGAAAGAATACAATTAAACTAAGAACTGAGGACCCGGTAAGGTTCTTCTCATTAGCAGGTCTTGACTTCAGCTGCTAAAATTACTCTTTAAATATGACTGCATTTTTTGCTGCCTTTCCTTGTGCAAGAGAACACTGATTTCATCATATAGCAGTAAGTGGCTAATCTTGAATCGAACAATCTGCAATACAAGAGAAAATAAAATATGTAGCTTTCTCAACAGGTGTTTTATCTCCTGGGGAGAGAGCCACTGGGTTAGATCAATGTAAGATTTGGGAGTTGCCAGTGTAAATAAACGCATGATCCCTTCTGCCTGGTTTTAGAGTTTCAGCCTCTCAGCAAGGATAGAGTTAATGCTGCCTGTGCAAGTTTGTGCGAAACAAGTGTCCCTAAATACATTTTAATGAGTCTCCTTACAGGAAGGGAACTGCAGTCTAACATCAAGATGCAGTGAGGGCTGAACTCATCTTTGTGACTCAGTAGGGAGTTACTGCAATTCATTATTTCTCTATGTCTTGTATCTCTTCTGAAGGAAAAAAACAAAACAATAACAAAAAAAAAACAATCCAAGAAAAGAAAAGAAAAGAAAAGAAAAGAAAAGAAAAGAAAAGAAAAGAAAAGAAAAGAAAAGAAAAGAAAAGAAAAGAAAAGAAAACCCAGAACATGAGATTGGAGTTAGGAGTCCCTTGGAGACACAAGTCTCCTTTTACTGCTTTTTTAAATTCCTGCACCAGCCTAGCAGAGATGTCCAGGCTGGACTCTCATGCGGGTTTACTTGCTTGCCCCACTCCAAAGCAGATGGGAAGAGAAAAGGAGCCTGGGGATACAGAGGCAGTGGTTGCAGTGGGGCCTTAACTCAGCACAGCTCCAGAGAGGCAACAAAGCAAGGCGTGTCTGAGCAAAAGGAGAAGAGGTTTAGAACGCGCTAGGCGAGGAGGTGTCGGCTGACACGCTCGTGGTGAAGGATGAGCAGCTGTTGCAGGAGAAGGGATGCGCTGGGCTGCGAAGACAAGGAGTGACTCAGTAGCGCCCAGGATGATCTTCTCCACAGCTTTTCCTGATACTAAGATGTGAGCATCCATGCGGCGGGAACCTCTGTGTATGCAACAGCCACCTTGAGGAGGCTGTGGCAATGCATAGACAAAAAACAATGCAGAAAAAGGGAACATGAAGTGTGTCCCTCACACTGCTATCATTCTAAGTTGCTTGGTTTTCCTGACAGCTGGGAGGTAACAGATCGTAGACCCTGCTTCTGACTGAGGTCGTGCCTTTGTTAGCCACCAGTTTGGACTGGCTGAGAAAGTCACTCAGAGGTATCACATTATCACCCAGACAACAAAGAATAAATAACAGAAAAACCAGAGGTCACTAATTATATCCTGACGTTCTCACTTTTAAGCTTTTAAATCACAAGTGACATTTCCAAATCAATCTTGTTCCTTATTGGAGAGTTTAATAAAAAACATTCAGCCTCCGAGAGTGCTTGGATTTATTCTGATCAGTAATTTGACAAGAATCCATTAGAATATACTGGAGGTTGCTTTACCCCCTAAGGAGATAGTTTAGTCCACGGGCTTTTTCACAGCTGCCTTTTAGCAAAAATGTAAATGGAAACTCATTTTAAAAGTGCAACTACTTGTAATTAGCAAGCTCCAAAATGCTAATATACCAGCAGCCCTTTTTTCTTCAGCACGTGATTATAAACTATATTTGGTGTCTCAAAGAGAACAGGAAACAATTTATTGTGCTTGGGCCTACCAAAGCCTCTCTGAGACCTTGGTGGTGACACAAAGGATCCCAACACATCCCAGAAACAGTCTGAAATCAATCAGAAAGGAGAGTGACCAGGCAAAGCAAGCTTCTCAAATCCCATGCTCTGAGGAGCACACGGTGTCACTGTGCCATCTATGTCTCTCCAAAGGAACAATCCAGTTAAGAGAAACCCTTGCAATTCTGGTACAGAGCCAGCAGGCCGAAACAAGGATGAAAAGCAACTTTCCTTCCCAGGGAGTGCCCCTGAAAGTCATCCTTTTGAGTAATATACAAAGCCTTGACCCTTGCTTGTTGGGGCCTTTCGGAAATGTATCCCTCATGCACCTACACCCCATCACTGCTGTGGTGCAAAGTGACATCGCAAGCACCCCTTGTGACTGTCAGAAGGTGTAACTACCATGTCCTCTGCTCAATGGTCTTTCTAATCAGCTCCAGTCCCCAAGTTAATAAACACAAAAGTGAGGTCCCTGTTCTCTAAGGATCACCTCAGTTCCCCCTAAACTGAGATTTTCCCCGCTACATCTGACACTCACCCAGCCAACTGCTCCAAACCGAACACAGAGCGGCACTTAGCTGTACATCTGGGGGGGTGCTAGGCCTGCCTCTCAGGTTCTCCTTGTAGGCCTGCTGCTGCATCTCCGTAATGGGCCTCTACACTCAAATCACATAAAAGTAACCTGCCTCGAATTTCTAGCAGACGTTCTGTACTGAATTTTATCTGTGCTTTTTTCCAAAAATTATGAACATAGGCAGAAGCCCAAACTCACACTATTGCACTTTACTATCTCCACATAAAACTGTTATATCATAAGCATGATTAACCTCAAACTGTTACCACTACACTACAGTATGCCAAACTAAAAGCAGATTTGCAGCATCATTCTGTGGTGTATATTGGTACCAAGCTTTTAAACCTAGACAGACAGAGTGTTATAGGATATTTCTGAATGAAAACTATAACTGCATCTTGAATGAGTATTTACCAGATCTGTACCCACTCTTTTATTTTCCTTATGCATAACAGAGGTCTTAAATATCTCACAAATTATAAATTACAAATGAATAATATCTGTACTTTTTGTGTAATCAAAAATAAATTCCAATCACTCATAGCAAACTGTGATTTCTATTTCATGCACAACAGATTGCAATTGCTTTATTTGTCTAATGTGCTTACAATTGCTGTTCTATTTTCACTTAAGGAAATTTGCTTCATGATCATGATTTGATCAAATCAGGTTTGAACGCCATGACACCAACTTTCTATCAATCCCAACTCAGAAATTCCTGCCCAACAGCAATTACGAAAAATATGACATTTTTCTTTTAAGAATAGGCTGCTGTGGATGTATGGAAAAAGCTTTTTCTTGGCAATATAATCACATTTTAATTCATGGTCAAAAATTATTTGTAGAACAGAGTTGTGCAAAACAGGAGGGAGGGTGGCAACTTCTTCAAACACATCAACACAGCAAATGAAAAAAAAAAAGGAAGAAGGCTGGAAATAGGAATGCACAAGTCATGAATAAGTAAACTAGTCTCACTACTGTTGGGATGCTGAAAAATAACAGAAGGTCACACGCATTGCAGACTTGTAATATGCTGATTCCTCACATCCTTTGCACAGGGTCTGGAAATCACATTCACTCCACAAGAGTGAGAAAAACAGTCTGCCCAAAGCATCATGCTGGCAGTTTCCAGTGGAGGTCATTTTCCAGCGACCACTGACTTTCTCAGCTTTGCTGTGGTGAAACAACTTTCCGTAACTAATCAACTAATCCATTAAACTTCTGAGAGATAGGTCAAAGCCTCTCTAATTTAGTCAATTAATCAAGTTGCAATAGCTCCATTCAGTGTTTAGGCCTCAACAATAGTTTTTGTGACCTCTTTGACCACATAACTATCCCTCTGAAGCCTTTAACCCGATGCATTATTCATTACCAACTGGCCAGTTCGTTGCCACCTGCACAGAAGACAGAACCAGCAATTACATCTATGAATTCGAGTTGCTGCCAGTGAGAATTAAAGCTGAGAAACAGGAAAACTCCAGCTGCCACTTTTCAAATAAGGTGTTCAAAGCAAACGTTAGAATCTTTTTTCATTTGTTCCCACAAAACAAGAGTCCAGCTCAGTGCCACTTAACCCGTCGTCCCTGGTGACATTTCTATAGGTCATCCCAATAGCTCCCTGAACTCTGACGCTGCATTTATTTCCATGGAGACACCTTTCTGCTGACAGGTCCAGAGAGATGCAACTCCCTGCAGTTACTCAGTAAATGCCCATTTTCTAAAATATACCACTTCTAGCAGTGTAACCTCACACACAGGAACAACCAAAATGACCTGGAATATTTTGCAAGGGACAAGACAGGGAATGAAGCTGAGCTTAGGCTCTCATTAGTCCAATGCCATCCCTCCCTGCCCTGTAAAATTGATGTCTTTCTACGGTTAACAAACTTTCACGCAGCACAGACTATAGTTAGAAGGAGCACCGTTGTGGCTCATCAAGGGATAGTATTTGGGACGTCAACTCTTTGATACACATGAAACATGGTGCTGAAAAATGGTAGTTAAAAAGTGGAAAGTCATTCAGGTACATGTACAACTTTTTCCTCAACATTTTAGAGAGGACGTCAGTGTGCTTTGACAGGCACGGAGGCCAGTTTCTAAATTAGGTTACCCACTGGAATCTTACTTGCACTCTTAAGGAGGACAAACGTATTCTGAAAGATGTTAGGGTAACTTTCTGGCTACATGTTTTAGAAGATCTCCATAGTATTGCAGCTGTCTCCAAAAAGTTGAAATAAAATTTTGTAGTACCGCCAGGCTCTCGGGCTCTCTATACTGACCATGCATATACATCTCTCAAATATGGTGCTGCTATGCCTATGCCACCACAGACTTTGAAGACCTGTGTCTACCTAATGTAGGGAAAGGCTATGTTCTTTTGCAGCTAGAGATCTGAGAGAAAGCGAGATTCAGTAACATGTTCAAAGTGACATTACAAATCCATGATGAGGGTGAGAACCATGACCTGAAGCTGGAGCCCCTGCTCGCAATGTTGACGTGACAGCGCTGATGTATGTGTGTTGTGCTCTGCATTCTGCAAGATGCTTGCAGATATAGCAGGCATAAATAAGCAGTCTGGAGAACCTAGCCAAGATCAGAAATGCCTGGAGATAAAACAGGATCCTACTATCTTGGACTGAATCTATTTTATAGTATCACAAACATTCATTTTCAATGTAGAAATTATTGGCTCTTATATCCTGTGGATGTACTTTTGAAGCATGTATAGCAGATTTGCCATACCCTATAGCATAAAGCATCTGATTTGCTTCCTGGATGAAGTCCTGGCATTGGAAATGCCTTCCTTAAACGTATAAAAGGAGAGTAACCTTTTGCTCTCAGGTAATTCTCCTGTCAGGGAAAGAAAGTGTTCAGTTCTTCAACAGGTTAAAGGTGATTTTCACTGCATACTGCTGCAGCCTTTGAGCTGGTATTTATTTCAATGCTGCACACCTCATTTATAAGTCACATGTATAAATTAAGTTGTTTTAACTAAGTTTATTAGCACCAGTTGGAATCCACAGCTGAAAAAAGCAATCAAATTCAGAAAAGGTAACAGTACAGCCTTATTCTGAAATATCTTCTGATAAACAATACTTACTAGGAAAAATAATTCAGAGGGTCAACACCCTAAGTCTACATGGAGATCAAAGTGCAGATACAGTCACAAATTATCAATTGAGCATGATCTTTTTTTTTAATAGCTGTCAGTGGATCCTCAGGAATTAATTACTTATTGTGGTGCCCATATTTTTGTACCTAGGCAAGTAATGTACAAAGAGAGCTTAAGCCACAGGATAATTACAGGATGAAACAGGCATCAATCTTTCTGCAGTGGAACCTGGCACCCTTCAGTGGGAACAGCCTGTGTCAAATCAGCTTCATTAGGTATTGTCTAGAGCCCGAATCCTCATTTGTTTGCATCAATAATACATTCAAAGGATTTATCTAACTTGCAAATGAGAATTCATTTACTGGTCCCATAAGCAAGAAAGAACTGTGACCAGAAAAGTGTTTCATATTGCAGGTTGGATACTAAACTGGGACTACTTCCTGAAATCTGAACAATTACACTCTATTATAAATGTGTGTATCTGTATCATTTCCCTGCATGTAGTAATGAATTTTAACATAATGTTAATCTGCAGTTTTAAAGATGCATATTCCTTATATGAACACCGCAAACAGGTAAGCGTTAAGAGATTTGTTTCTACAAAATAACCTTAGAAATAGAGTTAAATAACAGAGCAAACAGTAGAATTTGCACAGGGTTACCCAACTGCCTGTGTTAACACAAGATTCCTACTTACAGCACTGATTCTTTTCTACAGACCAAATTTAATATATTGTCACCTTTTTTGGTCTCTCATTTTACACTTAAACATTTGACGATAGTATTCCTTGTCCAGAAAACTGGTCCTCCCTGAATGGAAGGAGACTGTGTGTCACCCCAGTCCAAGCAGCCAAGCAAGAGGCTAACACTCTAACACTTTGCAAGTCTCTGAATCTAAAACTGTAAAAAGAATCTAAATTTGTAAAAAGACAACCCAACCTCAAACAAATTAATATTTCAAAGATAATGTTTTTTCTATTTATGCAATGAAAGATTACGAGGTTACTAAAGAGTAGCACATTTTATGCCCTGAGTGTATGGTATGAAATAATACTTATTTTTACTGTTCTACCTGAAATTAAGCAATCGTTTGAACAAAGGAAAATCAAGCCACTTGTTGAACAAGATTCCAAATCAACTCTTTATGGCTTTATATGCATTTCAGCTGGAACTATCTTGGACCGGTACGATTTAGATCCTGCCATTAACTGGATTTCTTCTTATAAGAGGCTCCTAAAAAGAACGACAAGCTCAAGAACTCTCTGAAATGGCCACAAGCCACAGCAAAAGCAGTCTGTGATTAACACAGCTGTCAACAACCCAGAGATGCTTCTGAACCTTTTCTGTAGCAACAAGGGTTAGATTAAGATGGTAGGACAACAATTTGCCATAATGGCTTCTGCCTGTTTTCTGCAACGGTGAGATTCAGGAAAGCTAAGGGACATCACTGCCAAGAGGGTCAAAACCTTCTAGGTCCAAAAGGAGAGAAAGAACTGAAATTTGCTTGGGTCTAAGGCACAATAAATTTCTTTGACAATTAATGCATCATTGTGTTGCCATTCCCTGTGTCAGTAGAGCTTTCTTCAGCATCTGCCTGGAGCAGGTAAGGAGGGAGTTCAGACAGTTCAATTTTGTTGGACTGAAAATTAATGCTCCAACTGGACAATGATGTAAACTGAAAAGAGCAGCGGAGGCTGCATTATTTGGATTTCATCTTGCTCATGCTTAGCAAAATTTTACTATGATTCTCACGTAAAGGGAAGACTAATGGATTTCTTCCTTGAGGCAATTAAAAAGTGATTTGTCACACGCCAAGATGTATGGCTTCATATTGGCAGGCATTACTCTGCTCTACCACTGCCCATGAGAGAGAGAAAGACCATCAAGAAGTGACAGAAAAACTCGGCTTGCTCTGGAGCACCAGGAGAAGGTCCAGGTTACAACACCTGGCATCTCTACATCCCAGCACCCCCAAGCTGCTGTAGGAAGACTTACAGATGGCAGGAATCCTTTGAAAGCTGCCGACATACTCTTACTAACTGCTGATTTTCCAGGTGGCCACACATTTTGTGCACGGAACGAATGCTGATAATATTTCTGAGTAATTCTTAAAAATAATTCTGGATATCACCTTAGGGGTGGGTTAAGAATGAGGCTTTCCAAATTCACACCAGGCCTGCTAAAGATAGAGCAAGACTGCATATTTCATCTCCTTTATGTCTGTACCCTACTCAGCCACATCCATACTCACACTGGAAATGCACCGTGGTGCTTCGTAGCTCCCCCACTACCACAAACAGTAAAGGATGTCTTCTGAAACAATTGCAATAAAGCACAAGGAAACGGGCACCTACGTGAAAAGGTACTTTGTACACAAGACAATCGCATAATTGAAAACAAAGCAATAGGGAGAGATCTTGTAATAGCAGCAAATAACCTCCTGGAAAAAGATCACACACTTGGGCATGCAATGGCATCTTTTTTATAAAGAGTGTGAAAACTTTGGCTCATGCTGCAGAGCATCAACCTCTCCTCTACAAAGCAGCTCCTTGGGACAAAATGAAGCTGCTGAGAGTTTTAGCCGAGGCAGGAACAAAGCTGGCAGCAGCAGTAGGAAAGGGATGGGGGATTTGCAGCCAAGAAGGCCCTGACCGCAGCCCGCAGCCGAGCCTGCGTCAGGCGGGCTGCATTACGCAGGCTGAGCAGCAGCTCGGATGCTTGATCTGAGCATAACAGCTCCCAAATCCTCTTCACACTTTCACTCTGAACCGATGCTTTTTGAGCTTGCACTGGTATTTCTGCCTGGTAGGGAGCAGGTGTTCCCGTTTCACAGATTTAAAAAAGGCCCCTCTTAATGCCAAGAGTCCCCCTCCCCTTCTCCTGCCATTTCAAAATCCTTTGATTCCCCTCAAGGATCCCAGTGCATCAAATATTAAAAGACTAACGTTATTTTGAGTACACAACAACACTAAAGTTCAAGATATTTTGCAGATGGATTTTAAAATCTTTTAATCCATTGTAAGGCCAAAATCCTGCCGAAAACATTCTGCAGCATGCTCCAGTTAACTTGTCATGCAGATATAAAAAAAGCCTTTTCAGCTTACTCTTTGCAGATGACCTTGCAGTCCCCCTACCCCATGTCTCATGAACCTCAGGGGACCAGCTAGGAATCAGATAAAAGGATTTCATTTATTTTTGTTGGCATTGTTTTATGAAGCTTTCTTTTTATCAACATCTCAACTTCAGAACACTTTCAAATACAAAGCGAAGCAACAGAGATCACTAGATATTCAGAGGGATGCGCTGAAGGTGTCTCTATTCTGTTTAACTGCTCCCATGAAGAAAACTTCGTTGCATTGGGCATATGCTAGGCTTTAATGTAAATACTTCATGGGTGGCACTCACGGCATTGCTTGCCTGGCATGTACAGCCCAGTGCTCCCCGTTCTTAACCCAATATAAATAAAGCCGCTTGGAATAAATGCAGCTGATCACGGTCAAGGGGGAGGACACAGCAGGGGCAAGAGGCTCTGGAAACCCTGAGTTTCCTGTTTTCTTGTATTTTTTCCATGTCTAATTAATGCTGTGTCTGAATAGAACTGCAAACAAGAAACTGCAAACAAGAAAGATCTCAGGAAAAACATGCATTTCAGAAAGCTCTGCTTAGAGCAATCCATGATGCTTCCAAGGGCACCAGAAAGATGCATAGATCATGTATAACATTCATTTTAAAACAGGCATAATTATTAAAAAAAAACCCACACCCACGAGTTCTCTTTCTGCAGCAGTGGGAAATAGTTATATTTTTAAAATCCAATTAAAGTGCTGCAAGCAAACCTTACACAAACCTGAAAGCTATTTCATCACAAAGCTAAACCTCTACCTCAATTTCCAGTGGAAGTCATGGCAAAAAAAATTAATTGGATGATTTTGCCAAGCTTTCTAAACATGTACGTGGGTCATTTTGGTTCTTTCTGTTGAGCTGGGTGTTCACGTGTCATGTTTTTCCTTGCTTTTCATGGTCGGGGGGACATTGAAGTTGCACAGTTTGTAACGGTGGAAAAAGAAAGCAGCTGTTTTCCCAGAGGCCAGAGAGATGCTGAGCGTGAGGGCGTGTAAGCGTGTGAATTACTGGCTACCTGTTTCCAACATTACTAGATACAAACATTTCATTTAAAAGGCTCATAAATCACCAGCCTCCCGAAACAAGGCTCTTCAGGCTCCTGCTGAGTGCCCTCTGATCTCCTGTGTGACAGAAACACCGAGGATCTCTCTGGAAGGCAGGAAGGAGGTAAATTCCTCACCTTTCACCTCCACAAGGGGAATAGTTCAGCCTGTAGAGAATGCTGCATTCTGTGGGTGCCTTTCCTCTCCATGTCCGCCTCGCTGCCAGCAGCCCATCTTGCTCTAATGCTATGGGAAGGGGGTGCTTCACAAGGGATGAATCCCAGAAGGTCGGGTGTATTGTGAAACAGCTAGCCAGGTACCAGAGAAGAATTCTCCTTGCATTGCACTTGACCTTCATGCCCTCCCTGTCACCGTATCATGCACTGGTGCCAAAACAGCATCAGGAGAGTGCAAAGATAATAGTTCATTTACAATTATAATTGTTCATGTCTAGGAGTAATCCAGTTTAAGCCCGTTACCACCTCAAATGTTTAGAGAAATCCTGCCGGCTGCCCAGAGGGAAGAAAGTTAGGAGCCCTGGGAGAGTGCAACAGATTTCCATCTCTCTCTAGTCCCGGCCATCCTTCATGCACAAACACCCTCCCGACCCAACTTCTTCCCCTGCCCCTGCCCTGTCGCCTCAGCCGCAGCCCGGAGCAGCTCATGTTCGCACCTGCTGCCACCGGCCGGGCGCACGGCGCAGGCCGGGGCCGCACGTGGGCTGACAGCGCTGCCACCGCTGCCCGCGCGCCACACCTGGCCCAGGCCGCGGAGAGCCCCAAACCTCTGCTCCGGTACGGTCCGTCCAGGGAGCTGGCTTCGTTTCTGCAGGGCGAGGGTTTTGGGCTTCCTTTGTTTTCCACAGTAGGCAGCGTGTCAACATCTCCCGGCCTCTCTGCTTCCTGAGAGGTGGAACACGAGGATTTCCGGGACCAGCAAGCGTACCAGTATCGCTGGCTCAAAAATCCCATCACAGACATCCTTTATGTGCAATTCAGACAGTGTAGAAACGTGGACCTTTCCTTCAATTCTGTTTCTATTCTTTCACAAAGGCTCTTGCTACTGTGCAAGAGTTCTGGGCAGAAATCCTGAAGACATTCATATTCCAAAGCCTGTAGATGAACTTCTTGCAGAATGCAACATTCATCTTGCAAACTTTTCACATTTCCTATTTTTCCAGCTTTCAAGGCCAGAATACAGCAATGCAAACATCTAGCCTGGCTCCCTGCACAGCACAGGCAGAAGTCCCCACCAGCGATGGCTGGCTGAGCTAGAAGCACATCTCAAAAAATCACCACCTTCAGGAGGTGGATCCCATTCACAGCTTGTTCCCTTGATAACTGTGTTTACCATTCAGACTGTAAACACAACTCAAAGTTTTGATTTTGCTGACTTCAGCTTAGAGGTACCGTTATCTCGTGCAGCTTTTGTCTATTTAAATTGCCAAAATGCAAGTGTAATTAATAGGCTGTGATCAAATCTCTGCTCAATCTCCTCTCTGAGCTACACTATTTTCTTACTATAAGCTCTTCTCTAAGAATTTTCCACTTCTAAAAGTGAAAGGACCATGACTGGGTACATGCTAGCACTATTCATCACAGAACTGTACAAAGTCTCAACTTCCATAAATTCGGACTGCAATGGGTTGGAAGCCATTTCCAGAGACAATGCTAGTTGCTGGTGTCCTCTTCGTCTGTTCTCACCATTCTTTTTTGATACAAAAGCCCAGTTTTCACTTCAAACATATTGATAACTCTACTCATCTTTAATATCCATGTTTGGATTAATTTCTGTGACCAATGTTCATCAATATTTATTTCCGTGAAAAACTTTGTAAGTGGGAGTGGTGATAAAGCTTACAGGTAATGATTTTATAATTTCTTTCCAATGGCTGACAAAATGTTGAATACAACTGGGCTCAAAACCGGTCTCAGAGGCATGCTACTAGGAACCACCATGACAAACTGATAAATTTTCCATTAACAAGTAAATGGTGAGATCCATCAGCTAGTCTGTTACAAGCTGCATGGCACCTGCCAGTTCAATAATCCTTGTGTGTGGTGTTAATATTTATGCCACAGAAGAGTGTGGTTACGAGTCAAATGCCTCATCTTTTTCCCCACTTAAAACTGAAGCATAAGCACTACTCTGCAGACCAGCAGGAACATCTGTCTCCATGGTCTTGGATGGAAAAGGAATAATGAGAAGATCCCCCACAAATGATCAAGTAGGGTTTGCTGCTCTACTGTATACCAGACTATTTGTTTCCTCCTCGCAGTAATCTATTACGTATTTCAACAGTTATTTTCTCCTTTATCAACCCACTCTTTTTGGCTAAAAATCACCTCAGTTCCACCACTTTTCCCTCCCAGGCCCTCTTTTCTAGATCATGATCAGTCCTGTTGTCCTCTTCTGCATCCAGCTCCAGGATCCAATGATAAAGAGAGTAGAGAAACTGTTCATCGTGTTTTGCAGGTGTTGATCTTGGTAACAGACTACACAATTTCATTATGTCCCTGTACACAATCTTAATATCAGCACAGAGAGAAGCCTTTTAGAAAGGCACCCAGGGGAGCACACCTGGTGCTGAATGCAGGCTCTTCAGGGAGAGCCTGGCTGGCACTTCCAACCCGACCCTACCAGCAAGGACAGCTGCTCGCAGAATCATAGAAACACAGGGCTGGAAAGGACCTACAAGATCATCTAGTCCAACCGTCCTCCTGTCACCAATACTACCCAATACTACCCTGACACCTTGCTGCCCTTTAGAACCAAGCAATGCTCTAGTTTATACAAGACCTCTGGGTATACAACAGAACTATCAAGTTTGAACTTCTATGGTATTGCACACTATTTGCTTGATAAATGGTAAATGCTTGATAATCTATGAAAGTAGCTAGAATTCCTCTTGGAGACAATAACTTTTAAGGGATGCCATAGCAGGGCATGGATATGGGTTACTGAATGGGACTTCGTAGCTCCTTCCAAACATCACTCCATGTTCCTAAATCATATTCCCTATAGGATCTGTATAGGTCCTGCACAGAAGTGGTGTGCTGGCTGTGAACATGCTGCTTCTTCTTCTTCTTTTTTTTTTTTTTTTTAAGTACTGCAGCTGGACACAAGCAGAATATTGAAAAATACATTTCTACACGCTTCACTGAAATGATGTCTAGTATTTCTCCATTTTGCATCACAACTTCCACACATCACAGCAGAACGAACTCCCTAGCACATGGGGGTTAGATTAAAAAATGATCATATTGCCTTCCAACGCTTTCTCCATTTTCTGTCTAATGCTATTCCAGTATCCGACAGGAGGGAAAACCTTTGCAGCTGATGAATGCGGACAGGCTGATATTAAGAACTGTGGAAGTTTTGTCAGCAAGAAGCCATCAGGCTATCAATGCAATATTAAACAGAGAACACCTGGAGCTCTCCTGAGCTTTTATGAGAACACAGCCATGGCAAGTAAATCCCCACATCAATATCACATTGCCAAAGAGAAATATTCATCATTACTACTTCAACTTGGTAAGATCAAGCACTATCGAGAGCACAAATCGTGTCTACCTTGTAAATTTGATACCAATGTTAGATAAGACCGCTGGCATCTTTTCTCATTTCCTCCATTTATGTAAGTTGCTTTCTTTGCAATGAAATTATACATAGTTTGTTTAAAGATAATGCTAAGCTCTAAATTGTCTGAGGCATCCTAACCTAAGGGCAAACTGCTCAGGGAAAGACATACAGGCTGGCTGTTGCAAGTGTCGCTAGGCAGAGAGCGGGCATTAGGAATGCGACTGCTTCTCCCAGCACTGCCACCGCCTGCCGGCCAGGAGGGCAGGGAGCCCCACGGGGTCAGAGCAGCTCGGGGCTGACAGCACGTTTGGAAGTCTGCACTTGGTACACCTCGGGGCCTGGAGTGGGGAGTGCCCAGCTCCAAGGCTTGAAGCCTAACCCCTGCTCACGATGGGGTGCAAGAGCCCAAGGGGACACGCTCCCAGCCAGGTGGAGTGGGCGGCTTTGCCGTCAGTGCAGGAACCCCTGATTCTCTGTGTTCCCCTCCCTGTTCTACCCCTTTCTTCCCTTCCCAGAGGTTTTGAGTATTTCCAGGAATGGAGACTCAACCAGCTCTCTGGCCAATCTGTCCCACTGTTTGATCACCCTCACAGTCGGTTTCTTTCTTACGTTTTACAGCAACTCTCTGTATTTCAATCTGTGCCCATACCTCCTGTCTTGTCACAGCAAGCCACCAAGAAGAGTCCAACTCCAGCTTCTCTGCACCCTCCCATCCATCAATCAGACCCCCTTGAGCCTTCTCTTCTCCAGGCCAAACAGCTCCACCATCCTCAGCTTTCCTCACAGAAGAGTTGCTCCAGCCTCTTCATCATTTTCATGGCCCTTTGCCAGCCTCCCTCCAGTATGCCCAGGACTCATGCACTGGGGACCCCTGACCTGGGCACTCCTTTGTGTCTGACCAGCGCTGAGCAGAGGGGAACAAACACCTCCCTCAAGCGAGGCAGAGGGGTATTTATTGCAGCAGAAGTTGTGTTTGAGGCACTTGCTTTGAGTGTCATGTAAAGAGAGAGAGAAGAATTTATCAGCAAAACTGAAAATAGCTAGCAGCCAGGAACACAGCGTGTTTGTCAGATGGTTCTGGTAAACCGAATTTACATTTTTCTTTTAGCGGGCATTAATCTAAGTCAAAGGGATAATAGATTGCTATGTAATGAGGAAACAAGAGTGGGCCTGTCCTTTACTCATCTCCAGTTTACAGTCACGTGTACTTTGGTACCGTTAGCGCTCAGTAAAAACATGGAGCATGGGAAGGTGTGCACAGGGTAATAGGTTCCAAAGGGACTAAAAAGCGTGAGGACAGAGAAAGAATTACTTTTTATCCCGGGTACCTTCTGCTTTCTAGTGAGGTGATCAAGTGCTTCTACATCAAAAGACAACTCAAGATTTTACTGCAGTAAGAAAATCCTATGAATTTCCTTATATTCTTGCTTACAGGAAAACATTGTATGTAAAAGTGGAAAAGATTTGCCACTAGCAAACTCCTCTTTGCAATCCCAATCTGAAAGCCACATGACGTATTGTCTTCTGCCTTGTTTCGTACTCCTACAGATTCCTCCAGGCCTGCCACTGTTACTCTACATTATCTTTGTACTCCTCTTCTGTAGTGCAAGTTTAATTAGAAGTGTGACTTCAACTAATGTCTTCCCCAGAGAGAAGGGTTAGATGCATGTATGCAAGGAATTTCTGATCTGATTATGCAGGAAGGGAAGGAACTGCTTGGAGAACTTCTCACTATACAGAAAAATTAATTCTCCTTTTCTGCAGAACTTTATAATGAGAAAGCTACATTATCAAATTTTTAATGATTTCACAGGCACCAAATCCGTATCACTGAGTGAAATCTCCCTTACCTAATTTCTCCTTTAATGAAAGACCACAGATGTTAGCCTATACTCATATCACAACTTGAGAAATGTTTCATAGTTTAGACTACATCTATGTGGTTCATTTATGCTGACCTCAATATTTGAGCTAATCTGCACAAATTTTCAGTTGTGCTCATTCACAGTGGCAAGGCAGTCTGTGCCAAAACCAGAATACGCACTGTTACCCTCTGCAGGGAAAGTCCATAACCACGTTACTGTTTACTGCTAGGGAAGCAAAATCATTTTCACAACTCCTTTAATAATTATAACTGGAAACAAAGCACCAGCACAACTCAGAAAGCCTAAACTCTTGCATATTATTTCTGTGTAGAACAGCACAGAGAGTGTTACTTGGCTGCTGCATAGAGACAACCCCACATGAAGAGAGCCCAAGGCACATAGCACTGTACTGCATCGAGGTGTAGACAATGAGGTACCTATTATAAAACTGCAACCTGAACAACAAGCACACCCTTCAAAGCTTGCATTAAGACAACTTTCAGGCTTCGGAAAAAGCCTCGGCACCCTGTGCTGTTACATATGCCAGCATGCATTACAGTTCTCACCAGGAAAGCAGGGTATCATGTAATGTATAACTGCAACAGCTACGTGCAGCAGCACTCGGGATTTGCCGAGTACTGAAGAAGGAAACGCTCTTATGCTTTGGTGGCCCAGTGACTGCAGAGCTCAGATGGAGGGGATTATTAAGTGTGTTCCTGGACAAGCCTTTTGTTTCCTGCTGCTATTTTGGGCTTTTCAGAGCGCGGCGCATTTCCTGCGGACCCACTAAGATACCAGAGGTTCAAAAGTACACAGCAAGCCGGCCCTGTGCTGCAGCAAGCATCAAGCGCTCAGTGCTGCAAGCTAAAGCCTGGCCCTGCTGCAGCCAGTACTGAAACTTGATGGCTACCGAAGTGAGCAGGCTCTGGCGCTGCGTGCAGGTCACGGCAGGCAGAGCACGGGGAGATCAGTGCTCAGTTGTGCAGTCTGGATTAGGGCACAAACTGTGCTGACAGTTTCGGAGGTCCAAGCTTTCAGTGCCCTGAGCACAGTAGCACAGATACGATCCACTTGGCTTTCAGCTGCTGACATGAACTTTCTAGTCAAATTGTTTGTATGGCTTGTCCTTAAATGCAACCAAAGAATCCCATTATTCCACATAAAATGGGTCTTCTTTTCCCACTTACATACAGAACTGATAGAGCTAAAAAACATTTTTCTGAAAACCATAAACTCTGTTTCTCTTCCATTCAGCATTTGCAAGCGTTAGGCAACGCTGATAATATTATTACTGGGGACATTTGCATAGGATGAAATTTTCCTTTTGATTAAAAAAAAAATGTTTTACTATATCTCTTGGTCTGCTTGTGGTAGAGAGAACTATGGCAGTTTCATCACTATGCAGATTATCAAAATATCTGAAACATTGCACCATGGGAACTTCCAAGAAGTCTAGAGAATATATCAGCAAACCACTACTCTGCACCACTGAATGCACAAAAAACACTAAAAAGACACCAAAGTTGTCTTTTCACCCTTAACTCCTTCAGCAAGGAAGTACAATATTTCAGATATAAAAGGAACTTCTAATTTAGCATGTAAATGACAGAAGAGGTCTAGTCTGTGCCTCAGGGATGCCCTCAGTGCTTATCAAGAACCCCAAGAGAAGAGGACAACACACATTTGGCCATGACTGCTATGGCCCGCAGGACAGAGGTTACCAGTTTGTGCAGTGCTATCTAGGAAATGCTCTGCTTCAGGTAGGCTCCAGTACACATCCACTGCTTTGGATTTAGATTCCAGCACACTTCACACTTTTGAGAAGTGCTCACTCACACCATTTTGCTGAGCCTCTCTATAATAATCACATCTCCCTCCTGCTACTTCGGTGATTAATGGCTGAATTTGATTGAAAACCTGGTGCCAAGCCCTGTTTTCCCGAGCCTCCCTGTCAAGAAACCTTATTCTGCTATTTTGAGAGGAGACCTCACCTTGCTGCCTATGTCACTAATTGAATAACTATCAGGTCCAATTTATTCCACTTGGCTACAAATTAGATTTCAGCTGGCTACTTCCGAGCCCTGCTTCAACACAACCTTATAAAGCTGTGTCCCTCAGCTGATGCCACTTGTCAACCTGCATCTGTTCTCGGTGTATTAAAAGACAACAAAGTCAGAAACCCACCAGTCTCTTAATGAACAGAACCCAATACATTTGGATTTGCTCTTTTTAAGTTTATTGTTGCTTTAATGAAGACAACTAGGCTAGTATTCCGGAGGCTCAGCTTACTTGCATCCTGAAACTCGCTATTGAGAGCAGAAATATAACAGGAAGCTAAAACTGATCTCAGAAAACTGAAGAACAACATTCTCTTAGAACAAAATACCTTAAAAATCAACATTTGCAGAAATACTTACTTGTTTCCAGTTACATACAAGAGCTATTTTTTAATTCATTAAACTCTACTACTTAACTGCTTGCTTGTCTGTGTCTCTCCATGCATCAATTAAAAATCCATGCAAATACATTCCTGTTGCCTGAGGAATTATCATAGGAAGAGACATCTTTTAATACTTTCTCCAGAACCACTACTCTTTAGCAGCAGGACTTGCCATGCTTATGAAGAAAGCCACATGGTTAGGAAATCCTATATTCTATTTTTAGGGGGCTTATATTCTTAAATTCTTATATTCCTACACCTCTACATAATTCTGCAGCAACTTTATTTCTTCCTGCTAAGGAAATCTTCAAGAATGTTTCTTTTTTAACACGTCCCTTCATCATTACACTTTTATTGTCAGAGTCGCATGGAACTCAGTTTGCTCTCCTCATAGTATCGTGCTTGCTGGAATGATTCATCAGGACTTTCAGAACGGTTCTCCTAAGGCATCCATGAGAGACAGTGGAGGACATGCTGCAGAGTAAGAACTGGAGTCCATGAATGAGGCAGAGATCTCCTTCCTTAGTAGCAGCTTTTGGGGTAAAAACGTGCCAGACTCTGCACTGCTGCTGGTTTTGTACTGATGGGAATACTTTGACAATTCCATTCAAAAAACACGCCATGCTTAGACACTATAATGTAGCACTGTTCTGTACTGCAAGGTGGAACATTAAAAGAAAATGCACTTCTAACACTATCAGTAACATAAGCTTTCCGACTTTTTAGGTTTAGTAAGATCCTTTGACATTTTTCATTCAGATTTTGGTTTTCCATCTATCACTCTTGAAAGGGGAGGGAGGCTGCTCAACAACATAGCAAGTATCTGCTCATCTTTTCCAGAGGAGAGACAGAGGGATGGCTGTCCACTAGTTACAAATGTGCGCTATATAAATCTACCAAATAGTCCCAGTTTTGTTAGGGCTATCTTGATAATCCTTTAACTTTAAAAGCACTGGGTACTTGCACTGACAATAGGAAACACACATCCACACATTGCTCTATACATATCCAGCGCGGAAAAGCAGTGCTTTTACAAAAAATGTTGCCTGCCAGCCAGCCACACAGGGATGAATCAGAAGAAACTACTGCAATAGGAACAAGTGGACTAATTATCTGTTACTGACCTCTGTGCACTCTTTTCTAAGATTGCTGCATTGACTGAACGAAAAAGGTGCCCAGGTTCCCGATCTGTTATCTCCTATGTTCTTCTGATGGAAAATGGAGAGAGATAGAATGTGTACAGCTATCAGCATGCTTGCTTAAAAGCGTCTCGGCACTGATCAGCGGCACAGTACAGCACAAACACATACTTTTAACAGAAATGCATCATCCCAGGCTTATTTGTTTTTATATTTGCTAGAAAATCCTCAATTCCTCTTGGTGCAAAAGCTCTAAATGCCAAAGTATACGGACCTCTGAGGAATTAACATATTTACAAGGGAAAAGAAGCTGTGAAACTCAATACTGCATTCTTCATATAAATTAATCACAGTACAAAATTTACAAGGTATGTTTCCCAGCAAGGACTGAAAAGAAAATGCAATTAGGGAAACCACAGTCAAGTGAAAGTCTTATCTCATCAGAAGAGGCAGAAGGTATTTGTTTAGAACATAGCGCCGAGGGATAAGCTGTGTTATAATACAAAATATTTTCTTCCACTTTTTGCAATAAACTTAAGAATACTCCTCCTTAAATGCCCTGAAAGTAATGATTGTTTGGATGACTCTAAGATTTCAAAGGCAGTTCTTTCCACTGCCTTCAGAATGAACCCAAATAAAATTCCAGTCATTTCACTGTAATTTTGTCTTCTTTTTGCAAGCTTTTCACAAACCTGTAACAAGCAGATGCCTTGCGCCTCAGTATGTGGTATGATGCCTACAGCAGAAAGCAACTGAGTATCATTCTAGCTGCAAACACGAATTTCATGGAATCATTTAAGCTGAAAAAGACCTTCAAGATTACAAAGTCCAAAATTTCATAAACAGAATTGCCTGAACTTGTGACAATGTGAAGTTCAAGAACATAAAAGCATAACTGAAATTCATTATGACCTGCTCTGAATCACATGGATTTTGCTTCTGAATCCTAGAGTCTGAGCATCACTCAGGTAAGTACAGACTTCACTGAGAATTTTCTCTAGACATCTGATGAGGAGTCTTCATGTTGCAATACAGAAACACAGACCTCTACTCCTTTTGGCCTCTGAAGCCAACAGGTCATGTTTCAGATGAATTATTGTGGCAGTGTTTAGCTTCCAGCAAGTGGGAAAGCAACATATGTTCTCTCATCCCGTTGGAGAAAGATGAGCTGTGGCAGAGGTGGTCGGAGGGTAGAGCTTCCCCCGGCACTGCGCCGCTCCTCCTTCCCTGGCGCTGGAAGACCCATGGCCCTGGGGGAAGGTTAGGTTGCTCAGCACAAGCCTGAAGCCCAGCAGCGACCTCTGGCTGCTACATCCTCTAGCCCAGTCCCTGCAGAATGACACCTTCCATTTGCGTTGAACAGGGCAGCACAACCGCATTCAGTACTTTAATGCAAAACCTTTGGCCAACAAGAACTAGTAAGAACAGTGGTCCCAACTCAACAGCAGTCATCCCCAGTGCAGAGTTCAAAATGGTGCTCTGCAATCTTAGACCAATCCAATTCCTACCAGAGTATAAAAATTAATAACATTAAAATGTCATAATCTCACACTAATTATGCATCTAATGAATAGTTAGCTGCGGACACATTTGGCACTTTGGGTCGTTAATTTGAGCAAGTGTTTTGAGCCTTGAACAAAACCGCTCCTCGGCTGCCGCTCGGCGCCAAGCAGCGTGCACGTGCAGCGCCAACGCACGCGGGCACGGGAGCACCGGGCGGAAAGCCGCCAGCTCAGCTCCTCGTCGCCAGCGAGGGGAACCTCTCCACGGCAGAGAGAAGAAGGGCTCATCAGCAGGGCAGGTATTCTCCCTAGGTATGGCAAAACAAATCCTTCGCGTTTTGTTTCAGGAGGATGCGCTCCCGCCTCCGCTGGGTAAAGCAACTCCCACGTGCAGGGCCAGGAGAGGCGGGCAGGGCTGAGCACGTCTCACCTCTGGGGCTCAGCCCCTCAGAGTGGTTCAGATGTATTTGTCTTCAACAGCCTCAGTGCTAACAGTTAGGCACCCTGCATTGCTCTGAATAGTGAAGGCCAGTGCTCAGCCCTGGCAGGTTTCTCCTACCATGGGATGTTTTCTTGGAGGTACCAATGTTACAGACCAAGCAGCAGAATGGCTCCGTGGCAGCCAGCACAATGCTGCTTGGTGGGAAGAGTATGATTTCAGAAGAGGATTTCTTCGTGACGTCTTCTTCTAACATCAAAACCTAGATATTTAGACAGAAAGCTGAGAAATAATTTTTCCTAAATGTTCCTTGAATTTTGTATAAACTTAATACTGCAGTGTAAACTGTAGCTATTGCTTTATGATAAAATCATTATATCAGAAGGGGGAAGAGGGCAGAACTTTGCATGTGCGCACACAGGTAATATACACACACATCTTTCCCTACTTAGGATTTTACTGACCCTTAGCTTCTCCCTTCCCTTCAAATCCACCTCTAAGATTTTGTTTGTAGGATGTCTGGAATGAAGGAAATCAAGAAAGCAACAAGGCTCTCCTAGATGGTGGAGATGAACTCTGAAGCAATTCAGTCCAAAGGTTTCAACACGCATCCAAAGTTAATGAACTAAACGTGGCTACTACTTGGGATGAAGGGACATATAAAAAGGTCACGAAAGGCCAAAATTAGCACCAGATTGAGCGCTAAAACAGAGACAGAAAGCAACAGATGTTTCTCTCCTAATTTACTCCATTAGGATCTTCTCCAGATAACACGCAATGTTGCTTGCTAATGAAGCATTTCAATCTTCTTGCTGTATAGCTCGTAAATAAGCATCCCTGAGGTTGGAGAGGCGCTAGCAAGCAGGAGCAGAATGACTCCTCCTGGGCAGGCTTTGTCTAATTTCATAAATGCTACTTTTTGTCAAAGAAAATAAAATCTGCTTCCAAATTCACAAACAGTTTTGACATAACTTAATTAACTCCTCTTTACTGAGTTGCCTTTCTTGAATAGTAATGCATTAATCTGATTGCAAACCCCCACTTTCCATAAGCTCATCAAAACTAATCTCCATGTTAAGAACAGCTATGTATATCCTAGGTATATTTAAACTACAGGAACAAGACACAACACACACCTAAAATAACAAATTAACTCATTTATTGTTATTCTTGGTATCTTATACTAAACCAAAAACCCACCCAAACTCTGAAGTGCTTTTAAGCTTATGTAAGTGCTTAAGCTTTTTAAAGTTTGTGCTCCAAACACCAAAACCCCAAATGTAATTCAGACGAGGTAATAATACTGGAGCTTTTTGAAGACCGGTGTGGCATAAAATGGGACAAAGCAAACGTGTTACAAGGAACCACCGTGTTTTTGTCCTATCCGTGTTTTGAAATAAATCCCATGTTTGCAGTGACAAACATCCTCTTTTTCCCAGATATTTCCCTGGGACCTGCCGGCAGGGCCGTGGGTGGGAGGGAGGGAGGGAGGGAGAGGCTAGCAGGTCATACCCAACCACCTCTGCTGTCCTGCCCTTCTACACCAGCTTCATTTTCCAGATTTCTTCTTTCTACTGGGTGTACGTATTTGAGAATTTAAATTGTACCAGAGGAAACCAAATGAGAGATCTAAGAAAAAATGTGCCAAAGCAGTCAGCTGCAGACTGAACGTTCATCCACCTTCAGAGTGCTCCTCACATTGCTGGATTTCCCCAAGCTCCGTATGCCAGACCTCTAACGCCTTCCACACCGCCTCTGTGCCAGCTGGGAACGGTTCCCAGGCCACAGCCTACAGGCAGCTGGCAGCTTGCAAGACTGAAAGTGACCTGTGGAGCCACACTAAGCAGTAAAAACTGCTTCACCATGGCTGCCCGGGTTGGCCATGAGCATGTTTGAGAGCTGTTAGTGGTACACTGAACTAAAAATTTGGAAACTACTGTTTTAGAGATTGCTTTCCAGCTCTCCATCCTGTGAAATCCTTGACAAGTGAAGGTGCAATACGCCAGGCAGACAGTATCGCTTCAGACAGAAATATTTCAAAAGTACAAGCCAAACATACACTATCAGAATTTGTTTACGCACGGAGATCTCCTTTACAAAGCCACAGATACATTTTTCTAAGTAAGATGCGTTCTTTCCTACTGCGCTACGTCTCAATTTAAATATTCTTGCGAAGAATTTCATTTTTTCCTGTCATGGGAGCAAGCTCCATAATAAAAAGGATTTATAAAAAAGAAATGTAAAACAAGCTATTAATTAATGAGGCTGTGCAGGTGTGCTCATGAAAGAGTTCCAGCTCTGTGCATATTTAAGGGAGCTAGATTAGGGGTTAGCTTTCGTGTAACAGTCATGTCACTATACACTTAGAACTTTGCTGTCATTTATGTATTATGCACGTAACGGTATGTGTTACTTGGATTTGAATTCAGATGAGAATTACTGAAGAACACCTGGGAAAGAGGTGGTAGAAGTATGCTCCCTGCAGTGACTCAATATGACTTTTAAAACAAAACCAGTTCTTAATGTATTTTTGCCCTTATAGTCCCTGAAAAGAAATCTGATGGGGCGCCTCTCACAAGACAGAATTTTGGAGTGACAATTAAAGCAGGCCAGTAGTACTAAGGTTAAAATGTGTTAACATACAGAAAAACAAAAGTTTAGAGACTGACCTATTTGACACTGAAGTTCAAACTCAAGGAAGGAGAGCTAGTGAGAGAAACCCTGCTCTTCTATCGAGGATTGCGAGTTCCTAGGTTGTTTGGGTCTCCCTGTTAGGAGCAAACACCCCACAAATGATGCAATGTCACAAAAGATGCATTTAGCCGTAGCTAGCTTTACACCAACTTGCAAAATGTGTGCTGCTTGTTTTTTACATTCAGATGGAATCTGCGTCCTTCCTTCATTATTTGGCAGTTTGTATATATAAAACTGCTTCTGTGTTGATGAGAGTGTTTGAATTATGGGTATAAAGACATATTCACAGTCTTGTGATGCCTGTATATAGCACAGGGACACAAATAGCCCCTTTTTTTGTTTTCTTTTGACATAAGTGCTTGCAGCACTGTGGAAAGATATTCTTAATTCATTTGAGTTAGCTTATTTGTCAAAATGCAGCGAATTATAAAAGAGCAGGTGTGAGCATTATGCAAGGCTATTAAAAGGAAGTTGTTGTTATCTTAGGCATATGTCAACATAAGAAATCCTACAGATTATACATATGCAAAGGTGCTTAGGCAGGTAGATACTACTGGAGGTATAGCCTTTGCTGTAAATATATATATACATATATTATTTTTTTTGTAGAGTGGAAATATTTATGGGCAATTGTTATTGTGTAGGCTAGATACCCCTCTGTGAGTAAAAATGGCACTTATTACTAATATTGCTCCCAGCTGTTTATTCTAAGTTAGCAAAAGCTATTAGCAGATGAGTTAGATTCTGCCCTTAAAAAGGTTGTGGCCTTTCTCATTGCTGTAGCTCAAAAAACCTACCCCAAACTGACAAATTATAGCACCACAGGGTATTTGGAAGAGGTTCCTGTGTTCAAGCCACGAAAAGATTTCAGCATCCTTTAGAGGAGAAGCTCTCACACCCCTGGGCACCCCCACTATCACCTGCCTGCAGTCAGAGGACCCCAAGCACTTTCCTGCAGCACCCCGTGTGCGTCCCCGAGAGCCTCCCGCATCCCCTGGAGCTTGTGCCCTTTCTGGAGGCTCTGGCTGGAGCGGGGCCCGGCTCTGGGCACATCCTTCACCACGTCCTTGGGGGTGACACTGCCTTTCTTGCTGCTGGCCAGCATTTAAAGTGCTCCTTCCCCGAGGAGACAAAACAGCGCTGGTCTGGTGCTCTGGGCACAAGCAATCTGAGAGTCTTTAATTACACCTGTATCTATTATTTCTTACACGGGATCCTGTCCCAGGGTACATAGAACAGGCTCACAAATAGGAAGAATTAAAGTTGCAGAGGTTGCCAAAAATGAGGCGTTTTCTAACTTCCAAGTAGTTACCTTTGAAATCAAAAGATAGTGTAACTTCATATTGATTTTTAATATAATTGTATAGAGCTCTATGTAAAAAAGCATGCTTTATTTTTTTCAAAAAAATGCATGCAGACAAATCCCTTACATAGCTGAGATGCAGCTGTTACCTTCTGAGTCCCAGCATACAGTGACTTTTTTATGGCTGAGCTATAAACCTCTGAAAAATGAGGTTTATAATAGAAACTCTGACACTGTCTAAAATATGGCAGCACTATTGGGTGCTGCTGTAATATGGCCCTAATTTATAAACCACTGAGGAATCCTGTTCCATTCTGAAACTTACAGACAGTAACCTAAAAAAAAGGTAAACCACAAGGAAAAATGGTCATTGTGTCCATGAGCTATAGCGTCTAGACCATCTAACAATCCAAAAATCAAATAGGATGCCACAATATTTAGGCCATGCACTGAATCCTGGACTGTCACAAAATAAAAACATGGCATATCATAGGATGTGAGTATATTTCATAAAGCCACGTGCCACTTTGTATGCCTCTGAACAGTATTTTTTGAGTGAAAATTTGATACAAGAACACTAGAAGTAAAGAAAAAAATAATAGAGAAACACAACCCAAAACCTCCAGTTTTGCTTGACATAATAAATGTTTTTGCAAGAGGGCTTCAATGTACTTCCGTTTAAATTGAAAAAAGTGGCTAAGAAAGCAGATTGTTTACTCACAGGAGACAAAAGTTTATCACTAAACATTACGAAAAAGCTCTCAGTGTTTTAAGCCTCCAGCTCTACGTTAAAATGTATTGAAGAAACAATAATTCACAGAGGCAGTACTCTGTCTCATTGCTCACAACCTGCTTTTGTGCAATACACTGGACCAGAAACTTGTTAGAAATCTTTACAGTGACCCTGAAATGCTAAACGTAGACTTCAGCCTTTGGATTTATGTTCGGAGCGTCACTTTATGCCTTTCTGGTCATTACTTCCCTGGGATGCTTTTCGCCATGCTGTGCAAACATCTGCCCTGGCTCTGTGGCGCAGAGTGGAAAGAGGGAGGCGAGCAAACAGAAGCCAGGGCACGGGTGGGGGCTGCTGGGACCTTCACGGAGCTGCCACTTCCCCAGCCCTCACAGCACAAACCGCCTCTGCTGAAGGATGGCTCTGAAGCAGTGCTTCCACCTTTTTCCCAGCCGCCCTCCTAGTGCTGCAGGGGGGTTGCGCAGTGCCTTAGAGGGGTGGGTTTGCTCCAAATCCAGTTACCAAAGGGCTTGCATCCTGCTCCTTCCTTTGGTGCCTGAAGGTGGAATTCCTGCTCTGCTGTCACAGCCACCACTTGCAGTCTAGTGAAGTGATGCTTGCTTACAGCTGAGCTGAACAAATGGCAACCTTTTGGCACAAAGGTTAGAAATCAAAAATGCGAGCAAGGATTTCATTCATAGATGTGTCTTGCTTCAAAGCCTAAAAAAGAAATCACTTCTCCCCTGCACATCAGAGTTAACCCATCCTATATGTTGGGATTATACCACTTACATTGAAGGCATGTTTTTCCACAGCATGAAAAAACATTTTAGAGGCTTACAGCTGTCAGGTTTAGACTGAAATTTTCATTACGGCCATCCCAGATCCCTTTCGTATTTCCCCTAAATGGTCTCCTTTTGCATACTAAGCATCAAAGAAGAATAAATCCCAATTTATTGCACATTTCTTGCTAAAACTGTTTCACAGCTGACTTGCTATAAATCAAGCTCACCATATTCTTGTCAGCAACAGTGCTGCCCACCAACATGGTAACATTTCACATACCGCATGCCTAATCCACCCTACTCAAGTGAGCCATAAAGCCTTCTAGTCTCTTCATTAACAAAAAGCATTGATTTGCTTGCTTAAAAAGCCAACAACAAAAGCCTTAAGTATCATCCCATGCAGCTGTGCTTTCCCCTGAAAACTTCACTGTCAGGCACTGAAGAAACACGGCAGCACTGTGATGCAGAGAGCTAAGAGTGAGAGGGGCCGATGACTTAGCTCTTCATAAACTGTTAACAGGCTAACGAGGGCATCTGCAGAAGGAATAGGCACTAAAACTGAAACTAGATACAAAATAAATATTCCGGAGTTGGATTTTTTTAAAAAGATTCTGCTGAGCTATAGTTCCACATCAAATTTTTATTGAACACATTTTCTACTGAGAATTTGTGCACTAAAACCAGTCAAAATCATATGAGAGGAGTATAAATTTCATGTACAGTTTTCACTGCAAATATCTTTCAAGAGAAAAGCAAAAGCACTTTTTAATCAAGCCTATTCCATAGCCTTTCCTTCCCTTTCCTTGCAACACGAGCTACAGGCTGGAAATTTGAGCTTACGCAGCCCTGGTCCATGAAGCACCAGGGACAGCATGAGGCCTTCAAAAGACAAGGGCACTGTGTAAAGGTTGCGGCTGGGGGACAGATTATTCCTCACCTTGCCTAAAGATGGTGCTTAGGTCTACCTCGTGTAGTAAAGCTGTAAAGAAGTTGACATTTTAAAGCAACTGCGATGCTTCACTTGTTCTTAGCTCATGATAATTAAGCGATTTCAGGAAACTGCTGTTAAAACTCAATACTGCACCTCTCCCCAAAGAAGTTCCCTCAGAGTTCCTTAGAGCTGCCCCCCAGGTCATTAATTCCTGAATCTGACTGCAGATTTCATTTTTTGTCATTCTACAAAACCAGAAAACAAGGGTTTAGTTCCCTGGAAGGATGACAAATCTCACTGTGTGAGCAAGATTATGGGTCACTTTGAGCTTGGAAAGACTCTGTGGTCTGTAGTGGTATTACACACAGAAAAGCTGTTTTAGGTAGCTTCTTTTATCAGCTTCCCAGTATCCAGTAAGTGCAATGTTCTCCTTTCCCTCTACAACTACAAGGTGAACCCAGAAAAAACTTTTTTTCTCAAAAGTACACAGATTTATCAGCAGAATGTAGGTATTAAATGCGTTTAAAACCAAGTGCCTTTCAGAACTTAAGTGGGTCTCAGCTGCTGCGCTGCCCTAGATGTTCATAGGGCTAGTGTTTCCTAGGATATCACAGAATCACTATGCAGTTAACTGGGCTCCTGAGAAGAAAATTACACTGAAGAAAAGGTCAGTAAATGGCAGTTAGGATATGACATTCGATAATAGTTATAATTACTGTTAATCAGAGTGCCTCACTTTAGAGGTAGCAGGTTACAGTACATATTTGCCCTATTTTTCCATAAAAAGATGAACATTGCTATATGATTTGGAGTTCATACTAGGAAATGTATGGTTTCCTGCACTGATGCCACTTTATTATGGAAAGCCCAATGCAGTTACATTACCTGCAAAGAAACAATCCACATAAGTGACCTTGAAAGACGTTACATTCATTTTTCTTTCTGCATATTTTGTGATGGATTTAATGTTCAATAAAACTGAAAGAATAACAGCGTTTCAGGCTCAAGCTATTTGTGCAAGCGCCAAACACTGCAGAAAGAGTTCAGGGCTGATTTCTGTACCTCACTCAACCCATTCACATCAAAACTGATGTAGTGGCTCCATTCTCTTTACTGTAGGCTGAAAAGGGGATTTGTTTTCTACATCAATTCCTTCTCCTACAAGGCTTCATATTATGTATATAAGGCAAATTCCTAGCAGGACAGATGCAGCTTTTTACTTTGTCACCCCTGGGTGGTAGGTTTTTCGGGTTTGGTTTGTGTTTTTTACTTCTCCTCTCTCTCTCTTTCGCAAAAGCATGAGCTGAGCAAAATTTGACTGATGCATTTCAGAAAGGCGACAACTCTCCAACGTATTAAATATCTAATGTGGGTACTATAAAACCAGACTTATTTATGTTCACAATACAGCGAAGACCTTACATGTGCCTCCATACTGGAAGGTAGAGGTTTGAGCATGTTGTGACACCTGGTTGAACCACACTTGATGAAGGGCCTCCTCGCAGTCTGAAAGCACTACGGACACTAGTGTTGTATCTTCAGAACAGCAAAACGCCTAAAGAAGCCACAGATGTAGGCTATAAAGAGGAATAAACACAAATGTTCTGCGTTCACAAAAAAATGACTGCAATTACTGATCACCTGATGCAGGGATGAGGCGCTGAGCGCACGGCAGAGCGGCTGTGCCTCTTCTCTCCAGCCCAGCTTTGCTCTTGGGCCACCAGAGCCGCCCAACGACAGCGCTCCAGAGCGGCACTGAGAAATAGCCACAGGCTTTGGGGTGGGGTGAAGAGCTCTACCCGTGTTAGAAATGTAGACCCACACTCAGGATTGCTGCTGCCATCTAGGAAGCTGGCGACAACAATGGGAAACACCTCAAATGTTACGTTAGAGTTTAGTTTCTTACTTTGTGTTGGCAGCCTCATTTACTCTCGGATCTGGCATTTACAACAAACTCCAGGAACAAGCATTAGGAATAGTGAAATTGCCAGCAGACCCCTCTTTCCCTTTTCCAGCAGGAAATGACTGCAGTGTCTAGCTGAACTGTGAAGGGCAAATCCTACAAAGGACGTCTGGAACGGCTGCAGAGAGCAGTGACGCGGTGTCGCCTCCCGTGCCGGTGCTGGGGCCCTGCAGCTCCGCATGGAGCGCCGATGGCGGGGCCGGACGGAGCCACGACAAGAGGTGAGGGGCCCCGTGGCGAATCTCGTGGGCGGCAGCACATGGTGCAGAACACTTTCGAGCTGTCTTTCCACACAGCTTTAGCGATTTCCTAGATGAAGCTTCAGAATTACAAGCTTGTCCCTCCGGTGCCTCATGGTTTTAATTAACCCTTTTGATTCTATACTCTTAGGGCTCTAGAATGCCCTTCTCTTGTCAGGGCAAGTATTTCTGACCAAAGAAAAATAGAGTTTCTTAAACCATGGATAAATTGGACAATTTTTTTCCTTTTTTTTTTTTTTTCCTCCTCGCAAAGACATTAAAGGAGTCACAATATCACTTACACTCCTAGCCTCTCCTGTCAGGAAACATCCTGAAGTATACCCAATAGGCACCGCATGTTACTATTCCCTCCTCATCGGTATGTGGCGGGGGGGTCCCTGTTGTTGTAACAAAGGTCAGCTAGAACTGAGGGAAGAACACATCCAAAGTTTTATGATACTTTCAGATAAATATATAAAAGTAAAGGCTTCTCCCTGAGAATCACCTGCTATTCAAAAACTCAGCTGGATTTACCAGAATACTTAGTTTTGTCATAATAATCATCATCATCATCATAAGCTCTTCCGAGGTGATCCCGTTAAGTTTGCTATGCTATTTCACACCAGAGCAAATAAATAAACCTGAAGGAAAATCTGCCTCTCATTTGTTGGCTTTTATACATGAAATCAGGGGAGTGATTTTAAAAAACGTTGTTATCCTACTTGAAAGCTAAAAGGACATTTGAGTAGCTATACTTACTTAATACTTACTTGAAAGCATTTTCTCTTTACTAGTGTCATGCCTTAGAGAGCTCCCATTTAACACTGTCAGTTTTAAAACCTCTGCCTTCTAAAGTACCATTAATTTAGTCTTCCCACAAGATGCATTAACTAATGAACAAAAGGAATGAGACAGGCCAAGAGTACCTCCGATATCTTCAATATTCATATGTACCTAATGCAGTTAGCTGAATTTTTAAGAAATAACCAAGCAACACCAAAATAACCTTTGTTTTTAACAAGTGTCTGCTTGGTACTCCTGACAGCTGCTTAATAATAGCTTTTTTGTGCATATGCATCGCATTCATACAAATTCTCTAATAATTTTAAGTGCGTGAGCACTACTTTTCTATAGAAAAAAAAGCTTTGAAGTTAACATTGCAAGCCTGTTCTGTTTGGAAAATATCTGAATCTTAGACAATTGTCCAGTATCATTCAAATATCCCACATAATACAGATTTTGTCATTCTCACGTGACTACACCAGAGCTTGGATTTTTTCTCTTCCTGTTCCACCTGAAGTGAGTTTCCTTGATCTTCAGCCATTTCAGCCACACCCCATGCAACAGCACGTAACATAGTTAAACAACTCCTTTTCCTCAACTTCCTCTGAAAGTACTTCTATTCATGAAGTATCTCCCTTAAATTAACTTTTTCAGAGCTATTGTCCACATTTAATTTCTGTAAATTGGTTTGGATTACTTCTCTTTTCTCAGCCATTTTCACAGCCTCACAAAGCAAGCATTTAAGGCCACTCTGCATGACACTCAGCACACTGGGTCCTGGGTCATAATTAGAGCTCTTAGGACTGCAGAAATGCAAACAAGTTTTGCTGATAAATTTTGCTGCTAGATGTAAGCTAGCAATTTAATTCTTCCCTATTTTATTTCATTTAAGAAAATATAATTAAGCCCAGCATCTCTTAAACATACGCTAAATTCACACCTCATCTCTCGCTGCTCCCTTTTTGCACATCACCACTTAGGCAAGATTCTGTTACAACTGCTGTTGACCACCAAAACCTGCACTAGGCCCATCAGAATGACGGCAGGACATTCCGTTCCAAACAATTTGCTGACAGCTGTTGTACTTAGTACATACACACCTGCAATACCAGAACCTGAAATATCTTCCTGCCTATCTCCAGTTGATAAGCAATAGACCGACACTTCCAAAAGCCCTCCCTTGGGTTGGAGCTCTCCCTGGCAAAAGCAAGCTGCTCCTAGCCTCAAGTACCTGAAACCTAAAGGAAGACTCAGGTCTTGTGGACTGATCGCATTTTCTGAATTTCTTTCCCCCTGACAATGCCACAACTATTACATACTTACTTCAAAAACTATATGTAGCCTGATCATGTCAAGCAGAGTGCTTAACACCATCGTGACTAATACATCCAGTTACAGGTGATACCAGCCCGATACCAGCAGCAAAGCATGGTTTTCCAGTATTTGGGCCATGCAGACATCCTGCACTTCCGTAAGAATGTTGCAGGAACTGCAACCAGACAATACTTAAAAGCATGTTATAGATCTATCAACATGCAGAAGGGCCTTGTAAAGTTTATCTGAGAATGCTTGCTGTTTTCCCAGTCAGTAGAAATAAGGTCACTCTCTAGGTCACACACATCAGTCCTGAGGGTGTGAACTCCTGGGTGGTTTTCCAGGGCACGCTCTCGAGCCCATTCTTGGCCTTAGGTTTCATTTGACCTTTCTGTACCTCATATTATGTAACCATAAAATAACTTACAGAGTTATTATAAGAGAAGAAGCAGTTATGTTTGCAAAACACTGTTTTTTCTTGATGGAAAGTGCAAGGTCACCAGTGACAGTATCAGAACTATATACCATTCTAAATTCTTGTAAACAAAGCCCTCATCTTGGGCTAGAAAGGTTTGCTGGGAGAACATCGCCACAGAAATGACGCAGTGCCTGGACTTCTGGGCATGTGGTCCGCTGCACGATGGACAGCCCTCCTTGATGCTCTGGACTGATCCAGCCTGGCATCTCCCCCGTGCCCTATGCTGGCGGACAGCACAAACAAGTCTCATTCAGAGTCCTGTGGTTTATTTTTCCCCCAGTTCCACAAATACCAGTGCTCACCAGGGTGGGGACTTG